>NC_060024.1:7848051-8151078 GCF_021134715.1 Daphnia pulex | reverse complement strand
CGTTACAATTATGTTGCTCAGCAAACTGATGAATTGTCTCTTGTGAAAGTTAACTTGTTTCAGATGATTTCAACACCCCTAGTATGTTTACTAATACTTCAATCAATGTATATTTTTTAGGCGTTGAGTTTTATGACATCTAGCGTCCTGCAAACCAACCTCTCATTTTTTTCGTCTTCTCTAAAAACGCCTAAACGTCGTATACAAGTTGTCTATCTTACTCCTCTTATCCTGTATAGTACTATAGTTACTGTGGTTCTATCTTACCTTGAATATAGTCATATCTATCTACTAAAGTATATCAATCTTGTTAAGCATATTTCATTGTCTTGTATGAAATCTTATCATTAGGAACAAAGGTAGCTTGTGCTTGGAAAAAGCAGTGATAATTGGTGAAAAGGTCAATATCAAAACAAGATTGGGTGGTTTCCGTCATTTTTTACCCACACCAATTCATTACAACATAAGCAGCAGACTATAGCAAACATAACAGCAAGCGTCGCAGCACCGCCGGCTGCTTCAGCTATGGTAATGTCTGCGGGAGAACACACGTATTCGGCAGCAGAGAATGTTTTGGATGTCGTAGTTGCTCTCTACAGGTTAGCCGTATTTTAGTTATAAATCTGTATTTAAATGTTCTTAAGTATTTTTGTTTGATAATTGATAGCTTTGCTGCACTAAAGATTGAGGCGAGAGACTTTAAATACTTTATCGTTCACCTTCAGATTCACATTGGTATCGACCCCGAAACACCAATGGTTCAATTGGTTTTATTCAAAAGAACCAAGTTAAGGTATTATTTCGGCACGACGATAATTATTGGTAACCTTATGTTCGTTTTTTTTAAATTTATTTTTCCTCCACATTTTAAAACCACCTGAGAATTTTTCTTTTTAATGATTTCATATTCCCCCATAACCCAAACAAAAAAATTGTCTTACAGAGAAAAGAAAAAAATTCAAATGTGTACAAATTCTCACTGCTTAGCCACGGTCTACCAGGAGAGGTAGCCAAACGCCCTATCCCTTTCGTAACCCAGAATAATCAAGGGACTTAGAAGCTTCCCTAATTTGCCGCTTGGATCGCGGGCGTAGCTAGGCCATCGATACAGATGGGACTTGATACATGGGAAAGGGTTTCAGGGAGCTCCGCCTCAAATTGGGCGTAGCTAAGCTATTTTTTTCATATAATGTAAATCTCAATTTACACGATAATTCATAATTTATTTTTACAGACATATAGAATCGATATAGGGAAACACGATTAAATTTATTTTTATTTGTTAACAAATTTTAAGGCTTATAAAGCAAACGTTCCACCCCACCCACCCTAGTGTCCTCACTTACCCCTCAAAATAGGCACCTCCCACAAATTTTTGAAACTTTTAGCCGTCTCCTACGGGTAAACGATTCTACTCTAAAATTAAATAAAAAATATAGGGGGTACCTTTCCATTTTAATACAAAAAAATGTAAAAAAAAAAATTAAATAGGGTGATTAAATTGGGAGATATGGGGGGAAAACGAAAACCGTCCTGGCTTACTCCAGTCTCCCCTACTGGTAGCGCCACTGCCATGTAAACTCCTCCTCTCGGAAATTTTCTCTGGGGATGAATCGATAGTGAAAATCGCAAATCGGAGCTAAGATATCGATCTCGTCCCTTGCCACTCCTCCAGTTTTCCCTCAATTCCTATTCCCCACTTCCCCACACACCCGACGTGGCGCTTATAGCTACGGGACAGGGCAGGCGAGCAGGCTTCACTTCCAGAGAAAAAAAAAACAATGGAAGGGCTCGCCATATGAGTGGTGGTACCAGTATTCTATAGCTCTGCTCAAAGAGTTGAAAGTGGAAAATAATAAGGTATACAATTTTTTATTTTTGGGAACGCTGAAAAAATTGTGCGCGCATAAAAGAAAAGGTTTGAATTCATGCGGATTTGAGCTTTTATCATTAGCCATTTTAGTGGAGTCAAGACTCAAGATATACATAAAGGGTAACCGGGGTTACCGGGAACAAATTGGATCACAAAACTCTTTATGAACTTTATTCTTTGTATTAATGTTAAGTGTAGTAAAAACCCTCCGAAAAAATATTAATATCTACTGTAAAAATGCTATAGAAAATGTAAAACTTGGAAAAATTAGTATAATGTAATACATTCACGTAAATAAAATTATTTTAAAGCTAAAAAAAGTTCCTTATCTTTTTTTTCATCATATTGCCAAGTTTTAGTGTCGTGATCGGGAAGGACTATGCTGACAATTTTGTCAAGTCACGAAAAGCTGTTTACAAGAGACCTTATGGTCGGTCGCTCCATAAATTCATTGTTCCTAGCAAATTTTTTTTAAATTGTTTTCTACAAAAATAGTTAAGATAAGTTTCCGACTGTAAAATACGTTTGCCATTACAGTATGTATTATTGTTATTGAGTTATTCAGCTTTAAATATTGCCGATTCCGCAATAGTTCACCCAGCCGCCGCCGTATACACAACCAAACGCAATTTGTATGCGGTGGCGGCTGGGGGTCTATAGGGCTCTCCGGGGTATGTTTTATTTAGGCGTTTTGGGCTGTATTTTCAAGTACTGTACATACCTGTACAGACTTGGGAGTAACTGTCGATTCTGTAGAGATCATTGATGTAAAATAGCGGTATCTCGGAATCTGCAATATATAATCATAAGTTAACAATTTGACAAATATAAGACAAATATACAAAAAAAAATTCTTACGCCAGCTGTAAGAATATTGGGCACAGGTAGAAGTAGATCGAGCACATAAGGTAGAACTGAATAGTAGGGCTAAACCAATTGAGGTTCAGTTTACAATTTAAATTCAATTTACAATAGCCTAAATTTGATTTAATGCGAAAGTGGATTATCATTAAAACCTTTAAGAAAAAAAGGTTAAATTTATTTACCAGGTTATCAAGTTCTTTTGCCCCTACCAACGTTTTTACGACAGCTTCGGAATGATGACAAGCTTTTTTAAATTAATTCCTAACTTAATGAAACACCAATCATTGTTCGATGGACATTGAAATCTATGAAAGTAAAAAAAAAATACATCATTAAGTGATGGTGATTAATGATAATGTAATTAACTCCTGCAAAGAGGAAAAGAGATTTTTAATAACACGTAAACAAAGAAAAGGCTTAACAAATTGCCTAATTTCACTCTTATCGGATTTCGGATTCCTATCATCGGTTTTTCCAATAAAATATCTTTTGCCGTCCTTTGTCGTGGAACGTCAGCCAGAGGCTGCCTCTTGTTCTTCTTGGACTTCTGGCTTACTTCTTCTGCATGTTTTGTTTAGATGTTTGTTGGGATTGTAATCAAAACTATAACTAACTTTCTTTAAGATCTTCGTTTTGATTTCTTTTTGCTTACTATTTATTATTTCTGCTTGGTTATCAATTTTCCTTTTTTGAATTTCATTCTCGTTTTGCAGGAAAGCCAATTTTTTTTTAGCTAACAATTCAAAACTAATTTCTTGGGTGCTTTTTTCGATGTGTAGTTTTCCATTGTGGTATGAATGGCGGAAAAGTGCCTTTCATGAGTAGCTTCAATTTCTTCTTGTGGTTTCGTTATTTGTTGATCTTTTTCATAAATTTGTTGATCTTTTATCAATTCTTTCAGATTTTCACGAATTTTGCACAATTTCATTTCTCATTGCAATAGGAAACAGGCTATTTCTATTCGAGGTGAACGAAAATGAAAATAATAGTTGTAATGCTGAAAACAACATATTAATCAAAATAAAGTTACATACTAAGATCTTCTTTAGCCATGGACTCCTTATTCTTGTCTGCATTGCTTGTTATTTTGCGTTTTTCATGTTCTTTACCGAACTCTGTGGAAAGAAAATTTCCTGTCCAAATAAATCAGTTTAGAATTTAATATTCTGGTTTTCCTGAAATGATATTAAAATTTTTTGACAATTAATACTAAAAATCATCGTGTAAACTTACACTGTAACCGTTAGTCTGAGAATAAACTAGATGTTGAACAGCCAGGTGAATTATCCGATGACAAAGGAGTCGGTGAAGCAAAATGAAAGATTAACTCTCCTTTTTATCAGTAAATTTCAGAATTCTAATTATCATTCGAAAAAAAAATTCTGTCGAATGGTTGTTCTTCTTGTAGTCATAATGAATAAGAAGACGCTAAGAAGTGAAATTTAAAATAGGTGGCAAAAGTATATCGCTGCAACGTTTTTTTTAATAATTTTTTTTTAGATTTTTTCTTTTCAAACAAAGTGTTCGAACAATAGTTACTGACAGAATAAGTTTATTTTACAAGTTTGAGTGACAGGTTTTCTTAGAGCGACACATGAAGACCTTACATTAAAGTAAATAAGGATTGGAAACCCCCCATTGAAGAAGTTATTCAATTCCAGAGAAGTAAAAGAACGCGAAGATTCTCAATTAAAATTTGTTTCAGGGGAAGATATCTTCTATTGGACGAATTGTTTTACGATGATTCTATTTCAAGGATGATCATTTCTGCTCTATTGTAGTGGTACACACCTGCTAGGGGGTTTGGCAATAGATACTATAACAGCAAAGGGCTTATACCAGTTAATCTAGATGAGTATACCATGAAAGAATGGTCTCGCTCGACCCATAATTCAGAAATCACGTGTCTTAAAGTTAACATTTTTTTCGCCACGTTTTTGCCTCTGAAGGCACGGGAGCCCTTTTCATTGTCTGACAGAGATTGAAGGGCTCAATGGCTACTTTGAGCTGATTCGGATTGAGGTTCAAACATTTTTAGTTTTTACGTCTTCACCCGCAGCAAAGATCATATTATTCTTGGGTTTCTGGATGGCAAAGTTCGTGAAGAAAGAGGAGAGAACAATAAGGGTAATTGTTTAAATTTTGGACGTAAACAGCTTTAAGGATATTATTGCTGTGCTGGCAACATCCCGTTTTTCAAGTGTCGTTTTGTCCAATTGCTTTGGCGACCAACGTTGTAACCGGCATGGTGATTGCCAACTTCCACTTTTCCGTTTTCCCCAAACCTTCCTCGTTCCAGGTATCTACAACCCGATGAACAGATTCATGTCACAGGAAACAGTGATGAATATTATAACGTGACCAGTACCCACACAATACGATACGATTGGTATGTAGTCCAATCGAACGCGTCACTGTATCAGTGTGACGTATTGCCAGAGGGTGTCTTGCCAAGTATATAAGCGTTATGCCAATAACTTTGCTAAGATAGCCAAAATTAGCAAATTAATCGGCATTGCTGTGCTGGCCTGTTTTGGTCTGATAAGAGAAACCTTGCGGTTGTTGTGCTAGTATGTAGTCTCAGCAATACACGTAATTAGTTAGTACGTTACATTGGGGAGATACAAAACTGGTAAGTCCTAATTTGACTCCTAGTTTACGTGTAAAACAGAATTGCAAGTAGTGTGTTGAGTCATTAAGCGCTTGGAGGGCGGAAGACCCTTAGAGGCAGTGACCAAGCGGCTATCTACCTTAAATTGCTGGGATACGGGTATACGGTCCCGGGCCAGGCTGCTTAGTGAGGGAATACAAAGGAGACTACGAGGCTGAGAGAGGCGGAAGGAGCGTTGAAGAAGGTGATCAACGGAGGCATTGAGAGTGAGAAACACCAACAGAGAGAGGAGAAAAAAGACCGGTGGCGAGAGGCGATGAATCAGAGAGACCAGTGGAAGAACCAACCAAGAAAAAGTAGAGAAAATCAAAGGAGAGGACGAAGATTATTTTATGCTTTTTGATTTGGAAAAAGGAGTTACTATTAGTAACGTAGTACACTTATTGGGTCGGCAGAACAGGGGTTGACGTTAAACCCAATTGCAATATTCGAGTCTTTTTAGAACCTTCTGACCTCAACCGTCAATTTCACAGTACCAACCGCACAGCAAATGTTTGCTAAAATTGGAAAGGCTTACTTTTTCTGTAGTTAAACATTGTTCAAAAAATTAAACGTTGCCTCTGGGTTTTTCCAGATTCCGTTAACGGTAGATGCGCCACATCTTTGATCGCTTTTCGGGAAACGCAATAGCAATGTTCGAGTCTCTTTGGATCCTTCTTTCCATAATTCAAAGATAACATTTCACCGACCCCGAGAAAATGAATGTTATGTCAATATTCTAATTTTGTAAACAGGCAGAGTTCAATTTGAACGGTTCGTATGATCAAATACCTAGACATGTTTTGTAAAAAAAAGTTCAGGCCCTGGGCATGAATGTCTTTTTTTCCAGGTCAATCAGGCCCACTTTATAAAATTACATTTAACATGTATGCTGTGAATACACGTATTATATGAGCACAAAAAATGCGTCATTCTTCTTGTTTCGTTATTTTGTGTCCAGTAGAGGGCGCTTTTTGGGCACCTGTTTAAAAAACATAACTTTTCAAATTTTAATTCCATTCATCTTGCAACCATTTAAAAACAAAAGCATCTTTGTGCATTACATCACTCTCATTCTGTATCGTTCATCTCTGACATCTACATCCATCATGACTACTGATTATTGTATGTGTGAAATTCTTATTGCTGGGCTTAAACCCCAGTTGATGCAGTGTTTGAGTTGTAAGGGATTAATGCATCGTCAGTGTTTTCACAATGGATTATCTACCACTGATTATGTGTTAATGAAGAAGAATAACGAGCCTTTTCAATTTAATTGCATGAAATGTGGTATCCCGTCTTTTCGGACCCTACCATTTCGGCCCCATACCTTTTCGGCCCTATTTAACCATTTCGGCCCGGGGCCGAAAATGTCCAAAACTGGGTCCGAAATGGCTTATTAAAATAAAAAAAGTTTAAAGAATGAAAGAAATTTGTATTGTAAATTTTGCATTTATATAGGCATAATATTATTATTATGGTGACTCAATCCAGTGGTGACATGGTGACTCAATCCAGTGGACGTCATAAACTTGGTCATCAATCAACACCCTAAATGTATTCCTATTGTGCTTAGCGAAAAGAGCAGCGTATAGTTGAAGAAGTTTTTCTGAACCAATCCGTTGATCATTATAATCCTGCCAAAATGTGGAAAGACAGTGCTACATTTCTAGAGTGTCTTTGCGTAAGTTACTAAAGGATCAAAGTTCCTTTAAATTTGCTGCAAACAAGCTTTGAAGAAATCGAGTAGAAATGCTTGAATGCAAACAGCATGCTATTTCTTTGCTTTTGGTTGCCTTCAATCGGGATGAAAATCCCATTTCATCATCAAGAACATTACTAGAAGAACTTGGGAAAGTTACAAAAATATTTTTAAAAGCTGAGCTTCGAGAGTTCAGAAATACCGATGGCGATGCCAAGGATTCGGATTAGATTCGATTGATCTGGAAGGGTTTCGTCAAAATGGTTTCCCGCCATCCTCTCTTATCTCTTCTCTCTTATAACTCCCTTATACCTTATCTTGGCACTGTGATAATTCTACAGTGTCCAATTTCAATGTATTAAATGTTTTCAAATTTCATCATGAGTCAACAATTAGTAAATTTAATATAAACTACGGCTTGATGGGCGCCACATACAAGAATATTTTTGTAAGGAAAACTGGGAATCGAAATGCAAAGTATGGTTAAACACCCGTGACTTCCGCGGTTCTTTTTTTTATGAATATCATATTCAATTCATTTTTAGATATTCAATGAACTTCTTGAAGCGATCGATATGTCTGAATAAATGTCTAAGGAAGCCAATCTAATACCGTTTGTTTCGCAGACCACTATACAAGCTCTCAGATTGACACTGACTAGTATAATTGATCTCACAAATGACCTCTTCGACGATAATTAAACCTTTGTGTTAACCGGCAAATTCAACCAGGATTGCATCGAGGTTTTTTATTTTATTAATGAATTAAAGCTTGTAATCATGACATGTTTTGGCAGTGGCCTAGAGTAGGTCGGAATCTCCAATCTAATCAAACTTAACACCATTCGATAGAGCTCGTTAAGCCGATCACGGAAGCATCTTGGCACACGAACGTCTTCTAGAAGTGACAACTCCCATTTCCCAAAGATCCCATTTCTTGACCACATGATCGGGCAGCATCTCATCCCACTGAAGTGGTTCCCGTTTGGAAGAATAATTCGGTTTCGGGCGCGTAATCTTCCATACCTGTTGGAACAATACCTTGGCGTACGTCATGATGGGACAGAAAATCTTAACGGGTCGAATATTCTTGCTATTTCTGCCAGCATTTCTCGCTTCAATCGGATTGTTCTCGGCTGGCGGGTCGCGATTTTGAAATAGTCGTGTTGGCAATCCCACAAAACACCAATCGAGCGCTCGACTGGAAGGTCATCCAGATCTAAATTCAGGGTGTGATGTACTCTTTCACTTGCAGGTATCGAAGAAAGGACTGCACGTGACGACGAGACCCATTGGTTTAGCCTAAATCCTCCTTCCGCTAACACTTTTTTGACTTGAGCAATAGTCTCTATAGCTAGTTCCTTCGTCTCGAACGAGTCAATATAGTTATAAACGTAGAAACTTTCTTTTAATTATGATTCTTCCTACGTACCGGAATTTGTCGTGATTATTTGCTGCGTGCTGTAAAGCATACAAACATGAAGTCGGAGACGAAAATAAACCAAATAACTGAACCATCATTTTGTAGGTTTTCGGCGCTTCTGTGCTTCTGGGTCTCCGCCACAAGAACCGTTGGAAGCTTTGATCGAGCGAGCGTACGCGAAGTTGATTATACATCGCCTCAATGTCTCCAGATACTGTAATAGGCGCTTCTCTGGATCGTATCAGAACTCCTACCAAGTTGGCCAGCAACACCGGTCCCCGAATAAGACAATAATTTAGTGATGTACTGCTACCTCTTCATTAGGGGCCGCTTGCTCGATCAAAGAACTCAATTTATTTGCTCTTCGAGTGGGAGCTCGTTTCACCTTCGTGCAAAGCGACAAAGTTACTTTTGGATCGACGGCACCGTCACTTTCATTGGAGGATCCCATTTTTCTTTCGAAGCGAAACTATCTTTATTTAAAATACAAGTTATCCAACTCTTATGTCCTTTACTAGTTTTCTAAAATTCAAAATTTTATGGGCCCGGATTGACATATCTCCGCTTATTAGTAATTGGACTGTTGTGTTGCTTTGTGAAACGGTTATGTCAAAAAGAAGAAAGAAAAACAAGTCTTTCTTTTCAAAGCTTAAAATTTTTGTTTAACAAGTTACCATTTGCTATTCATGCATTAAGTGCACTTAATGCTTATCATTTATTTTTCTGCTAGACATCTTTAGTCTTATAGGTCCAGTCTTTACTAGATGTGAGAGATGGTATTGAAAGATGGACTACGCAACCGACTGAAAAATCAAACAGTGAATGGGCAGCAACCGTTTTTTTTTTTTTTTAAAGGAAGTATAAGACCTTTATCTACTGTCTCCCTTTTATGTGTTCTATTTATTAGTTCTGAATTCACATTATAATCATTTTCATGTAGCGTGATTTTATTTGATCTTGAAGGCAAAAATGTTCTGTTCTTTTCTGTGATCGAACAGCTATAATTGTCAAGAGAGCTCTTTGCCACCGATAGAAGAAGTACTGTTCTGAGTTGGTTTCCTGCTAATCTTGAATAATCTGGGATTACCTATACCAGTTCAATTTTACTTATCGTAGAGATAATTTCAGATCCCGTAATCATTGAATTATCTCCAACAGATTCTGATTAGTCTACTTGATATTTTATTTCAGGTCTGTTTTCCAGTGTGCGATACTTGACATTTATTGTTTTAATCTGTGAAACTTTTACTGAGAAGCTGGTATTTCAACCAATTAATTTTCTATAATTTTCTTTACAGTTAGATATTAAGTAGTGAGCAAAAAGTTTTCTTGTTGAATATGAATATTCAAGTATTTTTTTTTGTTTGCCTTGAGTTAGGCTGACACTTGTGTAATTGAACACTGGTCAGTGCAATATCTGTCATTACTCGTACACAATTACTAGAATTATTTTCTTTACTTTAAACGTGTTCTAAATCTGATTCACTATATCACCTCATTATACCACCTCATTATACCCGTCGTAAAATAGAGGTTGTATATTAATATTTCATGTGTTTACCATTATCTTCAAGTTCAATACTGCTTACTTACACATGATATGCCCACGCCAGATGACTTTGCAAACTTTGTTTCTTTTTAAAGGTGGTTCCAATTGTTACGGTGACGTTAATTTTTTTTAAATAGTGCTAATTAACAATCCGATAGAGGAAGTTGTAAATTCTCAGACAACGCTTAAGACCAGTAGAGGATTTACCTGTAAGATATTATACTGGTTTCCATGAAGAAGACTCCAGTTTCACGTGTTTGAAGAATACGCCATAACTTCCAAGCCATCTGGACACAACTACTAAGCATTGTTTTGTCATCCAGCGGATGGAATAGTGTTGCAAAATTCTGCCGCAGTTGAGGTGGCAGGTAGGATAAAGACCATTTGTGGTTTGCCAATTGTCTTCGTCCTGCAAGTTGCATAGGTATTGCTGTTGCGATACGGAAAAACATACATTCTGCATTTCTGCCATTTTGAACTCCCGTGTGTTTTCTTGGGTCGGGCGCCGAAATCTAATGTTGGATGTTTAATTTTACGTTATTTTCCTTTGTCATTTTATCTACTATTCATTTTCAGTTTAATTGGATTTGACGGTAAGTTTATTGTGACTCATTTTGACAGTACGTTTTTGTTCCCTATTTAAAATTCAATTGAATTCCTAGTTCGAGATTTCACTGAGGTGGTAACCCACCTTTTAAAACGCTGTGTGAATCGATCGTCCAATTAAATGGACTTAAAAGTTCCCTGGAAGTGTCTAGGTACCTAAAAAATTTCACAAAACTTCAAATGGGCTAACAACTAATTAAACAGCTGATTAAAATCAAATTGAAAGTTCTTGACAAAAGGGAATGGAATAGTGTTGCAGAATTCTGCCGCAGTTGAGGTGGCATTGGCATTGGAATTCTGGTTAGTCGGACCTTCGTTGTTCCTTGCAAGTTGCATGAAAAAAGGCTTCTGCCATTTTCATCATTTCCACCATTTTGAACTTCGTTAGCTTCGTTTGTCACCTTAGCTATTCATTTTCGGTTTAATCGGATTTGACAGTAAGTTTATTGTGACTCATTTTGATAGTAAGTTTTTGTTCCCTATTTGAATTTTGATTGAATTCCTTGTTCAAGGTTTCACGGAGGTTGTTAGCCGCCTTTTAAAACGCTGTGTGAATCGATCGTCCAATTAAATGGACTTAAAAGTTCCTTGGATGTGTCTAAGGTAACTAAACAAATGTCACAAAAATTCAAATAAGTGGGCTAACAATTGTTTTTTTTTCCTAGTTGCGGAAGTCTTAATGATCGGCGTTTCACTATATGTGTAAAATGCCTTAAGTGTGGTAAGCGAAAGCCACTGGATTTTGTCAAAAATGTTTACGTAAAACTTTTGTATTATAATTAGAGACCGACATTCCCCTCTCTGCTCATGAATTGGATAAAAATTCAGAAGCGGTTTATGATAAAGAAGAAAATGATGGACAACCCAAGAACCTCGCCAAGAACCAATCTACTGGTCAAAGAAAAGAAAGTGTTGCAGAAAATACCAAAAACCATTTGTACCTTTAAAGTATATTTTATATATCTTCAAGTTCGATACTGCTTACTTACACATGATATGCCCACGCCAGATGACTTCGCAATCTTTGTTTCTTTTTAAAGGTGGTTCCAATTGTTACGGTGACGTTAATTGTTTTTTTAAATAGTGCTAATTAACAATCCGATAGAGGAAGTTGTAAATTCTCAGACAACGCTTAAGACCAGTAGAGGATTTACCTGTAAGATATTATACTGGTTTCCATGAAGAAGACTCCAGTTTCACGTGTTTGAAGAATACGCCATAACTTCCAAGCCATCTGGACACAACTACCAAGCATTGTTTTGTCATCCAACCAAATCAGAATGACACATGGAAATGTCCGGATTGAACAAGGTGATAATCATCATGGAGAAAAATGCCTGCTCACAAAGCAGCGTGAATCCTTACAACGAATAAAGCTAAGTTGTCTATTAACTAACTGCTACTTTACACCACAACAAAGAAAGATAGCTCAGTCGCTGTGGCTCTATTATTGACAAACCAATAATTATTCATTTGCTTTTGTGTCTTAACATATCAAATAAGTTTAAACGTTTGAAACGAATTAATCATATCGCCTTATCTTTATTCCCAAGATGTAGAAAGAAAAATCAAAATCAAATCATTATTTTCTAATGTAACAACTCATCCACCTTTGTATGAACCTGTGAAATACTCAGTCATGTACGTACATGAACGCGGTTGAAGAGGCCTCCCTTCTGCTATCAACGTCAAACGTGTGATAGCAGTAATATAGTTGAGTATAGTTACAGTTGTGAATCATGATACAGTTCAAACAAGAGAGAGAGTAACTTTGATAGAACGACTTCAGACATTAAAAAGTTCTTGACAGCTGATTCCAGTTGCCTTATATATATATATATAGGACTGCTACTCAGACTGACAGCTGCTCGGTTCTCCAACTAGCTCCATCTGTAAATAGATCAATGTACTCGTTAGGTTTGATAAACCATTTCCAATACTTCCCCTCAAACCTATGTTTGTTTTGTAAGAGTACCAAATGACCAATATTTTTCTTACGAGTTTAGTTACTCCTAATTGTTTCCATAATTCCTGAAGTCGTGGACGTGGTAGTCCCTTTGTAAGACCATTTGCGAGCTGATACTTGGTCCCAACGAAGACAACATTGATGGGCCACTTCTGTTGTTGTTCTCTAACATAAAGAAATTTTACTTCTATATGTTTGGTGCGTTGATGGTTTTCAGGATTTTGGACAAAACGAATAGCACCCTGATTGTCACAGCGTATTTCGATTGGCTCAGTATGGCTTGAGTTAAGTTCTGTCAGTATTCGTTTCAGCCATACCGCGCTGGTAGCTTCGTTTAGACTGACAAATTCTGCCTCTGTAGTGGATTGGGAGATGCTTCGTTGAAGTCTAGACGACCAGGCAATTGGTCCTCCACACATGGTGAAAATATATCCTGAGGTTGATTTGCGTCCATCCAAATCTCCAGCAAAATCCGCATCTGCATATCCGAGCAGGTTATCCGGTTGACTGGCATCAAATCAGAGGCCATACGTTGTCGTCCCTTTCAAGTAGGCAAGTAAGTGTTTTGCAGCAGTCAGATGCACATTTTGAGGATTTTCGGAGAATCTAGTAAGTACGTTAAGGGCTTGCGCCATATCTGGTCTAGTGGAAACGGCCAAGTACATGTCTACCCCGATTATTTCTCTGTAGCGATTAAGTACAGGATCTGATGGTGTGCTGTCTTCTTTAGTTGAGGTAACTTTTGTAAGTTGAATATTCAGATCCTCTTAGTGAATTTTGGATTACAGTTGGCCATTTTGAATTTTTCCAGAAGTTCGATAGCGTAGCTGCTTTGATGTAAGAAAATTCGGTCGTTAACAGGATCTCTTACTATTTCAACTCCTACAAATCTGGTAGCGGGCAGAATTCGTACTTCGAAGTGTTGTTTCAGGTGATTTGCAAGCTCTATGAAAGAAGTTTTGTTATTGTAAAATACAAGTGTGTCGTCAACATAGATAATCACTATCAAAATTTCCCCCTGTTGACGACAAACAAATAAACACGGATCTGATTTACTTTGACAGAGACCAAATTCTAGTAGCGCTGGAGTAAATTTTTCATTCCAGGCCCTGGGCGCTGTTTCAGTCCATAGATACATTTTCGCAACATACATTTTTTATTGGGTTTTTCGGCATCTATATATCCTTGGGGTTGATCCATATAAATCTCTTCTTGTATGTCTCCGTTGAGAAAGGCTACCCAGACGTCAAGGGAGGAAATTTGCAATTTCTGGTTTACATCAAGGACTACGGCGAGTCTGAAGGTTTCCATTTTTACTACTGGAGCAAAAGTTTCAGAGTAATCGATACCAGGTGCTTGTGAGTAACCCTTGGCTACAAGGCGTACTGCACTTCGATCGGCCACTCCTTCATATCCAGGTTTAAATTTGTAGACGAATTTACACTTGATGGCCTTACGCCTTGGAGGCAGAGGAGCTAAAGTCCATGTTTCTTTGGTAGTTGAGGCTTGTATTTCTTCGTCCATCTTTTCACGCCAAAGGGATACATCCTCACGCGTGATGGCGTCCTGGTAATCCGTTGGTTCGTACGGATTCTCGGCCGGTTTAGTCAAGGATACCATGCTGTAAATGATTCTTGGAATCCTACCTCTAGCAGATCTACGTAATGTAGATGTGGGTACTTGCACGCTTGAATCAACTCCGTCACCTTCTATTTTCTCTTCATTAGGCGTCAGGACGGGAACTGCTTCTGGTTTTAGGGTAGATTCTTCCACTTTAGCTGATGTAAATGGCTCCGTTGATTGATTAACTTCAGCTTGTTCCTCTGCTTCAGTGGCTCGACTGGTCTCTCTATTGTTTTCATCATTGGTTGGCGTATATCCGGGTACTTTTTCTTTTGGTTTGTAGATAGGACTTGTAGATAGGATCTGTTGAAGGCATCCTGTCGATAGCATAGTTTCTTGAAATTTTTCAAATGAACTGATATCCTCGGGGGCTGAGGATGGTACATCTGACAGGTTGGCTAGTTCGTCTATGCATACATCTCGACTAATTTTTATTTTCTTCTCTTCGGAATCCCCAATTCTAAAGGCCTTGGTGTTATCACAAACACCAACTACGATTCCCACTTTGCATTTTGAGTCGAGTTTTTGGCGGAGCTCTTTGGGAACATAGTAGAAGGCCTTTGAACCAAATATAAAAACATTAGAAACATCAGGTTTGGTTTTAAAGAAGGCCTCATATGGAGTTACGGTGTTTCCTTTCATTCGGTTCGATTTAGTTCATAATGGCATGATGTACCGCTTCCGCCCAAAGGAATAATGGAACGGATTTGGCATAAAGTATACAGCATGCAAACTCCATTACGGTTCTATTGTATCGTTCCGCTACGCCATTTTTTCCGGAGTATACGGAGCAGTGGTGTGGTGTATTACTCCTCCGTTTTGTAGCCATTGCTGAAACTCTTCGCCAATCCATTCACCTCCTCCGTCTGTTCAAAAGATTTCTACTCCACGATTGAATCGTGTGCACAAATTTGTAGCCATACCTAGCATATGAAAAAGAAATGAATAATAAATTAAATACAGAAAAAAAACTGATTAGAGAGAATCGAGGTTCCAAACCTTTGAACTTTGAAACAGACATCCTTTGAACGCAGGAAATATAATAGGGTTGGTGCATGAATAAGGGATTTGATTGAAAAAATATCATCAGAATCAGTTTTTCACGCTGATTCTCTTGGTATTTTTTTTTTATTTTTAAAATAATTTCTTCAGAGCGTTATCTGTGTTCAAAGTAAAGTTAGGCTCCTCCCACTTCAAAACGGACCCCCCGCCATTTTTCCTTAAAATGGGATGAAGTTTGCTCTTTTTCCCCCTTTTCACCCTTTTTCGTGCTGCCTATACCCCCTTTTTTGCCCTTAGGGTCGAAAGGCGAAAGACGAAAAGGGTGAAAAGGGGGAAACTTCATCCCATTTTAAGGACCGCCCACCAAAAATGGCGTGGGGTCCGTTTTAAAATGGGGGGAGCTTATCTCAACTTTGAAGTGAGATTACGGGGGGATATTATTATTTTAAAAATATAAAAAAAATACCATGATAATCAGCATGAAAAACTGATTCTAATGGTATTTTTTTCAAACGAATCCCTTATTCATGCACCAACCCTATTCAGTGAAACACGATGAGTCGTCTTTGCAAGTCATAAAATATCTTGCTCCTCCTGGTGATGCTATTTGCATTGGGCCGCAAAGGTCTGCATGAATAAGTCCACCAATCCTGCAAGAGCGTTTTCTTCCTTCTGAAAAAGGTCTTCTATGCATTTTTTCATGCATGCAACCATTGCATACTGTAGTAATGGATGTGTCACCCAGGTTTAGATCATCTACAAGATTTCTAGAAGTCATAATCTGAACAGTTTTGGTTGCTACATGTCCAAGTCGTTCATGCCAAGTGGTTAGAGGGGCCGTCTGTCTAACAGCTAGAGCGTTGTATTCAGATTTTTGAATTGCTGTGATGTCCAGTTTATATAGGCCGTTAGATGCTTTCTTTCCTTTGATCGATAGTTTTCCGTTTTTCGAGAAGAAGACTTCGTTTTCCGAAAACAGAATTTGTACATTATCTTTTTCCGTCGCCGAAAAAATAGAGACAAGGTTCACGCCTAGGTTCGGTACGTTAAGTACGTTTTCCAGCATTCCAGTGTAGGGTTGATTGTCAATAAATGCTCTGAAGGAGCATTTATTGATGTGATAGGCCTTGATTCCATGTGATAGGCCCGTCTGATCTTGGCAGCAATCTCCTCTTTCGAGGGGGGAGAGCTGAGAGCTGAGAGTTCTTCTTGAGTTGGCTTGGTCCATTCGCATTGGTCGTATGCCTGGCGCGCTATGACGATCTTGTCCGGAGGAGGGCGCGGGCAGGTTTATGTCTCCTTGAGGAATTCTGTTGTGGCCTCAACTGTACCAGTGTATGGCTGGGAAATTTCACCAAGCACCTTCCTGGCGGCACGGTGGGGGCCTGCTCGCGTTGGAATTGCGGGCCTTGTTGGATTGGCGCTTGATTTTCTGCTGTTGTCTGGACTGTCCACCTTCCACCGGGACCGTCCACCTGGACCGTCCACCTTTGGGTCGAGGAATCTTCCACGGCTGATCGAGGTTGGCGGGGATTGATGTTCTGCTTGCCTCTACTCTCGTCACCAGCGGATGTGAGCTTGTGCCAGTCAGCAGTGAGCAAGGATGTGACCTCGTTGAGCTCCTCAATGGATGCGACGGCTGGTAATTGGGGCGCACATCTGTCGCCTGGAAGCGGGTGTGTCGGTTACCACTGGGGTTTGAGCCGGATCGGAACGAGATGATGCGTCATTGCTGGCGCTGGAACCTTCAGAATGGGGTTCATCAGTGGCCACGAGAGAGTGTCGATAGGACCGGACTGTTGGTATCACCCCCGTTACTAAGGATGAGTGGAGGAACGATGTCTTCGAGGTTTAGAATTGCCACGGATTGTGCTGGGTAGCAGCTTGGAGATGATGATCCGATGCTGGTGGTTGAGTCGGATGGATGGTCAGCCGATGGCAGTAGAGCTTCAGCTGGGTGGTCGTTGTCTTCGTCCTCAATTGGGTGCCTGTGGTGGTGGTGCATCGCCATTCCCTCTCCGATGACCAGGCATTTCGAGTAGCGCCAGAAACGGGTGGCCTTGATTCCATTGTGATGAGTGTAAAGGTGGCTGATTATACCATCCGCCTCACCGATTTCTTGTATTTAAAAAAAATGTTTTCCTCTTTTGTTTACTTTTTTCGCGGCCAAATCTTCAGAGAATTGGCCCGAGGGAAGAAAGGGGAGCAGAAGAAAGTATGGGTCATTTTCTTTTTACATTTTTTTCCTACTTTCCTTTTCTCCCTTTTCTTCCCTCAGGCCGATTCTCTGAAGATTTGGTCGCGATGGATAAAAGAGTGAAGTGGTATCTAGTCGATCAATAATTACATTTGAAAAGAAATGGACGAACGAGTTGGCTGTGTTATCAACCATCTCATCAGAATTAGTTGTTTTTAATGAAGTCCCCGAATCTGCAGGATTAGAAATTTCTGGCTCACTTTGTTCCCAAAACGAGGTTGTGGGAAATATATGTGATATGCCTTCAGTCTCGGATTTCGTAGACATAGGTTGGAAATCTAGCTGCATTGTTTGAGATGGAATCAGTTCATTATCAACCATGTCAAAATAAGCAACCCCATATCCCATTTGAAAAGACGATTCCACGTTCATGATTTTATCTTGTATGCGCAATGCATCGTGCATCGTATCCTTCGTCTTCAAAGGGATACAAAAGTAATTGAAACAGAATGTCTCAAATGTCTATTGT
Organism: Daphnia pulex; assembly: GCF_021134715.1. Lineage (NCBI taxonomy): Eukaryota > Metazoa > Arthropoda > Branchiopoda > Diplostraca > Daphniidae > Daphnia > Daphnia pulex. Next base: position 8,133,095 of record NC_060024.1, on the reverse strand, counting down.
CCAAAAAACTAGCAAAATTTTCTTTTTGTTGTTAGCAGCAGCAGCCAACTAATCAAGTATAGAGAAAAAACCAACATTGAACGTTTTGGCCACCGCTGCAACCGCGAAGGAGTGTTGCAATTGTCTTTTTTAGTTCTTCTTAAATCCCATTTTTGCGCATGAATGCAATTCTGCTACACTTCAGCTGAAGTGAAATGAAATGAAATTGACAACAAAATTATCTAAGCTGAAGACAATTCACGAAAATAGAAAGTACACATCACTTCAGCAGAAGTGAAGGAAACTGTAGCAGAATTGACACAAAAATAAAATTTTTCCTTCTTGCTCAGTTCATCATCTTTTTCAGCAGACTCTCTTGTTGGTCAAAAATAAAAAAAAATTTCGAATAAAAAAAAAGTTTCGGTTTCCGTTTTAATTTACTTTTTATCGAATAATTTATGTTTGAAATTACCAGCAATAACAAACTTTTGCATCTTGTATCCTAAGTATTTGATAACTTATATTTTTTGTTTGATTAAACCTTATATGTAGCGAAAACGACACCTGCTACCTTCGTTACTGGCTACCCGGGGGGTCGACACTGGCTACTCCGACACTGGCTACCCCACACTGGCTACCCATACGGACGACACTGGCTACCCCAAAACTGGCTACCCGACACTGGCTACCCCCAATTTGCTACCCCTGAAAAGCGTTAGTTAAACAAAATACTCCCCTGGCCTTGTGGGTTGTGGCCGGCTGATTATTGACAGTAACAAACAGTTTAAGTCTTTTGGCAGTATTTTTTTATATGCTTCTTTCATACAATATGCTTTGAATCAACCAAGTAAGTTAGAATTAAATTTGTCGTTTGGAATATTTTGATCTCCAGTACATTAAAATAGATTATAGAGTGTTGACTGTGAAGTCTTGGATAATTGACTGCGAATTCTCCAAAATTTTATGTTCGCAGTCAATTATCCAAGACTTTTTTGTTCACAGTCAACACACTATAATAGATTTAAATGTAACAGAAACGAATAATATATGTTTCCTAACCTTTCTTTAGTTCACGAACTCTTCCATTTACAACTTAGGGCTACCCTTCTGGGAAACAACATTCATTAAAGGAAGAACTATTCATGGAAAACTTCGTTTTTTAAATAAACTTTTTTTTCAATGAAAAATATTTAAATGAAAACTAAGAAAAAACCAATAAAACTTTTATTTAACACGACCATATTTTTTTAAAACTACAGGCTTTTTCCTTTTTAAATAACGAACCACCTCACACTACAGGCATTCCAATATACCCCAAATCCAAAATGAACACAGTGACAGCCGGTTCCAGTTAGCCTGGCTTAAAAATAATTGCATGTTTCCACCACAAATTGAATATGATTGGTATACTGGCATACATTGGGTAATAACATCCGTCCGTTGCCTGTTTGATTGTTTGAGAATTTGTTTCAGTTGCAATTTTGCCATTATGCATCTGCTCCATTGTTGACTGCCATGTGAATCAAATCATTTATCCAGTTACCATGTCACTATAGGATGTTTTCCACCTACATTCATCGGATGAATGAACAAATTATATGGGGTAAGTATATATCTTTTAGAACTTTAAGAAGTACAGTAAGAGTCCAGGTAGAGTGAGAGGCTTGATTAGTGTGAATTTCTACAAAGTGGGGAGCAAAGTAAACCTTGTAAACGAGAGGGAAACCATCTTTCTTGACTATCTAGATGTCCAAAACGCACTAACAGAAAAAAGGAAACTTTACATCGTGCGGGATTTATACGAACATCAAGTCAAATTACTAAATGACCAGTCTGCTGAAGTGCTGGCCAAAACCACTAAGCAGACTCCAGATAAAATGAAATTGCCTCCCGCGCTTGCCTTCATTGAAAGCAAACGACTACAATTAGCAATAGCGAAGGGGTTACTCAAACAGTAAAAATGACCTCGAGTTATTTTATTTGATTTTGAACTGTTTTTGTGTTTAGGTCTCCTTCAGTCAAAAGAAACTGGACAAAATCTCCTTCAGGCTTGAAAAAACAACCGCTTAACTTGGCGTTCGTCATTGCAGAGTTTCTGCCGAAACCAGCTTGTACAAACTTTTTTTAATAAAATATTTTAAAAATCAGATTTTGATAGAAACATGCCTTGCCCGGTTAAAGGAGCTGGAAAAAAGCAAATAAAGAGGCAAGAGATGAAAAAGAAGACGTTATATCGCAAACAAGACAAAGGAAAATGCAATTAAAAAGAAAACGCCTTTTGCAGTTGCTCAAGGCGGATCACCGCTTCTTGAGAAGGCATCGGGTGTTGGTAGATGCAAGAATCTCCATAAAAACCTTGCCATGCTTCAACGACGATTTGGCTGTTAAGCTAAGATGCAAGGTTTTTCTCGAAAAACAATCGTTGTTTCTTGAATATCAAAATGTGCAGAACACACTAAAAGCAAAGAAAAGAGAACTAAGCATCATGAAGCGCCAGTGCGATCTATACAAAAACCAAGTGAGATTACTTAACGACCAGTCTACTGAATTGCGGGCCAAAACCACTAGGAAGACTTCTGCACTGAAATCGCTGCCCGTGGGTGCCTTCAATGCGACACAACGACTCCAACTGGCGATGGAAAAAAGGTTATTTAAACAATAAAAATAATTACCTTGAGTTTTTTATTTTATTTTTACTGTTTTTGTGTTTAGGTCTCCTTTAGTCAAAAGAAAACCTGGAATAAAACGACAAAGGCTCAACTCGTTCGTCATTACGGAGTTTCCCCCAAAATCAGCTTTTGTAGACACAATTTTTCCCTTTATTTCCAAAACGTAATCAACCATAATTATCCCAGCACTGTTCAAGGCTGAGCCAGCCTCCTCCCCACCATTGTCATAAACACCGCTGATTCAGCTAAACATTTGATGTAAAACAATTGGCGTTTTGCTATTCCTCGAAAGGATTGAAATCTTGACGAAAATTATTATTTGTGCGAAAAGTATTTTCTGATGGAAGATGTTATTGTAAGAAATAGATGTTGTAATTCAGACAAGGATGATATTTCCTGCCTTCTCCTTCACTCTTCCCCTAGTTAAATTGTCCATCTTGTAGGTTGAAAATCTCGACATCCTATCTTCCATTCGTGAAAAAACCTCTGAACAAAACTTCCAGACTGTGCCTCCTCTCGTAACCGACTCCCTGGTTTTCTCCCTGGCCTCTCACTTCCCAAAAAATTCCAGACTAAAAAACTCACTTGAGAGTCGACAACGGCCATCTGAAATTGTGAGTGGGTAAAATCACTGTCTGGCGCGAACGCTCATGTTTTTTTCCCACACGTAATGACGTAATCATCTCTTTGCAAGCTGCCGCTCATTAATCAGGTGGTTCAGATATTGACTGGCCACTTCTTCCTTAACGCTCACCAAAATCGCTTCGGCCTTAGAGAATCCTAGGGTTGTGCGTTTCTCATTGAAGACACCGAGCATCTTTTATTCTTCTTTTCCCACTGTTCCAATTCTGCTTGTAGGAGCAGTTATTTCTCCTGAACGCCCTATTTTAGTTCAATTTTAGTGAACCTTTCTGTTTTGGAAGTAAAGTGCGCCTTCATACACCAGTTTAAGAAGCGCCACTTGGACTAGAGATTGCGTTGTCACTTCCGCTGTATTGCTCTATGCAGTAAGCTTAGCTAGTTTTCTCCCTTTGTATTCTATATTTTCTAGACCCTATGTCTCTCTTAGGCCGTCACTGGAAGCCACTGTGCAGACTCCTCCTGTTGTGTCTTTCCAGCTCCCCTCCCTTACTCATCAAGTGAGAAGCGATCACCGCTTTTTATATTTATGCTAGCTTCTTGACTTCGCCTCCTCTACTCAGTCAGCAGTGATTTTATTTTACCCGCTTCAACTGTGTTCCCTTGCCCTTGAGATGGTGAAGGATGTACCGGCGGCCGTCCGCTGACGGCCTTATATATAGCCGGGAAGACTCCGCAGACAAAACCGATGTTCTGATTCTTAAAGCCAGCTGGAGTCGGCTGGTGCAGCAGTTCGCCCACCCAGCGTGCATAAAAGGCCCAATTTTCTTCCTATTCTCATGTGTATCTCTGTAAATTGTCTGTATCGTCTCCGTCAAAGACATTTGGGAAGTATTCTGCAAATAATTGTGCCCAGTAAATCTAAAAACATTTCTTTTACGTCTTATTTTTTGAATGGTTTTATGGCGGGGATAAAAATCATTCTTTATCTAAAATAGCTTGTTGCCTTTTGCTAGTTGCTTCGTTACTTAAGCATAAGTTTTTGCAAGAATAAATAGTAGCCTCTAGCCTGCGTAAATTTTTATTGAACCAGAGCTAAAGTAACTTTGGTAACTTCACATGAGGGTAGAACCATCTTCTATCCCCACTTGGTGGGGCATCCGTTGTGAAATTATGAATCAGGGTCATCTATTGTGACAATTCTGACTAAAATTCCTCTACCAATTGCCTTTAAAATTGTTCAGTGAAGAAGGTACATGACTGAACTGTTTTTTTCTCCAATTTGTTGATTTGCTAGCATTCTATTGACATTATTCGTTTGTTGAAATTCATGATGAGGGACTGCGCAAATCGAGGTATTTGACAAGGAAAAATCGAAGGTATTCACGTGTGTTTTTCCAAGAAAGAAAAGATGCAAAGATGGATCTGTCTGCAGATGCTCTAATATGTGTTTTCAAGAAAGGAAAGATGCAAAGATGCATCTGTCTGCAGATGCTCCAATTTGTTTTTCTAAGAAAGGAAAGATGCAAATACTCCCTTGTCAAGTCCAAGTTCCAAAAAAACAAGCAAGAATGCTCTTATAAAGCATTTATTAAGTTCATGAAGCATGGCCTAGACTGAATAGTCCACCCTCTTTCCTCGTTGAAGAGGAAATGTATCCATACTTCGTCTATATTTGCCTTGATTAAAAAAATTGCCTGAAAAAGTAATATCCTGTGACTCTTGTCGAATTCTCCAAATACTTCCTTTCCTTCTGCCATATTCTAAAACAAAAAATTATGCTGGTAAACAAACAAGGGTTCAGAGAATAGATGCATGGTTTGTCGTATCTACCTGTAAATGCCGACTTTGAGAAACGAATCAGTTTTTTCAACGAATTAAATAACTTTGGAATTTAAATCGTTTCGCTAGGATAATTTTAGTTGAATGGATTTCCAGTCAAGATCTAGACTGACCTTTGGAGTCTTGTCGCAACTTCAGATTAGAGAAACAGATTGACGGTAAGAAATGATGCCGTTGAAAGTCTGGATTTCATTGTAGTTTTTGCGTCGCGAAGGTGTGATCAATTAAACTTCATTTTTATCAATGTGACAATGTGACTGCGTCGATCGACTAAAACCATCATGAGAGATCTCCCGGAGAGAACAGCACCACCTTATCAACGACCTTAAGAACATTTACCCACAAAATGACGAAACAAATTTAACTCTGCGGATGAAGTGGTTGAGTTTTTATGGTGCTGCGGTTTATATTTATATGCTGCGAAGGTGAAACATTGCAGATATTGGATATTCCTTTTTTTGTTGTGCCACGGTTAGAATCCGATGACTCTCTCTTGACCACTTCTCCTTGTCGGTTGGGTGTTTAGTTTTTTTTATGTGACGTTTTTGTGGTTATTTAGCTTTTGCTGTTGCTATATTTTGTTTAACGTCCATTTTGTCCCATGGTCTTTAAAGCAACGCCGGAAATATTAACTTGAAAAGAAAAAGATTACTAGAATTAGAGGAAAATTCGTATTGTATTTTATCTCTTAGCTGAAACTCTTCTCGAAGCAGAAGGATAAGAGAAAGAACTAGTGAATGAAGCAACACAATAACTGATTTTCGTAGTTTTTGAATTGCATATCATTTGAGAGGAAGGAAGAATTTTGTCTGCACGTGTCAATAAAATCCAGAGCCTCTAATTCTTCCAGAGATTGATATTTTGTTGACATGAACGAGATCTCTTATTTGGTTTTGTAAATGGTTTTGTACGAAAAATAATGATTTTTTAAATTGAAACAGCCGTTCAATTTGACTTGCACGGAAAGAACGCATAGGGGTTCAACTTGGAGATATATAAAAGGAAAGGAATAGTCACTCCATCACTCTTTGAAATGGACCAATCATGATAAGGTATGGGAGTATTTTCTGTACTGGTTTTCATCGTGCATTGCCGGGGTAACATTAGGTTTTCTTCTGAGTATATTATATAATGGCCAAACAATTAATCTTCAGAAAAGAAATTGATCTCCCTTTCCCTTATTCCCGCTTCCCTTTAAAGACCATAGAAGCCATAACGGAATTTAACAACTGGTTGAAATCGGACGGAAATTTTCAACAAATATTTGTACGATATTATTTGATTTGGATTTGAGATTATACTTATTCTTCTTTTTTTTCTAGGTCATGAAGTGCCATCAAGTTTGCGGAACCGTAACTTATAAAAATAATATTCGATTTAAAAAAAAATGCTCGATTGTTTCTTTAAAAATAATAATATGTGAAGTCTGTGTGATATCCACCTTCTTCCTTCAAGCCAACACATTTCTATGATGGTTAATAATTAATGATTAATAAAAACTTGTTTTGTTTTGTGTACAGAAATTTGGCTTTTTTATTATCTGTTGATCTGTAAAGCTGTAAGTTACAGTTTTCTTTGTTTGATTTTTTGAAACAATCATATTTAATGAAAATTTAAGGATTTAAACATGGTAAATTCAGCAGCTAGTAGCAGCAGCAGCTATCTCGAATTAGTAGAATCATACTAATCGATATTCACTTGTTTCTACTTGAAATATCAAAAAATCTCAACCAATGAATCAAAAACAATATTTAAACCGACAGTGAAATAACTTTTTTTGGTTTGGACAAGTAAATCTCCAAATAAGCACCATAGTCATGACGTCTATTTAGACTGTCCACATCGCCCAGCATGAATCTTAGTGAAGAAATACGAGGAAGTTGATCTAATAGGTATTGTGTTCAAGTAATTACAAAATTACACTGAAACTAATAATTTTTGTTTCAAGTAAATTGGTAAGTGGTGATTTGTTTGATAACAGCGAATGCGTTGAAAGAGCCTTAAGTAAATGATTCACGCACAGTGTTGGAGTCGTTTCTGGATTCAAATCTCGAACATGTCTTAAACAAATTCGACTTTATTTTGAATTTGATGTAAGTATATAGTCGATTTCGAATGTCAATATCAACAAAAATTTTTAAGAACTAGTAATACTTTTATTTTTAACATTAAACCAAATGTCAGAGCGTGAGGTACAGATTTGGCCAATATTGGTATTAAATTCTCAGAAAAAAAAAATTTAGTGACAGGTTTTACGTGGTGGTTAGTTATATGTGATTTCTAGATCACAATTGTATCGTTGACGACAACTTGAGTCATCATGAGAATAAACTCAGTGAAAAAGGCACGAAGGGGAAACCTTATCGCAACTGGTACGCGAGCCGAATGACCCCTCTCAGCCTTTTTTATGGCTATGAGATTTCATGACGACAAACAATGATGTCGTCTGCTCAACGTGACTCGTGTTCGTGCATATGACTGTTTTCACTTTTTATGTTAATGTAGATGTAAACAAGCAGAAGACAACTGTCAAAACAAACTATCATAACAACCGACTTCAAAATGGAAGTCCACTGACGGTTTTTTTTAACTCCAAACTGGCAACCCAGGTCATCTAGTACAATTTCCCCAAAGGGGTTTGTAAAGTGAACAACTTTTTTGTCATTTTGCGGCATTGCCAGATTTAAGAAAATCTAATTGTAGTGGGAAGACAAAGTATAAAAACAATAGGGAATTTATGTATTTTGCTTTACGGAAAAACGGCGACGCATCGCCGAAGACTTTATTTTTAACATATTCTTAAATAAACTTGATTTTACAACACAATTTTTAAAGAAAATTATTACTTTATTATTTGTTGTTTTTCTTAAATTTTGTTTTCCTCATCACCAAACACAGCACATGTTTCTTTTTCTAAAAAAAATAAAAACTCCTTGCAAGAATATAACAAAAATTATTGTTTGTATTGCTTGAGAACTTGTAAAAACTTAAATTAAAGCGCAATTTCATCGCAATGAAACAAAATAAGAAATGACGAAATTCTAATGTTGCTTACTTCAACTAAGAATCGCGTTAGTTGTTTTCTTGAAAAGATGAAAGATTACATCTCAGGAAATAGTCTAGTCGAGTTCTTAAATCTAGAATTTGAAGTTTCTGCAAATGTCCAGCTTTGAACGCCATGGTCGATGGCCTGTGACTTGCTAGACTGAGATAAACCTATAAGAAAACAATTAAGTTATAACATAATACAGCATAAAGTCCAAACAGAAACAGAGAGTTGAATATACCATCTTTCGTGTATTGGACCAATTTGCTTCTGTGCGATTGGTATAAATTGACTGGCAACAACTGGTTTTGAAACCGATAATGTTGTTGAATGAGAAGCAGAGACATCTTAAGATTGTGATGGAGCTGATGAAATTTAGTGAGAGCCCGGTGAAACTATTGTGGCTCCACCTGCTGCACCTGCTAGCATAAAAAAATTTATTGCAAGAAAATACATTAGCAAAATAATTAAAAACAATCAATTCAATTAGTCAATTACCAATCTCATATTTAAAAATGCTCTGGCTTCAATTTTACTTCTCACACTTTTCGCAAAACTTTGAATGAATGTTGGCTCTGCATTAAAAAATCAAAAATCAATTGAAAGAAGGACGAAAAATTATATACACACAATTATTACGTGTTTGAATTAAGTGCTTTACATTCTTATTTATTGGAAATGAAAATCCCTCCTAGTCAATTGATAATAAAAAAATTGGCAGTTCAGAGATTTTTCTAACGCCATGACATTCGCAAATTTTCGGCTGCTAAACGAGTGTGACAAAATGTCAAAAAGAGATTTTGATTTGATTTGTTGGCTACAGCGCTGCCATATCGCCTTAGCAAAAATTGTAGTTCACATCACTTCCTTCTCGTGAAAAATGAAACAGAGGAAAAGCTCTGGTGTTTATTGCTAGAAAACTATCCTCTGTATTTGCTAAGAAACATTGTCGCGTGACATTTGGCAACGTTGATTGGGTGGTTTCCAAGTCGTTCACGTAACGAACCCCTGATTCATTGTTTTCCTCCATTTAGAAGTTGTAAAACTTGGTAGTGTTTGGTTGAAGTGGTTGTGCAGACGATAAACCCCGCGTCCAAACTTCTGTTTGTTTATCAACACATATTCTTTGTTTCCTAACACACAATGTTTCTAACTCAAATTAGTTTTTTTACCAACATTAATTTTTGTTTCAAACTATGAAAAAGGAAGGGAAAGATTTGAATAATTTGACAAGAGTCGGAAGTTATTTTCCATTTATTTATAATTGTTTTTTTTTATGATTCGTTTTTCAGGAGAATCAAGGCAATAACAGACAAAGTAGAGATAGATTCACTCTCCATTAAGAAACAAGTTTATCCAACAGGTATTGTATTAAAATAATAATTATACTACACTCAAAACTAACTATTTTTGTTACAAGTAAATTGGCACGTGGGGATCTGGGGAATGCAACTATGAAGGCTTCGAAAGAGTTTATTGAAAAGGATTCGCACACAGTGTTGCAGCAGTTTCTATATTCTAATCTGGAACATGTAATACAAATTTAATTTAATGTAATTTAATGTCATATAATGTAATGTAATGTCATATAATGTAATGTATATGGAATTTAATGTAAGTAAAAAATCTGTGTTGACTTTCAATGTAATCACATATTATAATTTAAATTCATGAATGAATTTATTTCAACATTAGACAAATTGCCAGAGCATTTGGTACCCATGCTGGCAAATTTACGTTGCCAGGATGGACTGTATATGCCCTGGTCGAACGGAGGGATATCCAATTGGATTGTCGTCGTACGCGAGACATCCAAATGTCGCGCTGTAGGATGTTCCAAGGTGGGCTCATGGACGTCACTAAACGGGTTTCTTTTTTTTGGGGGGGGGGGGGGAATGTATGCGTAGCAGGTCACCGTCACCCATCTCATACATTCATTTACCGCAACTTTATCTGCTGTTACATGGAAACAGGCTACAGCAATATTTTGAAGAAATAATTTTAAATATGAATGTAATTCTATAAATCCTCTGGTTCTTAAGTTAAGATTCAATAATTACAAAATTTTTTCAGGGCTCGAAGCTTAAAAATAACTTAAATATAACTTTATTTTTAGGAAATTCACATTTTTTAATTCTTTTTTTCCACAAAATTACACATAAATGGTCAAGATTAATTATAACGTGGTGGCCATGGCTGAAAATAAATGAAAAATGAAAATTTTTCGGAAAACAGGAATTTAAAATGTGACTTTCGTAAAATGGCAACGCATGTGGCCAAGGTAAAGGCAGCTGAGGGTGGGTAGGTGGCCCAGGGTGAATCACAGCTCCGTGGCCGTAACTGTAGAAGGCTATGGTCCCTCCTCTCTTGTGGCAGTGCTTCTCTCGTACACAGCGTTGAAGATCGTCAGATCACTCAATATTTCTGCTCTGCAGTCTACACGTTGTAGCTTTAGAGGTGATAAATCGATGAAGAATAATAGAGAATAGAAAGGATTCCTATACTTTGGCCTCGCCAATGCCAGCTGATGTAACATTCTTGCTGACGAAGTTTTCGGAGATCCTTGTCGCACCTATTACTAAATTGACCAATCTCTCACTTTCATTGCTTTTTTCCTGATGATATAAAAATTGAATCCACTCCTGAAAAAGACTCCACTCCTAGTCTGATCTAAACAGTGATGTGTTAAGCAAATACTGACCTGTGTCCAACCTGTCATTTTTGTCAAAAATTATTGAGCGCGCTGTCGTCAAACAGCTGCATGCCCATCTTGAGACAGAGACCGATTCTCTCCACATTCCTTGGCAATCAGCTAAAATAGATCAAATATCTATAGACCGTCTCACTCCACAGAGACTAATAAAATCCCACTGGAGCGGAATGCAGGACCCTACTTGAAAGTTGTGAATGATATAATTGTCTCTTTCGATGAAAAATTTCAATAAACATTGTGTATGTGAACGGTTAAATATTGTTATTTTCTACCGAGGATGCATTTGAAATTGACGTTTTCTTTCAAGGGCGAGTCCAAATCGTCGTCTGTGCAAAACTTGACATTTTTTGCTGTTGCTAATGCTGGAATTTCCTCCTTGATCATGTTAAACAAATATTCGCGAAATGACTGTTTTCCTTGAGTGGATTAAGCAGGCCAATCCCATAGTCGGCATGGGGTTTTCGGGAAGATCTTCAAATTCAACATGTCTGAACGTAACCCAAGTCACGTAATAATTTCCCATGTCAAATGTTGTGTCGACCTCTACTATAACTGCAGGCAGATCAGTACTGTTCAGGAGTCTTAAAATTCATCCGCTATGTCCATTAAAATAAATATATAACGTATGTTACAAGTAACACAGATAATACGTGTAATGCATTTAACCTTTACATTAATGATGCAATAGCTGATAACTAGTTGTGGGACTCGTCACATTATATGTGAAAGAAATCTATATTTACTGAAATGCATACAAGCATAGTTGATTTCGGGAAACAGTTCAAACTTCCGCATGAAACCTGTTTCTATACCGACTTCGTATGCGTTGTATTGTGCATCCTGGCTCATTTTGCTGACTTCTCTTTCGGCACGTTGTGCACTCTTGACGGTCCTTGATTTGCTTTATATCCCTTTGAGCCTGTACTGCTTGCTTCTTCATGTTTGGTCCAACATTTTCAACTATGTCCCCATAGACCTCTAATGGCTGATCGTATTTTCGCTCCTTTGGCGATATGGCGATACACCGATGGCGTGGTTCTGTAGAACGGCTTTTCGGTTTTTTAGGTCGTTTCGCGTTTCCGTGGGAATATTATGGATTGATTACACTTTCGTCACCATCGTATACTACTAGAACCTGGTTTGAATAATCTTGATGTCTAAAAGCCTTTTTAATGCATTTAAAAATGCATTTGCTCATCGCACCATCATTACCCGTATCGCCACAATTTTCTCCGAAGAAAAAGCGGATCCACCAGTCCTGGATGAACCTGCAGTCACTCCCCATTTACCCGACCCGTTAGTCAATTAGATCCGTGTGGTAGCCGGGAACGATGGAGATTATACCGCGCTAATTTCAGCGATCTAGTCCGGCTTCCCCAGCCGTCGAGATCAGACCCCCACTCCAGTGGGAATTTATTAGGGCATCCGACACAAACTATCCGTGGACCAGGAAATTGTGTTATTGTGAAAACGAATTGTGATACCCTAAGCGACCCGCAGGAACATACTCAAGAATCTCCACGTGGCCAATAAAAGGATCGTGCGAACGAACAGGCGGGCCCAGCAGACCGTGTACTGGCCGGGTATTACCAACAAAATCCCGACGCTCCTCTCCACCTGCTCTGCGTGCCAGGAACGTGTGCCGAGCAACCAGTAGGAGCCCATGATGAGCGACCTTCTGCCAATGCACGTGTTTGAAGATGTTTCAGCAGACCTGTTCCAGTCCAGCCAGCTGCACGCGCTTGTCTACGCTGACGGATTCTCGGGATGGCCGGTAGTTCACAGGTGGAAGCGGGACCCTTCCGCGCGGGAGGTATGCACGTCGTCATCGAAAATTTTGTCGAGGTCGGCGTCCCAGTGCGCTTTCGATCTGACGACGGGCCTCAATTTGACGCTGGCGTTTTCCGAGCTGCCATGAACCGATGGGGCGTCGCCGTCAGGAACTTTACGCCGAATTACAGCCAAAGCAACGGCCACGTAGAAGCGGCCGTTAAGGCCGTGAAAGAATTGGTCGAAAAAATCAACCCATCCGGGGACCTGGAAACGGAGGAGTTTAAGCAGGGGCTCCTGGAATTTCGGAATACTCCAAAGGAAAATGGCCTTTCGCCCGCTCAAATGGTGTTGAGACACCAGCTCCGCTTAATCGTCCTCGCCCATCGCTCGGCGTACGTGACGTGTTAGAAATCCGTCATAGATGCGACAGATCGTCAGGCGGTCACCAATTCACCCTCCAAAACGCGCTATGATCTGGGTTACCGTGGCCTTAACCCCTTACATATTGGCACCAACGTACGCGTGCAGGACCCTAAATATAAATTGTGGAGCCATGTAGGCGTAGTCGTGGCGATCGGGTGCTATCACGCATACCACGTGAAATTTGCAAGCGGCAGCATGTTATGGAGAAACCAGCGTTTCCTGCGTCGACTGGTAATACGGACGATGGCGAAGACGACCACGACGGAATTCCGGATCAGGTGTTCGACAATGGAGGTGACGGGAATAACGGTGTGTCGCATGCCACGGAAGAGTCGGGCGACGATGAAACGGCCGTGCGCATCGATAAAAAGAGCACTGCTCCCTGCGCAAATCCTCATGCCCAGCGCCGTAGCGTGTGTCACCGGACCACGAAAGTCATTGTGTCGATTTAACCTGTGTGCCATCTCTGTATACGGGATAAATTCCATGTTCTTCAGTTTACGTGTGTTTTTTTTCTTGTTTTGTTTCCATTCTGGGAAAATGGGCGCGGAGTTTTCGTCGGCTGTGCCGCCTATTTGTGCGCTTTTGCTTTAAATTTGTCTTGTGTGTGTAAAAGCTGTCACGACCTATTTGGGCAATCTTTTCCTACGGCGTGACAGGTTGGGGAGAGTTGTTGTGTTATCGTAACCTTCTTACCGTGAGTGCTAGATGTCGTGTGGCTCGCAAGCGTTGGGACTTCGAGGCAGCGAGCTGGTCGTAAGCTTTGTTTCACGTCTCTCGATTCTAATACAATTAGTAAACCGGAGATCGTTTCGTAGGCTCACTAATCTAACAATTGATTTAAAAAAAGTAAAGTGATCATTTCATTTCAGATTTCTGAATTGTATTACATCTTCCATGATTATAAATTACATTTCCGGTTAAAAATTACTGCTCATCAATAGCCTCTTCCAGGTCTTTTACGAGCTTGTGATAACCTTGGAGCCATTTGGTTGTATTATGAGAAATATTTTTACTGAACTAATTCGTAATATTCCCTTTCACAACTGATGATAGTTTATCTTTTCCACATTGCATTGTAGGATACATGTTCTTCATCGTTTCTAAAATATAAAATAATTTGAATTAAATGTTTTAGAATTACGAATTATTTTTTATTACCTCTTATCTCCTTTAGTTACTTTGGATCCATATATAATCCATCGCTAGACGCCAATCGTTTGAAAAGAGCCAAAAGAAACCACGACTGGCTCGTCGTGATTCTGGCGTCCAGCAATGGAAAAATTAATCGGGCAAATTATTGACTGCGGGAGTTGATAACTTACAAATCTGAACAGTGAACTTGATCAGTTATTTAAAGACGGATGGATTGCCATCAATTACCGGGAAATAGTCGCACTGGTTTTCATGTTGCGACCGATGTAATAGAGAATCGATTTCACAATCACAATGTCGAAGGACTCTGCTGTTTATATTCTGGACTCAAGTTCAATCGCCTCGCTACACATCTATTTGTTTTTCTCCTAGCTCCATCAGACGATCATTTTTATATCCATGCCGGATGGCAGTCGAGTGTAGTAGTAGTAAGGTTGGGGTACGTCGTTCCCGGGGTTTCACGTGGCAATAGATAACGAGTTGATGCTCCTTGCTAGAGTTTTTATCTTGAGCTAGATGTGCTCCTTCTATCCGATTTGTTCCTTTTCTTCCAGTTATTACACGACCTCCTCTGATCCTAGCGAAGGAAGAAAAAAAAGAAGAAAGAAGAAGAAAAAGTTTGACTTCTTTTTTTCAAAAGTTTTTGCAAAGCAAAAGGATTTCTTCTTTCTTTTCTGCAACTTTTTATTTTTATTTTTATTTTGAAAGGGAAACAAAAAATAAAGTTGAAACATTTTTCATTTCAAGAGGAGCTCAAATTCTTATACTCGTCTGTAGTAGAAGAAGAAGAGTCCGAAACGGTTGGTGCTCATATCCTGATCCAATATTCAAGATGCTTCCCTTTTTGCTTCCTTTTTGGTTTTCTTGCGAATTTCCATAAAGTCAAAGTTGTAGAGTTTTTCCAAGAGCTTACATACTGCCTGTTCGGGGTGTGGGTATTTGTCCATAATTGCCTTCTTGACACTCTCCTTTATTGGAAAGCTTCCCTAAAAAATCATATCATACATAACTTATGAGTACGGAAATTAACTTACCTTTGGCGCATAAAATCCCTTTTTCTCCTTCTTCATTACTTCAAGTGTTTCTTTCAAGACTTTTACGGTGTCTGAAACTTCTTTTACCTCTGGTGTACGTGATTCATTGTCGTCGGCCGGAGTTGCCATCGGCATCACTTTCTCTTCCTTTTTGTTTTGGTGAAACGTTCAGGAAAAATTCCGACCAGGAAAGGATTTTAGGATGGATTGACGCTGATGGTTTGTTGCTCATGGACTCGGCTGAAGGAGAGGCTGCGTGGTGGTGACCACGGCTGCAGCAGCTTTTATGAGACTAGGTTAACGAGGCATTTTTCTAGTGGCGTTAATTCAGTCAGAGATAATGGAACTCTTCAGCCAAAACGTCAGCAGTGACTTGAATGTTGACACGGAATTTCAGCATTGCGCTCTGCTCTATAGTCAACACGGAGTGGACGAAAGCACTGAGCATTCACGACAGTTTCCAACTAGAGTGCTCAAGTAATGAACCTTAATCAATAGCAAAAATGGCGAAATTTCAAAACCACACGCAAATAACTAAATGTCTTGTGCTTCACGTGTGTGTGTGGCACACAGATTGTTAACAGCAGCAACCAATTGATAAATTTAGGAAAAAACAATAATTGAACGTTGTTGCCACTACTGCAATCACGAATGAGTTTCTCAATTGATGGTGGCTCCCTAGCAAAACACCTTATTCGTCAGAAACCAGAAGGAGTAATACTGTTTAAAAGATTTGCCGATGATATCCTTCTAACAACAACCAGTAACGACCAATCCCAAATACAAAGAATGGTGCAAAGTAAACTAAAGAAGATGACCAATGTTGAAATAGAACGGTATTTTTTCAAGTTAGGTAGACGGCAGAAACAAAACAACTGAAAAATAACATTACCAGTGAATTCAAATAAAACTAGCAAACTATTTCTATTTTCAACTTGAAAATACCAGAATTTACTTTCCTATGACCTAATTCTAAATCCCGAAGGCGCGTAAGGTATTTTATATTATGTTGGACGAATGTATAAAACTTTGGAACACGAGAAACGAAGAAATTTTTTTGTCAGAGGATTTTACAATACACTATTGTAAAACTATGACTTGCTATAATGTGAAAAAGTAAACGAAAAAAATTAAGAAATGTTCTCTGTTTTAATGATTACTTTGTATTTCGGACATTTTTCGGTTTGCATGACATTTTGCACTGTGGAATTCAAACTTCTCTTCGTTTTTTTACTTAAAGCAATTGCTTGAATCTCAGATTCTCAATAAAAGATAGTCATAGATTGAGATGAAAACAAATTGTTCGATATATGCTCATCACATCTGACTATCACATCGACATCACACTGGAGGTAAATCTTGAGAGATTGTCGAATTCAACACTTCTTTGAAAGCCTTTTTGACAGTCAGATTAAGTTAAGCTGCTTGTAGAGACTCTGACATATTCAATATCGTTAAGTTTTTAGGAAATGGAAGTTTACGCGCTGGCCGTACATCTGCATATGAAAGTGTAGTAGATCGTGTTAATTATAAAAAAAGTAAACCAGCTACATAGATGTTCATGAGTGGAAGCACTTTTAATATGAAGCAGTAAACATTCAAGTAGAAATTCAGGTCCGTACCGCATATACTCTTCGAGCTTACATTTTTTCATATTAACCTTGGGTTGTAATTTAGAAATGTAGTTGTAAGCTGCCATCCTTTCGCCAATTTTTCAAAAGTCAAAAGAAGGTCAAAAAAAATTTGGTGCAAAAAATTCCAACTTTCATCGGAAATGAAACACCCTAAGCCAACATCCACATAAAAGAAAATTTAAATAAAAGCCTCGCCAACCACAATTGGGTCTCGTCAACTGGCAAGCTGATAACAAAGACAGCTTAAAAGCTGTCTTTGTTATCATAACGTATATATCATGTATATATATGTATATATTGTTATTATGACGATGTCATTAGATTGTTAAGTAACTATCCCGCTTTTCTCATTGTGTTTCCAGTCACCACCGAAGAAATTCAGTGTTCCAGGTGGATTATTGGGTCGGTTCGCTGGAATTCACAGAATTATCACTGATTTCTGTAAGTATAATATTCTTAGTGTAAAATTTGTACGCTTATTTCTAATTTTTAAAAATGCTTAATAGTGTATGATGAGATACCATCAGCAGCAGCCGAAACTGCTGTTTCAGCCCAACCGGATGTTCCAGCCCAGCCACTCGTTCCATGCCCACAAATTATTATAACTTCTAAATCTGTCCGTGGGCTACAAATCACTGAAACCGACTGGTAAGATTCTTTCGACGAGCTCGGAAAGATCAATAACCACAGAGATATCCTGCGGAAAATATTCCGTGAGGTAAGTAAAATAAAATCACATCATTATTTTACTTTTTTGTATTACCTATTATTTGCCTAATTTTAGGGTATCGATCCATCAATCCGAGCATCTGTGTGGCTGTGTGGCCGCTTGAGTTTTTCCCCGGGAATCAACTGCGGCCCAAAGAAAAGAGTTGCGCGCCCTAAAAGAGCGTGAATATCACCTCATGAATCAGCAATGGTATACGACGTTTTTGATTCAAGAGCCTCGTTTTGGTTCATTTGCCGAGCATAAAAGTCAAATAGGTAAATATTGCGTCCAACTTTGAAATAGGGTCGTTCTATGAAATTTAGATTTGTTTTTTAAACATACATGGTGGTAAAAAACTGATTCTAACCATGTATGTTTAAAACAAATCTGAATTTCATGCAACGAGCTGAGAGTGTGCACAAAGAATTCCGAATTGCCTCAAAAGTGAATTGCACAATAACAGATAACGGGAGCAACTTCCTTAAAGCGTTCAAAGTATTTTCATGCAGCCCAAGCACAGCGCCGAACGAGGAAGAAAATGCACATGACTTTGACTTTCAAGAAGATGTTGATGACGACGAGGATTTTGTTTACGTGGAAATCGGAGATATTTTCGAAAAACACTCCCAAGAATGTGAAGCACAAGAAGCAACGGCGTCGGAGTCTTCAGATGACGAAAATATTGCAGCCAATCAAGCCAGGCATACGAAACGCATCAAACTACCAAAACATATACGATGCTCCTGTCATCTTCTAAATCTGATTGCCACGACTGACATCAACAACATCAATAACGTTACATTCAAGAAAATGAAGAAACGTATTGATGCGAAACTTCAAAAGAGCTGGAATAAACAGTCCCGTAGCTCTTAAGCTTTAGATTATATAAAGGATTAGCTGGGAGTCCTTTTTGTTTTGTATAATGCTACGCACTGGAACTCTTTTTCCAACTCTGTCGCATGCGTCACGAAGTTAATCGAAACAAAAAGTGATGAGTTATCAGATTTATTTCTTCATTTCAACATTGTACCATTTACCAAAGCCGAAGAAGAATTCCTCTTGGAATATGTTAGAATCATGGAGTCTTTCACTCAATCCTTTGATGTTCTTCAGAATGAAGAGAAAATGTCTTTAGGCTGCGTTCTCCCAATCATTAAATTGTTGCAAGAAAAAATGAAAGAATTTTCAAAAGATTCTTCGATTGAACATTGGTAATCTCTTGTTCTCTGGTCTTCACAAAAGATTTGGAGAAACGTTCATAAGAACGTTCAAATGTGAATTGCTTCACTATCTGACCCAAACTTTAAACTATTTGGGTGGATGAAAATGAGAAGAAGCAGCTGATAACTTTGTCGAAATCAACAGTTCGTCGTCACACGGCTTTCAATTTGAATCCTGTCTCTGGGTAATTTGATTTCCAAAGCCTGTACTGGTAATTGATTTATATAGCATTATTTTCAATTTGTTGTATTTTTTTAAAGAAAAAATGGTGATGGTGGTGATTGTGTGACTTTCTTTTGCTTATTTTTTATTGTTTACATTTACAAATGTACTAATTTTTTTCTTATTATTTAGTGAATATAATAGTGCATTGCCATCGTCGGCTGCATGCGAACGTGTCAGTTCAGCACTGCTGGCTTGATTTTCACAGCAAAAAGAACTCGATTATCAGATCTCAACTTTGAAATACTAGTTTTTTTTTATTAAACGGGGTAATGCTGCCGTTTTTTGATCGATAGTCCCACAAAAACATCGAAAAAATAGTTCACTGCAATTCATTGGGTTTTATTTAAACTGTGATGATACACAATATGAGAAAAAGGGAGACTTTTAACTGCGTTTATTAGTACCTGGGGTTTACAGCTGCCGGTAACGACTCTGCCGGGAACAGGCAGAGGTCGGGCTTATATATTGGGGGAAACAATGAAGGAAGATCACTTGTAGTGATGGATCAAGAGAGAGAGAGAAAGCACAGGAAGGAAGGTGTCTTGGTCTAGTAGTACTAGACAATCACAGGATGTCCGGGATGTAGTGGAGGTCGTGTGTTGAACCATGACATCCGGTAAAGGAAGATAAAGAGTGGGAGAGGTGAATCGTCATAAAACATAACATTTAAATTCCAACTTTGAACTTTTGAAGGACACTAATATAAAAAATTAAACAGAAAATTTCTAAATGTTGTGATCGAAAAAACGACCCTATTCTTAATGGGCGCGTTCATTACTGCGTTACACTTTTTACGTTTTTTTATCCCCTCCCCGTGGTATGTGGTCTTTGGCCACATTGAGTTACGTAAGAGAATGTGGCCAATGTAGCGTTCCCGTATTGTTTCTGCATTTCTATGTATAGGCCATAATTTTGCGTGATCCTTTTCAATGGAGTTGAACTGTGCTTATATTTAATTGTAATTCAAGACGACTATTTTTCTCGAGTCCCCATTAGAATTAAAAATAAAAGAATAAGAATGAAATACAAGCACAGTTCAACTGCATTCAAGGATCACGCAAAATTATTATCTATGGCCACGTTCTCTGATGTAACTCAACGTAAACAGGGGAGGGTCTGTTGTCGGCTGATTGCTCCTAATCCAAAAATATTAATTCGAAACCCTTTTAGACTTGGATGTTGCCAGAATAGACCTACCTAGCCATTCCGTCAAAAATAATAAAATGCGTGAAACTTTTCGTAGTGTCTTAATGACATAATATTCAACTTAAACCTTGGATATAGCCAGGTAAAGCTTATTTCGTAAATAAATTAGTTCTATTTAATATAGATATTTGTTTTTAGGGTATGAGTGACTTGCTCGCTCCTCTTCTTTTCGTTCTAGAAGACGAGGTGATGCCCTTTTGGTGTTTTACCTCTCTGATCAAACGCATGGTAAGTGTTATACTCTTTCGGTGTTATACTCTTTCGGGGAAGGGGGGGGGGCAAAATTGCGTTCCCACCTCTTTCTGGTTTGGCGTTAAGATAATTTGTTTTTCATGTCAGGGAAGGGGAGTAGAGAAGTTATTTGATTGTTTGATGGTGGGGGAGGGGGAGGAAGAAAAATGCAATTATTTAGGCATGCTTACATTTAAATTTGATTGATTAGAAGGGGATTCGTTTAAACGGTTTTCCGCCATCCTCTCTTATATTTTCTCTCTTAAAACTTCCTTATACCTTATTTTGGCCATCTGAGAATTCTACAGTGTCCAATTTCAATGAATTCAATTTTTTCAAATTTCATCAAGAGTCAACAAGTAGTAAATTTAATATAAGCTACGGCTTGATGGGCGCCACATACAAGAATCGTTTTGTAAGGAAAAATGGGAATCGAAATGCAAAGTATGGTTGTATACACCCGTGACTTCCGCGGATTTTTTTTAATGAATATCATATTCAATTCATTTTTAGATACTCGATGAACTTCTTGAAGCGATTGATATGTCTGAACATAGGTTTAAGAAGACAATCTAACACCGTTTGTTTCGCATACCACTATACAAGCTCTCAGATTGACACTGACTAGTATAATTGATCTCACAAATGACCTCTTCGACGATAATTACACCTTTATGTAAACCAGCAAATTCAACTAGGATTGCATCGAGGTTTTTTATTTTATTAATGAATTAAAGTATGTAATAATGACATGTTTTATCTAGCGATTAGTTGGGATCATAATAAATCATGGGGGTGATAATGAAAACCCCACCATTCACTCGTTCATGCAGCTATTTCGCTTGTTTTGTCCCTACAAAAGAGTTTGTCAAGCACGGAAATGTAGATGAGGAAAATCAGCTAGAGTTATTGTCTGATGGAAAAATGTAAGACAGAAAAACAGAATTGGTTAATTTCTATGGAAATCCATGAAAGATAAAATTCTAAAAACGTTATTGGAACGTGACAACAAGAACTACGAGTCATTAACTGTCCAGTTTCAGGTAACTGCTCCTTTAACTGATCTTGAATTTCCTAGAATTCCTTCCATCTCATAAGTACTGGAAAGTGAGCGAAATGTCCCAACACTTCAAGAAGAATTGGAAGCAAAAAAAAAAGAGACACATGGTTTACAATTTGTGTGGGTACGTTTTATATTCTTGGAAGAGCCTGCTGAAGTGTGAAGCCTGTCTAAAAAATCCTACAAACTGAATTCAAACTCTTACCGCAAGACTTTTACGAGCATGTAGCTACTTCCCGAAGAGAACGCCACGGAGGCTTAAAGTTTTGTACCCCTGCCAATGCTTCCACTTCTAAAAAACAGGTGACCCTAGAAATTGCCAGATCAGGGAAAAACCCTAAAAACAAAATGAAAATCCCCAGAAATATCCCTAATCACATTTTTTTTTTTACTTTTTACCCAAAAATTCTTTAAAATCCCTGTAAATCCCCCTAAATTTCTAAAAAACCTAATTTTTACGCTGAAACTTTTCTATAACGCATGAAATTCTTTTTAATTTTCAATTTAAAGACAAGTGTTACAATTCAGAAAATTAAACGGAAAGGTTACAGATTCAAGAAATTATTTCATTTCTTTTTTCGTGATAAAAAGAAGAGAAATTGGAATGGTAAAATACACAGCTATCACGAGGTCAAAGTTATTAATCATTTGTTTTTTTCTAATTTGGCATAAACATTGATTGGTACATTTGATTTGACTCCTATCACAGCAGCAATTATGTCCTTTTTGATCAAATTTTACCCATTTTTTAAATAACTTAAATATCCATAAATAGGGAAATATCCCTGAAAGTGGAAGCGCTGACCCCTGCGATATTTAAGTTTTTTGTACGTTGAGGATTCATACAGGAAGGAGGTAGATCTCTCCAGTCATAAAATCAGGGACTGGTTCGAAAGAACCAACGATGTCTTTTCCGATTTAAGACGGAATGCCCATGAAGAAATTACAATTTGTTGTGATGAACATCAAAAAGAAGTCCTGCCAAATCTTATCTTGGAGTACCTTGTAATAAGAAATTTTTTGACGTTCAAGAATGGGTGAAAAATAACAATGTGCGAAACCCAGCGCAATCCTTGCGCAAGCAGGCAAAAGTAGTGCAATAACGAATTAGTGTTTCCAAATCACATTTCTTGTATTTAAAAAAAAAAAATCCTCTTTTGTTTACTTTTTTCGCGACCAAATCTTCAGAGAATCGGCCCGAGGGAGGAAAAGGGAGAAAAGGAAAGTATGAAAAAAAATGTAAAAAAGAAAATGACCCATACTTTCCTCTTCTCCCCTTTCTTCCCTCGGGCCAATTCTCTGTGGATTCGGTCACGAAAAAAGTAAACAAAAGGGGAAAACATTTTGTTTTTCATACAAGAAATGTTATCTGGAGACACAAATTGCTACACATACTAACCAAGATACGTAGCCATTAACTGACACAAATAAAATTTAAAAAATAATACACTGATTCACAAAATCCATTCTGTATTGGTTAAACATCGTGATATTATGTTTAACTTAACGGATAACGTAAAACATGCGTTAACGGACCCTTTTTTGCCTTAAGGGATATTATTTCTCAAAAGAAACGCAATTTTTTTTTAACGTAACGTAAAAATAACGTTAAATTTGCGTTAAAGTACTGTTTCAAACAACGCGTTAATTAACGTATTAACGTATAAACTTCAAAACCACGTTAACTTAACGGATAACGTAAACGTATTCGAAATCCTATAACGTAACATCACTAGTAAAACACACTTTCAGCCAATACAGACAACGCAAAACAACCGCACTAAATGGCGGACATTGAAATAATTGACACGCGAAACCGCGATGTGAATCTACTGTTCTATTTGCCTTTAAACCTGTATAAAGAAAACACTATATGAAAATAGTCAATGAGAAATGCTAATCAGCAACCATTTAGCGGGCTTATAGGATGCTTATGCTCCCATTATATACGCGCCAAAATTGTTTAAAACCCCGTTGGTAAAAGTAGCGATTTTTAAAAATTCATAACTTTTTACATATTAATTTTAATTCATTCCTGAAAAATGAATAATACACGTAAAGCTATTTTCTATAGAAATAAAAAAATTTGTAGCTATTGTAACATACAAGGATAAGGAGTGTATTGCTAATACTACATTCTAGTACAATCACTGTTAGACAGCCCCGGACAGCCCGATGCTCTACGCTTATATGCCCGGCTAGGCCGGCACAGTCATACAGTACGTCCGGTTGGACTACATATCAGACGTATCACATAGCGTGGTCATTGACCACGCAACATCCCCCTCTTTAACTCGCAGTCGTCCCCGACTGCGGCAACACAACGACAAAATTCATTCAAAAACATACAAAACATATCAAATAACTCACATCAGCAAAAAATTACTCGTCAGGAAATATCTCACACGTGCACGTGCCGAGTAGTCAGGACAAAACAAAGCAATCGACTAAAATATCCACAACAAAATAAATCTATACGAACAAAATTCACGCATCGACAGCACAAAACAATAATTCAATCACGCTTAATTCCCTATCACACAAAACCCATACAATAATAACTAATAAAATCTGTATGGCAAAGAAAACCAAACCGGAACAGTACTACGACTTTAAAAAAAATGCACAAAATACTGCAACCATTTGAAAAATCAATCACGTACAAAATGTCACTAACAATGAACTCAGTTCGACTTCCAGATCGTCACCCGTTAGTCTCTCCGATCGATAGCAATACTAATATGTAATTTTAAAAAAATAACGTGACAACGCTCTCTCCGCTGTCGCTCGTCGCTCTCTCCGCTGTCGCTCGTCGCTCTCTCCGCTGTCGCTCGTCGCTCTCTCCGCTCGTCGCTCTCTCCTCTGTCGCTCTCGTTCCTTCTTCTTTCTCTAGCTCCATTGTTTCTATCCCGCTCTGTCGTCTCGATCGCTCTATCTCTCCGTTGTCTCTTGCGTCGCTCTCTCTCTCCGTTGTCGCTCGCCGTCGCCTTGCTGTCGGGCTCTCGACCTTCCGCCGGTCTCCCAGCTTCTCTCCTCCCGTAGGTCTCTATCAATCGCTCTCTCTCCGTTGGTCTCTCTTCTCCGCTCCTTCCACCGGTCTCTCTTCGACCCTCTCGCCATCACCAATTATCTTGTCGATCTCCCGCTCCATAGGGGCTGATCAAGCTCTCTTTCCACCGGTCCAACTGCCTTCCTCCTTCGGCCATCACTGTCTTCGGGTCCGTACACCATACACAGCTCACTTCTTCACAACACAAAAAACACACAAAAAGAACACGAACAAAACACTAAACGACCCCGGCATGTTGCAACCTTCGAGAAGTGAAACACTTCCCGTTGCTCACCGTGCGTTTTCAGCGACCCCAGATCTTGCCCACGTCCGAAAGCTTTGACACTTCCCGCTGCTCACTGTGCGCTTACAAACCAAACGACCCCGTTTCTTGCGGACAAAAGGCTCACGCTTTTTCCGCTCAACGTGCGTTTTCAAGCGACCCCAGGTCTTGCACGCGGCCAAAAAGCTCGTTGCTCACCGTGCGCTTATAACCCAAACGACCCCGTTTCTTGCGGACAAAAGGCTCACGCTTTTTCCGCTAAACCTGCGTTTTCAAGTGACCCCGGATCTTGCCCGCGGTCTGAAACCCGCTGCTCACCGTGCGCTAACAACAACAAAACAACAAATCAACAACAATAACAAATACTACTCCCTAATTCTTACTTATCCCCCGCTCCGTTCTCCTCACCCTTGTTACCAGGGATCGCACTCAAGGCGCCGTTTTCTCCGTCACATCGCTCCGTCATAGCTATTGTAACATACAACGATAAGGAGTGTATTGCTAATACTACATTCTAGTAGAATCACTGTTAGACAGCCCTGGACAGCCCGATGCTCTACGCTTATATACCCGGCTAGGCCGGCACAGTCATACAGTACGTCCGGTTGGACTACATATCAGACGTATCACATAGCGTGGTCATTGACCACGCGACACTATGAAAACATTACAACAAAAAAAAATCGAAAAACATTTTTTTTTTCCCTGTACCTCCCTAACAATCTCGATTACGTTGTTTAGCAGCGCCAACTACATTCCTGAAAACGACGACACTTTTCAGGGATAGGACTCATAGGAGTCTCCCTACCATTAAGGCATTAAGCTCTTATACCATGCTCCATTATGGCCTACTGAACCCTAGGCCGGTGGTCGAGCTATACCCCTGAAGCATAGCCTACGTAAGTTACGGCCACTCAACGTTCTAATTTTAAACAAGGACTTTTCTTTGGCAAGGACTAAGAAAAAAAAATCAGATTTTGTTTTAAAAATGAGAAAAAACTCGCATTTTTTACAGAATCTAGGCATTCCATCTATTTCGCTTTAAAAATATAGAAAAAACAAGGAAAAATTTGAAAAATGGCATATGAATTGCACAGGTTGTAACCTAATACTACTCATATGAGAATTCACCGCTATAGAGGCTATTCACCTTGCGGCTTCGCGAGTCAATTGTTTCTATGTCCGCCATGTTTATTGGTCTTTTTGGTTGTCTGTATTGGCTGAAAGTGTTTTTTTTCAATACAAAGTGGATTTTGAGAATCAGCTTATTATTTTTTTATTTTTTTGTGTGTCTCAGTTAATTGCTACATATCTTGTTTAGTATGTGTAGCAATTTGTGTCTCCAGATCACATTCCTTGTATAGACCTTTTTCACATTGCGTAAAGTTGGGATTTTCTAATATGGCAATGCCGTAATCGGCCATTTTAGATTTCATTATTTTTTCCCTGTGTAAATTCCCATAAGGAATCGGGGTACCTTTACTTTTAATTCATTTTTTAATTATAAGTGTGTTACAGCCAATTTATTTTTCATCGATCGCGTTCCCCGATGAATTTGTAACATTTTCATGTATGGTAAGTATTACTTGTGGCTTATATTAATTATGTAATTTGAACTTTCATTAGGTTGTTTTGATTCTGGAATGTCAAAACAGACATGTTGTGTGTTGCCGTTTGGCTGCGGTAACAGATACAATGTTTATGAATCTGTTATGTAAGTTTTGCATCCCAAAAGTGAATGTTATTGGACATCCAGAATATGTGGTTTTATAAAGTAGGGACATCCAGAATATGTGGTTTTATAAAGTAGGAGCCATGTATGGCTGAAAAGAACAAATATGAGAAAAAAAGATTGGCAAAATAAAGCAGAGTTTGCAACATTTTGCTTCCGGTAACATATTATTTTTTAAAGTAATTCATTGATTAAGATCTTATTTTAAATATTTCCCTGAATAGTTCAGCCAAGTTATGTATTTAACTAAAGATGTTGACTGGGCACCAACACGTAATCAAGAGAATAATTCCATTGGGATGGCTACTGTTAAAAGAATTAGTCACTCTGTAAGAAGGCAGATTGCTAGTATATGTTCAAAGATGTAAGAGGATGGTGATTATGTCATGTAAACCATTACTTAACATATTTCATCATTTTCTCCCATAGACAGTATCAAAAGATGCAGTAACTGATGTTATGAAAGATACCGCTGGATATACCCAATGCAGAACACCTTTGATAGACACATCAACAAATTGGTGAATCAACAAACGAGCAGCATCCATCTACCTTCAACTGCTCTTGCATTAGAAAACTAGGCATTGGTTCTTCGAATAAAAGTATTGAAAAATGAAAAGACAATTACTAGTTGAAACAGTGTCACATGTTCAGTATCTGTATTAAAAACTTCTTTTCACCTCGTTTAATACAAATGTTTCTCTAGAAAGTAGAATCGTGAGTATTCTTATAGTGATAAATAAATAACGATAATGAATCAGAATCAGATAGCCTAATCATAGTGAACGCTTGGTCAGATTAGGGAACTAAATGTTAAAGCAGTTGAATTAGTAAATTTTAAACTAGTTAACCCCATTTACTTTTGAGGGAATTTTTACCACATATTCTGGATGTCCAATAACATTCACTTTTGGGATGCAAAACTTACACAACAGATTCATAAACATTGTATCTGTTACCGCAGCCAAACGGCAACACACAACATGTCTGTTTTGACATTCCAGAATCAAAACAACCTAATGAAAGTTCAAATTACATAATTAATATAAGCCACAAGTAATACTTACCATACATGAAAATGTTACAAATTCATCGGGGAACGCGATCGATGAAAAATAAATTGGCTGTAACACACTTATAATTAAAAAATGAATTAAAAGTAAAGGTACCCCGATTCCTTATGGGAATTTACACAGGGAAAAAATAATGAAATCTAAAATGGCCGATTACGGCATTGCCATATTAGAAAATCCCAACTTTACGCAATGTGAAAAAGGTCTATTTAAAAAAAATTTTTCCCCTGTTGTTTACTTTTTTCGCGACCGAATCTACAGAGAATTGGCCCGAGGGAAGAAAGGGGAGAAGAGGAAAGTATGGGTCCCCCTTTTTCATACTTTCCTTTTCATTTAAATCAAATTTTTTTAATCAAATTTAAAATTATAATAAAAATAAAAAAAATATTAATATTTTCGTTTACTCGAAAAATAACGTAGTTGGTGATCTGAGCGCTAGATGCGCCTCCTCCCAGAAAGGTCTTCTTTATCTATGTTACGCTCACACGCTCATACTCTCAGCTCATACCCCTCATTCAAAACCTTCAAAACTTTGAAAGAAACCCTTTGGCATGAAGAAGAATGCTTTCGGTTTAATATTGTGTGCGTTTTAGAGGTTTTAGAAGAATAATTTACCTTGACATCACCACCTGCAGGTGCGTAGTTTTCTTTAGGAGCCCCCATCTGTTCTGGCTTCAATCTGAATCGATTTTGACATTGCCACCACCTGGCTTGCAGTATTGGCGTTGGTCAAAGAACTAATTTTGGTCTTTGGAGTGCACAGTCTTTGAGCAAAACCCACCTGTACTTTTTTCATCGGTACTTAGAACAATTCAAAACATGATATCAATCAACATCAAGTATTTTTTTTTCTGTTTTGTCCCATTGTAGGAACTGATTACTGACGAGTTTCCAACATCTAGGTGAGTGCCAAGTTATTATATTTTTATTCTTGATGGATATGCATATTGTTCTTACTCAATGCCATTCTGGAAAGGGTTGGTGGGGATTCACCTAATCTAATGGGAATCTTGCTTAGACTGCTAGTCTCCAGAAAGAAGCGGAAACAATTTGATATAGTTAATAACGATGAACAAAAGAATATCCATTTTACACGTTCATTTTCTGATTCGAAAAAAGAATTATGGTACCGATGTAATATAGAACTTAACCGTAACTATAGTACGGGCAAGACGCGTTAGACAGACGGGAATTATGTGGCTATAAAATACCAGGTAATCACACACCACCAAAACCGACAGACGAGAAAACCCTAGAATTGACCTCGCCCACTGCTGCTGCTGCTGCTGCTCATCATGACCTCGGTCAATTACACGCAAATAACATCCCAACATGGAAAAGGAAAGTGTGTTAGATAGCTGGACACCCCCGGATTCGTAGTGGGAATCGCGTTTCACTTTTTATAATAATTGATTACCACCCTGTTTTAACCGTTGTAATTTGTTGTTAATTATCTAAAAATTTACAAATCTAGCTTATATATCTGTTGGATCCAGGTAAATCAATGATGACGTAGTCTCGATCTAGAAGTTGCGAGTTGTCTTTCTCTTATCTTTCTATATCTTTAGATCGTCATATGCCCACTTCCGGTTTTCAGTTTTACCATTCCCTCCCTCTGCCATTTAAAAAAAAAAAAAAAAAAAAAAAGTAATTAATGAGAATCCCCCCTTTTTTCACCTGCACTTAAGCGGATGCGTAAATGTGTTAGTAAGCCGGATATATACAAACAAAAAGTTGTAACCCCACAGTTGAAATCTTTCTAGACTTTTGATAGCTTCTTCTTTCTATCACTATCTAGCGCAGTATGAATTAGAATATTTTTGCCTTGTATTAACGACTAACGATATTTTTTAATCATTTTTTTAACCTTTTTGTTTTCTTTTTTTCTCTCTTTGTCTCTCTCCTTCATCCCCTTCATGTTTCCTTACTCTCTCCCTCCTCGATTCGATTGGTGCCATAAATGACGACCTATGGGCGCGACTCGCCACACTTGTCGATGCAGAACGGGTATGGATAGCAATAGCAACAGTTCTGCCGGCCGCGGAATGAAAACGGATGTCGGAATGAGCGGACTGGCCTTGGATCAGAGCAGCTCTTCCGGTCGCTCAACTCCAACCGACCTGCCACACAACAAGCTCTTCGTGGGTGGTCTCAGCTGGCAAACGTCGACCGACAAGCTGGGCGAGTACTTTGGCCAGTACGGTACCATTATCGACGTTCAGGTGCTCAAGGATCCTCTCACTCAGGTTGGCAACTCCTCTCTGTCTCACAAATTTAAGTACATTCCTAAATGGGACTCGAAAGAGTGTGCATGATTGGGAAAGATTTTTGGGGCTGCTAATTGGGCGAGCAGGACAAGAAACTTGACGTGGACAGCGGAATCAAATGACAATTGAGAGGCCCAGATTAATTGAAATTTCTTTTTCTTTTATTCTTTTGCGGGTTGTATATGGATGAATCGATCGATCACAGAGAAGTCGAGGCTTTGGCTTCATCACCTTTGCCGAAGCAAGCAGCGTGGATCGTGTGCTGGCCGTCCCTGCGCACACTCTCAATGGCAGGAAGATCGACCCAAAACACGCGACGCCCAAGAACAATGGCAAAGTGACGTCTTCATCCAAGACGAGGAAGGTCTTCGTCGGTGGTGTCAGTCAGGACACGTCAGCCGACGAAGTCGAGGACTATTTCAATCAATTTGGACACGTCGAGGAGGCCGTTATGCTGATGGACCAGCAGACGAAACGTCACCGCGGATTCGGATTCGTCACATTCGAGAGCGAGGACGTCGTTGATCGCATCTGCGAGATTCACTACCACATGATCAAGGACAAGAAGGTGGAATGCAAGAAAGCCCAGCCCAAGGAGGCCATTCTGGCTTCGAACACATCGGCCCTCCTGGCTGCTAAACATAGCGTTCTTCTCAATGGTTTCGGCGTCGCTGGATTGGCTTTGGAAGTGGCTCACGTTCAACAATCGTCTGTCATACAGGTAGCCGCTCTGCATTTTTTGGCCACTCAAGCGGCTCAAGTCCAAGCTGCCGTTGTAGCCCATCAACAGCAGGCCGCTTTGGCTCAGTCGGCCGTTGCTTCCGCTGGCTACGGAAAACTTGTGTCCAGTTATCCACCATTATCCAGCTACCGCTACAGTCCTTATTCTCTACCCGGCGCTGCCCAGGGAAACGTCCAGGCTGCAGCTGCAGCCGCCGCCATGGCTGCCGCTTCTTCCGGTCACCACCATCATTACCACGCCATGTCAACCGCTTCTACAGCCACACAACAGGCGGCCGCCTACCAAGGATACAACTTGGCCAACGTGGACATGTCCAGTTTTCAGGGAGTCGACTGGAACCAAATCTACGGAATGGGAATGTAGGGATAGCTCTTCACTTGACGGAGCAAGAAGTAAGAAAATAAAATTGTGTGAAAATTGACGACTTTTTCTCTCCCTTTCTTGTTCTTTTCCTCTTTCTACCTTCATCATTTGTTTTTGTTTGTTTGTTTTTTTGTTCATTTTTCTCATTTCTTGTCGAAACCAACGATGATACCCTCATCTTCTCCCGTTAAGAAACTAATTGTCCTTTCATTTGTGTTGTGATATTATTTTTAAATATCATTTGTCATATTGGTGCCGAATCGTAAATTGAACGAGAAAAAAAGATGAGTAAAAAGAAAGAAATAATAATTAATCAAAATTCAGAATGAGCAATATGCGTTTTAACTTTTGTCGTCTTTGCAGCGAGCCATGTTTTTGTCCGTGTTTTGTTTGTTTGTATGTTTATCTTTTTTGGCATATTTTTTTTTTTTTTCCTAACGATTTGAAATTATCAAATTTAGTAACTTTCACTGCACTGATCTTAAGTAAATCATGAACAATGTGAAACCCCAAAGTCTCGGACTCCGGATAGTAATGAAAGTTACGTTTTTTCACCATTATTATAGTGATGTAAACAAAAAATTCAAAAACGTATTCCGATTTTTTTTTTTTTTTTTGCGTTAGTTAGTTTAGTCCCGAGTAAACAAGTGTCATATTTCTTTGTCAAATGTTCAAATAATATATTTTGTCGATTGCAACACTAGATGGCGAAATGTATTGTATTGTTGTCTTGGCCATGTTAGGACGAACAAATGTCAAAAATTATGTTTGGCTTCTGTGTCTAGTTTCTTTATTTTTACGAACCAAATTTAACCACATAAGTATTTTAGTCCAATCCCTTTAGTTTATTACGTACTTATAACTTACACCCATCTCTGTATTCTACTTTTTTAAAAGAAGAAGAAATTGCAGGGAAAGTAGCTGATAAATTGCTGCTGCTGCTGCTGGTCTGCTGCAAGAGGAAAAGCAGCTGGAAACTGTTAAACCCAACTAGAAAATGAACCAAAAAGGCAAAAACAAGCAAAAACCTTTACTCTCAAGCTACGAATTTTAATCATGTTTTTTATGTAAACTCTTTTGAATGTTTGAGTGTTTTTTTGTTTTTTTTTTCAATTATTGCCATTAATTTTTTTGGCTCACACTATTTTGGTTGTCTTTTTAGGTTCCAGTCTTCCATCATGGTCTATTAACAGTTAATAGACCATGCCTCCATGTTCCCGATACATCACCATATTATACTAATTAAATGAGTTATGTATTTTGTCTTAGTCATCAATACTAGAAAAATGCACTATTTAATATTGAAAATGAAGAGGTGTGAAACTTGAAATTAGAATTATTGCATAAGGCAAATTTAAATCCCTTGATACTGTTAGAAAAAAAAGTAAAAAATTTGATATATCGATTTAATACCGAAGAACGAATATTCTTCTCTCAAAAAACGGGTGCTATATTTCAGTTGTCATTCAGCGTCGAACTCAGAAGCTGATTTGTTAGCACCAGCCAAGAACGAACTAATAAATCGAGGCAAAAAAATAGCGACCAGAATGAAAATATCTATACATACAAAATATCCTTCGGGAATGGAAATAGCTACAGATGTGAGAGGGTCTAGCGTCTAGGTCGTCGTCGACGTACAGTGGAAAGAGGAATGTTGTCTTCATTTTGGTCATTTACATTTATCAGACACTTACTAGTGGTAGTGGGCATATAAATTAGGCTATAATATTTCCTTGACTAGTAAGAGTCTTTCCAGTAAAAGTACGTAAATGAAAAGCCTGCCACGAGCTTGAAAGGATTAATTAGTTTATAATCATTGAAAATTATGTGTTATCAAATTCTGAAACATAAACAATCGGAAAATGTGTATAAAATTGTAATGAGCCTTGAAAAAAACATGCATGTGCAGAGAAGTGATCTGTAACAGTCACTGGGAATGTTTGACGCTAGCATCATTCCCAAATTTTCTCGGAATCCTAGAGGCTGAACCATGCATTTTTTTAATAGCCATTATAGCCTTTAAATCTATGATGGAAAGGACTACGCAACTCTTAATCTAGATTAAAATTCCTTAACCATTGCGATGTTTAGTTTTAATAAAACTATTTAACTTCGTTTAATATGTTTTGGTGTTTGGTTTTTGGTTTTTTCAAATCTAAACGCCAAACATTTGGGCTCTTAACTACTAGCGAACCTAGCGGTGGTAGATAGTCCATCTCTATTTAAAATGTGCTGCCATCTAGTGTTGGATTTTCATTTCCTATAGAAGCAGTTTATTTGTCAAAATTGGTTTGTCTCTCGACAGTAATACTAGTCGGTTGTTTTTTGTGATTACTCGAGTCTACTCCCGGTTTTGGCCTGCTGTTGTTTCTTATCTAAACAATTAAAAATGTTTGCCTTGGTTAATCGAATTCTGGACTGGTTCAAAAGCTTATTTTGGAAAGAGGAAATGGAACTAACATTAGTAGGATTACAATATTCTGGCAAAACGACATTCGTCAACGTTATCGCGGTATCTCATCTTTGATGATTCATCCCTCTTTATTTTTAGCGTAATCAACACATTTTCTTATTTATTTACAGTCTGGACAATTCAGTGAAGATATGATACCTACTGTTGGGTTCAACATGAGAAAGATAACCAAAGGAAATGTCACTATCAAATTATGGGATATTGGAGGTCAACCCCGATTCAGATCAATGTGGGAAAGATACTGCAGAGGTGTCAATGCTATTGTGTAAGTGTCATGGTAGTTTTAAATATTTCACAGCTGATTCTTATTCTCATTTTATTTCATTTGTTGTAGATATATGGTTGATGCAGCTGATCACGACAAAATTGAAGCTTCCCGAAATGAGCTTCACCATTTACTGGATAAACCACAACTAGCAGGTATTCCTGTGTTGGTTTTGGGCAACAAGAGGGACCTACCAAATGCATTGGATGAAAATGGACTGATCGAGAGGATGTGAGTGTAGAAATCTGTGTAGGAACCAGTGTTGAACTGTAATGAAGACTAAATTTCTCTCGATAGGAATTTGTCAGCCATCCAGGACAGAGAAATTTGCTGCTATTCAATTTCATGCAAGGAAAAGGGCAACATTGACATCACTCTACAATGGCTGATTACACATTCCAAGTCGGGTGGCACCCGTTAATGGGCCGAGGCTAGAAAAGACAAGGGAAGGCAAGAGCGACAATTGATCAGTCATATCAAATGCAGCCGACTCGGTACGAGATCAAAAATCAATCCTCTTGTACGAATACGACTCTTTGTTTTTCTCATGTGGAGCTCCGCTTTGTCTGTGAAAGCTCGATCAACCGGTCGCTATTAACTGCTGATTCTCTTTTTCGATGGAAACAATTGTTTCTTGATTATTATGATACATTTTGTCGTACTCCACACTTAATTCCTCCTTTTTTTTCCCCAATTTATCAATGTCGCATTGTATCCATTTTTTTTCGCCTTTTCAGTAGATTAAAGAAAATTTAAAAGGTCTATCGCATTGTGTCGTGTGTGGTATTGATTTCTCATTTTTTTTTATATATAGAAGTTGAATAGAAAATCGATATATTATACACCTTGGATCGTGCACAATTTGTAAGGTTATCATATTTGTTTTGACACGTACATAAACATTTCTGGGGTGGGGTAAGAGATGATGAAACAACGCAGAGGTGAGGGAAAAATAATTCTGTCTTCGATACTAATTATTTTTATTTTTTGGCACCTGAAAAAAAAAAGAGCGACGCTGGATTAAATTCATAAAAAGGGTAATAGTAAGTGAGGTCGGGGGGGGGGGGAGGATTTGAGCCACGAATAGATTGACAAGGATCAGAATTCTAAACGCGTGTGTAAGTTTGATTTAAAAAAAAAAAACGAACGAATCGACGTCCCTGATGTAAACGGAGAGTGTGTGTGTGTGTGTTTATGCGTGGTGTGTAGAACAGTACGAACATAAACGACGATTGAAATCAGTTAAAAACAGACAACACACGCACACAGAGTTGGTAAGGTATTTTTTCTCTGGCCAAATAGAAGTGTGAAAACAAATCAAATGGGGGGGGAAATAAAGGCACGCCAAACCCATCCGACCTTGGAGAGCATTCATTCTTCTTTTTCATTAAAAAATAATCATTAAAAAACCGTACAGGGGACAAGCTAGGCCAACAGATGGCGAATTACTCATCACTTGCGTGTTTTAGGAAATAAAATAATAAAAAAGAACGTTTTTAATTGTGGTCAAGGAGAGAAAAGATTTTTGTTTTCTGGATTCTTTAAAATGCACCAAGGTGTGTGTGTGGTTGGCTTCCGGTGACTTTTCCTTTCTTTCTGTGTGTGTGTGTTGCCTTCCTGTATGTGTGTGTGTGTGTTTTTGTATCGAGTTTTGGTATATTGGAAATTTTACAAAGTGGTCGGGGTGGTAAAATGGCACTGGGAGAGGGAGGCTTGGCAACGGCAGACGAGCGTGCGCAAGCGCTTGACATTTCCGCTGCCGCCACCGCCTGAGGGAGAAGAATGGATCACGGCTGGTGAGGAAGCGACGGATGATTCAGCCGAGCACGGCGACATGGAGACGGATGACGGAAGACCGGAATCGATTCCCATGGAAGTGGGATCAGCTGACAGAGGTAACTCTTCCTCGTCTTCCGGCTCCTCGATCGAGAGCCGCGTGAACGGGATCAGAGCCGCGTGATCTTCCGGCTTATTGCCGCTGTCGCCGGCCGAGAGATGGCAAGTGCAGCGCTGAGGACTCGGCGGATTCAGCTGTCGCTCAAAATCCAGCAGCTGGCCCATAAAGTTGAAGTTGGGCGAAATGTTGGACTTTTTTCGGCGCACAAAGTCGTACGCGTCGTTCAGACTCATCGACATTTTGTACATCAAATAAGCCTGGTCCACCAAAAAAGAAAGAGAAAAAAGAAAAAAAGAGAGTTAGAAAACATTATTTCTGGACCGATCCCAAAAGGGCTGTTTATCTGTCAACTCACCACTGTGATGGTGACGGAGCGGGAAATTCCGGCCAGGCAGTGGACTAGAACGCCTTCCTGCCGCTCTCGAGCTCCATCTAATGGAAATCAAATCAGCATTAAGAGAATGATAAATCTCTCTCTAGCTCTCTCCCGCCGAGCACGCGCACGACCTTGTACTTAATGGAATATTGATTCACAAAAGGAGAGAAAGAGAAAGAAAAGAAGGAGAGCTAAACAAGAAGAAAAAAAGGAAAGAAAAAGGAGAGAGAGAGAGAGGGAAGAAAAAAAACTTGTTGCCATGACGACAGCAGCTGAGCAGGAAGCTGAATCCCGTCGCGCTCTTTTTCGCATGCGATTATGCATCGACGACATACACATGTAAACATGACAAACTTATCGATTTCTCTCTTCTCTACTCTCTCTCGAATGTGATTCCGCACAGTTTCTCGACGAGAAAATCAATGACGATTCAATCGTCGCACACACACACAACTAAGGCGGATAATTACCAATGAAGCCGATGGCGGAAGGGAAGAAACTGGCCAGATTTTGACTCCAATGATCCGTGATAGGAATTTGCAAGTACTGGATCGTCCCGGAATCTTCGAAAACGTTGGGCAAATTCGGCGTCACATTCACCACGTACTGCAAAATGACATAATAGATTAAAAATTAATTTATATTGAATAAAAAACACGTATTTTCATTTTTAAAAAATCCAAAACTTACGCGGATGCGGTGTTTGTCGAGGGCGTCACAATCGCGGGAATTTTGGGCGTTGCCGAGGAACAGGTGAGGAAGGATTTCGACTGGGAAACCGGGATCGGCCAGCGGATCCATGTCATTCATGGCGGTGAGTCCCAAATGTTTGGCGCCCAGGCCGCCCATGTCTGCCGAGTCGGCCGTGACGTTGTCCAGCATCAGCGGCGGAAGCGGCTCCGATTCGAGGCCGAGTCGAAGTCCAACGCTCAGCCCCAAACTGAAGCCGGAACCAAATTCCGGCGGGCCGACTCCGATTCCGTTCTCGTCATCGACGCGAATTTCGCCCGACTCCAAGGACGAGTCGGGACGCTCTTCTTCTGAATCAGAAGCGGACCGGGAACCGAGCGAGCCCGGCCGGCGATTGTTCAGACTGAGTGGGCGGACGACACCCGTCGTGGACCTGAGCCCAGCATCGCCGCCGATGCGCAAGTTGGGAAGGACTTCGCTCGGGTTGGCCGTCTCAGATTCCCGCGTCACGCACCATTCCGGGTACTTGTTCCGGAACTCTTCCACACCTCCTAATGAATGAATGAATAAATCAACCTAATTAGCATTTTCATCCAACAAGAAGGAAAAAACTTTTTTAATTCTTTTCATTTTATTTTTGTTTTGTTTTGTTGTTTTGGTCTCGGGTGTGTGTGTTGATGTTGGCGTCATTGAATGAGCGCCAAGTCAACGCCATCTATGCCTTCGAGATTTCAACTGATTCATTGACAGAAAGGAAATGTCGACGTTAACTCAATTAGCGAGTCGTTAGACTCAAACAAGAAAAGCACGCGAATAACGACAACAAGTCGGCGACAAAACAAAACGAAAATTTCCGTCAAATGAAAGAAGAAAAAAAGGAATCGAAAAATGTGTGGAAAAACAGACAAGATGGCGTTGCGGAAAAATGAGGTTAGGGCCCTCTTGTCTGCTGTTGTATCGCATAGAAAAAAAGACCAGAGAGATATATATTTTTATTTTAGAAAGCGCTTCGAGTTCTTGACAAAAGCCAAGATTCCTCCTCCTCCTCCATCTTCTTCTACCCCTCCAACAAGATGGAGACCCCCCCTACACCAGAGCCTATTCTTACTCTTTTTTGGGGGGGAATACTGAAAAATTCTTCTCCTTCTTCTTCTTCAAAGGGGGCCCTATATTTTTCGAAATCTTTTCAATGAGCATCGTTCACGTTTAAGTCCTTGAACGCGATCAGCGTGCCACATTGTAAGAGCCAAGGGCTTATAATAAAGAAAGAAAGAAAAGAAAAAGAGAGGGAGACTATTGGGCTGTTTTGGGCTGCGCCATTCAGACTTCTTCCAATCCCCGCTCCCTTTTTGTCGGTGGCGCGGATTGAAAACGGTTTCCGATCCGCGCCCATTTTGGCTTCGGTGAATGGGCGGGAGGATGAAGGGGGAGACGGCGGAAATGCAACAGTTTCGTCACCGTTTTTCTTCTTTTATTTGCAGACACAGTTTGATTCAGATGGAAAATGAGGTCAGATTTAAAACCAAATCACACTTAGTCCCCCCCCCCGTTAAAACGATGATTATCAAGTTTGACACACACACACACCTCACTAGGTGCAGCCGTTCAAGGAGAGGCCCCTTTAATTTCTGCCTCCCGTTTTAGTTAGAAAAGGAAAAAAGGAGAGAGAAGGAGAAGAAAAAGTTCTTTTTTGACGTGTTGTGTGTTATGTTTGGGAGATCCACCGGAAGTCTCTCTCCCACCCCCCTCGGGCTGTCGAAAAACTCTAAACTCCCCTGCCGTGTGTTTTAAAGGAGGTCCCGAGGGCCATCTGTTCCTTCTCTCTCTCTCTCTAGAAACTTGAAAAAATATATATAAATGGAGGATTCGAGACTTTGGAAACGAAAAAAAGCAAAAAAAAAGAGATTTCCGGTGACGCGGATTACTACGCTATAGCTAATGCGGCATTGTTTGATGAGAATTACGAAAAATATAAAAAAAAGAGAACAATGAGAAAAAGAAAAAGGAAAAAAAAAATCCGCACAATGAATGTGTGTTTTCACCGGATGTTATACGCCCATTATTTCCCACCACACGGCGCGACGACGCCATTTTGTGCCGATTCTTACTACAGATATCGATGCATCCATCACACACACACACAGAGAGAGAAAAGAGTAGGAGAGAGAGAGGGCGGGAAAAAATGAAAGAAAATCGTCTGCCTGTCGACAACTTCCGTCGAAACAAAATGGCGGTCAAAGTGTGTGTGTGTGTGTCTGGCTGGGAGATAAGACCAAGCTCGACTGTCTGGGTTTTTATTTGATTTGTTTTTGTGAAATGGCCAACGAGATAATCTCACCTTGAAGGCAGACGACTGGACATCCATCCTGGATAAGAGATTTGCGCAAAACGGAAACAATCTCGCCACCTCCTCCGCACAAGACGAAGGTGTGTTGCTGCTGCTTCTTGTTGGTCGAGGCCCCCTGCCCACTTCCGGTGGTGGGTGGTGATAGGAACGGCGTCCGGACTGGCAGTAGTTTAGGGCCGCCATCCGCCGGATTATTGTTGGATTTGTTGAGAACGGCGCTGATGGTGACTTTGCCTCCGGCTAGCCGCCGCAGCATGATGGACGGCAGAGACAAGTGAACGGCTCGGCGGATGTGACACTCGCCGAAATCGGCGGCCGAGCGACAATCCAGCAAAGTCATCACGTCGCCTTCGCCCAGTGGCGGCGGCGGCGACGGATTAGCTGTTGCGTCACGAAGTTGAGCCCACAATCCATCGGCGCTAATCACTCCGTCACCACAATCTGCCATTTCGGACATGGCCGGCATTTTCACCATCACACACACACACAAAAGACTTCAACTTTCCCCCCCAAACTCACACACACACACTGGGTGCACACACACACACACACACACCAAACACTGAGAGACAAAATCGGAACGGGGCGTCGT
The DNA here is from genome assembly GCF_021134715.1 of Daphnia pulex. Classification (NCBI taxonomy): domain Eukaryota; kingdom Metazoa; phylum Arthropoda; class Branchiopoda; order Diplostraca; family Daphniidae; genus Daphnia; species Daphnia pulex. The sequence continues at coordinate 8,093,447 of NC_060024.1, read as the reverse complement.
CGAAACACACTCGAATAACAAACAAAACGGTGGCCTGTCTTTTGTCGTGCCCGTCTGTTTTGCTTTCCCAAAAGGATGTGAGAGAAAACAAAAATAATGTGATGGCTGTTTTGGGTTGTGAGTGTGGTGTGTGTGTAAAAGTTTAAAAAATCTTGAAATAAAAAAGAAAGCGTCCGTTCTTCGTCAGAGCTGCACTGCGATTGACTCTCTGCACTCTGTAGCCTCTGGGTAAAAAGGCCTTTCAGTTGTGCGACTAGCGGTGGCGCTAGTAGTCGTCCGGTGGGCGGTTGGAGGGAAAAAATGAAAAAAGTTTGTTTCTACTCTCGTGAAGTGGCGGGGGGGTTGGTGGGTTGGCTGGGCGGCGCAGAGATAGATAGAAACGAAAGGCCGTGGAATGGGAGAGAACCTTGATAAGATGGCAGCACCGTCTATTGTTTTCCTCTTACGTTTGTTTCTTTTTCTTCCTTTTTTCTATTTTATTTTTCCCTAATTTCTTTCTTGACTGGAAGGGCGGAGCTTGGCCATCCCGACGAGTGTGTTCTGGCTGTTCTCATTCACTTGAAAACAGATAGGAGGAGCACGGCAGCAGCAACAGCACCACCACAGGGGAAAAGGAAAATGAGAAACGAAAAAAGGAAAAAGAAAAAACGAGTTATAACCAACAACAACAACAACAACAACGAAGAGATTGAGTAGCGATGAATGGAGGCCACGAACAGGATGTTTGGTATGATTGGAATGATATGCAAATTCAGCCTCTCACTCTGTGGCTGGTCGTCGTCGTCGTCGTCTCTTTCGTGACGGGTGAGAGAGAGAAAACTGGCCGGCCCGGCCCGGCCCCGCGTCGAGCGCCCAAGGTGAGGACGTGCGGCGGCGCCCAGTCGCCAACCTGGCGCCCATTCACTAAAGAATTGCTGCTGGACAAGACGGCCGGCGCCTTCTAATGTATACACCTGGCCCTCCTCCTCCTCCTCCTGAAATAATAAATAAATAAATACAACCAAAAAGAAAAAGAAAAGAAAAAACATCATTTTTCTTCATGACCAAATCGAGTTGTTGTTGTTGTTGTGTACACGTCGTGAAAGATGCAACCGACAACAGGAAGTTGCGTCCATTTCAAACCGACGACTTTTTTTTCCCCCCATCCATTCTCCGGGAAAAAGATAAATAAAAACCAACAATTCTTGTTTGAATATGACACATCAGAAAAAGAGATAGATTGAGAAATGACCTTGTGTGTGTCAAGGTGCGTGTGCGCACAGTGGATCAATAGTCCACTTCCGGTCTCTCTCTCCCACCCACCGTCCGAGAGTTGCCTAGATTATTCTCTCCATCCATACACACACAGCCGGGGGGAATAAAAGCTCCACCCTTTTTCCCGCGTGATTCTTTTGAGCCTCCTCCCTATATACATCGCGACTTGTGTGTTTGTGTATACATATCCCAAGCGGAAGTATCTGGACTGTTTCACTCCGTCCGCCATTGAAATGGCCCGACTGTTCTAACCGCCTGTCCAAAAACGAGCGTTCAAGAGGTTCGTCGAATCATTTCCAACTCAAGTCTCGTCTAATATAAGACACGAATCGAATTATTGAAGACGTCGTCGTCGTCGGCTAAAGACCGTCGAGTCCTTCCCACGCACCCGATTCCTCCTCCTCCTCCTCGCCATTCCATATCCTGCATCCGGATGGGCTCTCATCGGGCTGGGCTGCCATATATCCCGCTCGTACTCTGTGTGTAGGTGGTTGGGGGGGAAATGTTGAGAATGAACAGCGCAGCAAAGCCGAAAAAGAGGAGGTGGTGGTGGTCGTCTCTCTGAATGGCGGGGTGGGGTGGGTGGGTTCTTTCTAGTCCCGCTGGCTTTGCGATCAATACCTTTCACGGCCCGAGTATACAGTGCAGCTACACAGCTACAGCTACACACTGGCGGCCATTTTTGATTCACGCCCGGCGACCTTGGGCGAGAGAGGAGGCGAGCGAGTCTCTTGTTTCCCACCCGGCGTGCGTGCGTGCGTGTATCTCTCTCTCTCTCTGTTTGTATGAGAGAGAGAGGAGGGTGGGGTAAGGAAACTGCTGGAAGCGTCGTATATAGCGTGTGAGCCAAAGCTATAGGGACGAGACGAGAGAGAGAGCTGGTCTATGATGGCGGCGCTGTGCATTCATTGATCAATCCCGCGCCATCAACGGCAGCCAGCAGCTAGCCAGCCAGCAGCAACTCTATAGTCCCGACGCCCACTTGGGGACGCGATACATAGCTAAGATAGAGAAATGGTGAGCGCGCGCGCGCGCATCAACACCCCACACACCCACATACTATATTATATAAATCCCCCTTCCCTCTCCACCCCCTTCGCCCGCGTCTTCCAATTCATTCACGGGCATTTTCATTCAAAAAAAAAACAAGAAGAAGAAAACATCAATATAAACGCCAGTGAGTGAGAAAGACAAAAGACAAAAGATAAGAAATAAAAGTCAACATCTACTTTTTTTTAAAATTTTCGTATCGCGTGGGTTTTTTTTATTATTATGTTACATAAAAGTTGAAATCGATAAACTTTCGATTATTTCCGTTGACAATTGAAGACGGCCGAAATTAAATGACGGGGAACTAATAAGTTATTACCCGTTTTTATTGCCCCGGCATTATATCTACACAAGTAAAAACGATTATTGTTATTACGGCATACACAAGCATTAGATTCCCGTACGCTTCTCTCCATTTCTCTGGCGCAGTTGATTATTGGCCATTCAACAACAACAACTTCCGCATGACCAAAAAAAGCAACTGTTGTACACACAGCAACACTGATGGCGACTCGCTATTGGCTATACTACTACTAGACTAAGCGCATTCCAAAAACTCGGTGCAATCAAATCTCTTTTTTCTCTTTTCTTTCGAAATAACAATAATAACCGGACCCAATAATAAATATCTACTAGAGTTATTTCAACCCCACCCTTTTATTTGTGCTGTAGCGACTTTTGGAAATGTTGAATGGACGCTCTCTCATCTCTCTCTATATACACAACTGTGTACACACACACACACACACGCAGAGTTCAAAAGATTAGAGTATAGAGCGTCCGTGATCGGGGCAATCTGTTTGTCGAACAAAACAACAACGTGAGTGGCATGGCAGATAATTTCGACAATGACGTGAACTTAGACGCCAGCAGCAGCAGCAGTATAACTCCCAATCGATCGATCGATAAGAAAACCTTAAAGATGTGCTTATTCCGTTTGATTCGAAAATAGAACGTGAATGTGTATCGTTTCTTCTTCAGTTGGAAAAAGAAATCACGTCGACGGCCAATGTATGTATGTATGTATTCCGGTTGAAAGAAAGAAATAAGGAAATTTCGAAATCGAAAAGAAGAAAAGCGTTACATATACAGCAGAGAATAAAGGAAAAAGAGAAAAACGCATAAGCTAGCGGAAAGATAAATAAATGAATAGGCCAAAGATAGCCGAGAGAGACCGTTGAAAAATGATGGGCTAGAGATGGGAATAATAAGACACACATGTGGGCGCTGCCATCTCTTGCCCTGCATGATATGGTGGGATGACAAAAAGATCCTTACACACAACACAAGACATCACATCCCTTTTTTTTTCGTTTTCCCATTTCCAATGGTTTCTCCATTCGACTATAATATAGCCTATAGCATATACATGGACGTAGACTTATAGATGCTCTCTCCACGTATATTATTGCGTCGTCTCGGCAAAAGACAATAAGTTAAGCTCCCACCCGCCCAAGGCAAAAAGGAAAGACGGATATAAATAACAACGCCACGCCTTCCGGTTTCCGGTTCCGGTCGTCGACAACGACTCTAAATAGATCTCCCTATAAACTACACAAGGATGGAGGGGGGGGGGGGGAGGAAGGAGCTGACATGGTTGGTGTGTACATATCCTCGAGCGCGAGCGTAGGTTGTGCTGTGCTGGTTATATGCGCCTCCCGCAAAAGAAAAAGAAAAGTCGTTGGACGAAGAAACGGTTGGAAGGGAAATACAATTTCACTTCCGCTCGGATTATTTCGACTTCCTTTTTTGGGCGCTGGGACTCGCTCGCTCCAGTCTCGTTTCTTCCACGTTATTTGGCAATATTCGAAACCACAGCAGCAACAGCGACTGAATGTACGTCTACGTATATAAGGGGGAAATCGGAGAGAGAGAGAGAATGGGCGAGATGAATGAAAATCCATTCCTCCCTTTTTCCCACAGAAGGAGGAAGGAAGGGGGGATACATGTCTTTGTGAATGAGGCCCTCCGCCTCAATGAAAAAAAGAAAAAAAGGAAAAAGAATGAGAGAAAAATCATAAAAGTTTCTCCAACGGTTCTTGCGAGGCAGCGGAAACCAGTTCTTGTTTCAATTTCCGGTCCTATCGATCGAGCCTTCCGTGTTCCGTGCAGCAACCCACTCTCCGATAGATATAGCCTACTAGACACACACAGTCAATTCAATCTTATGGGTCTATACGTAATGAGTGCCAGGAGGAGGAGGAGACGAGAGAGAGAGAGACCTAGATTGTCGACACATTCCCAGCGTGGGCGTCGATCGAAAGCGGCATCGACCCTTTCAGTCGCCATGGCAACGCCTTGTTATCGCAGCCTAAATAGAAAATAAAAATATAAAAATTCCCCCTTTTTTTCATTCTGATTTTTCTTCTTTTACTTGGGGAAAGGGGATTTATTCTTCACAACCCTCGACGGAGAAACGTGCGGGGGAGTTCCACCCCCCCCCCCCCTTTTTGTTATGGAGATGACATAAGGAGACCGGGACCTACATTCGTCGTGTGCCAAGTCATTATATCAGCCGCAGCAGCAGCGCGTTCCAAAAGATCGATCCTCGTGAGCACACACGCACTGAAGCCTAACAAACCAATAAGAGCCTATCCGCTCTAGTGAATGAAATTGGGGATCAATATTATTAGGCACCGGAAGTATTGATTGGCGCGTGGGAGGGGGTCATTGAAAAGAAAAGAGGGAAACAACTATAAGGAGCTAGATCTAATTCCATTTGGGACGGTCATGACGTCACGTAGATCGATCAGGACGTCAAGTGCAGGCCGACGAAAATCAAATCAAAAAATAAACTGAAATGACGTCATCATCGTGAGTCCACTCGGTGACAATAGACAAAAAAATCTCGTTTAATGACCACCCAAGAAAAAACACACACTCGGTATACACGAACAAGCCATTACATCTGCCAATGGAAATTTAATTCAAAGATTAAAGAAATAATTAAAAAAAAACACATCTGTCAGAAATGAAAAATGTAGGCCATTGATAGATAAAAAGACAAAAAAAAGAGATTATTTTAAACGCCAACAAAATATTTTATTATTATTATTATTTTTTTCTTCTTTCTTCATCTCATCTCGGTCAATATTCATCGCCGATGACGCCATCCGAGTCGGACAAGTCCTCCATGGCTACTTCTTCGTAATCTTTTTCAAGAGCGGCCAAATCTTCGCGGGCTTCCGAGAACTCGCCCTCCTCCATCCCTTCGCCCACGTACCTTGAAACGAACGACAAAAAGGGGAAAATGAAACATTTGACAACAAAGGCTGACATTTGTGTGACGACAGTAAAAATAGTTTCAACTTTACCGCCAGTTCCGTCAACCAGTAAAAACACATTACACGACGCCGGGGTTTTGCTATAGCTAGAGATATTAAGTGCTGTTTTTTTCCCGCTAAAAGGTTGCGCGGGCGTGAGAACTCGTGCACAGCTCTTTCATCCAAGTTTCTACATCGCCCCCCTACCACCACCATTGGCAAACAAACACACGGGACCCAAAAAGTCATGTGTAAATCAAAGGGAATTTCCCCCCTTCCGCACATGCTACATTTATAGCCTCTTTTCTTTCAGATTTCCATTCCGAATTTGGAACTGACGTCAGTGGCACCGAGGAACGGCCAGTCGACTAGGAAATTTCGTACAGACGATCGTCGTCGTCGACACACTACGGTCGTGAGAGCGAAATCGGCCACGTTTTGAGCGACTCTATTTGGAGGAGGACAACCGTCGACGTCGTCATCGTCGTCGCGGAGATGATTCCGCATGCAAAAATCGAACCCGGCGACCATCTATTTACGGATGCGTCGACAACTACTACACAAGTCTTCGTTAATATTGACACTTGACTGACGGTGACGCAGAAGTGCAACGTCATCATAAAATTGCCACCATCCAGGAAGCAGGTCGACGAGGATGTTCCTGACTAGGATACGACGACGCTTTTTTTTTTTATTTCCGGCCGGGACAACGTGTACACACCCCAAGACCTTTTCAAAAAAATATTCTATTTCTCCGCCCTTATCTATAAATAACACGCGCTGACGTGTGTGTGTGTGAGAAAATAAAAACTAGTCAAAAAATAGAAAAATGATTTGATATATACCAGTGAACGAAGGCTCGTTTGGTGTAAAGTAAATCGAATTTGTGATTGAGCCGGCCCCATGCCTCCACAATGGCAGTGGTGTTGGATATCATGCAGACGGACCGTTGCATAGCGGCCAAATCGCCCCCCGGAACGATGGTCGGCGCTTGATAATTGATCCCCACCTAAAATAGAAATTGGGAACAGATGTGTGCCATTAATACAAAACCATTTCTGTTCATTGTGTTTCTAGATGTCGTGTCTCTGTCTATACTTTGAAACCGGTGGGGCACCAATCGACGAATTGAATTGTCCGTTTGCTTTTCATCGAGGCGATGGCGCCGTTGACGTCTTTGGGCACCACGTCACCGCGGTACAGCAGACAAACGGCCATGTATTTCCCTTTGCGAGGGTCGCACTTTTTGATTCAGAAAAAAACAAGAAAAAATTAATTTTTTGGTTCATATTAACTGGGCAACTCTTGAGTGGTTTTACCTTGACCATTTGGTTGTTGGGCTCGAAACAAGCGGACGTGATTTCAGCGACGCTTAATTGTTCGTGATAGGCCTTTTCGGCCGACAGCATGGGGGCGTAAGTCACCAACGGAAAATGAATCCTCGGGTAAGGCACCAAATTGGTCTAAGAAAAAAGTAAAAATAATTTAAATATACGTTGTCGTAGTTGTAAGCCAATGACATCCGAACAGAAGTAGTAAATACCTGGAACTCGGTTAAATCGACGTTGAGAGCACCTTCGAAACGGAGCGAGGCCGTAATGGAGGAAACAATTTGACCAATCAAACGGTTCAAATTGGTATAAGTGGGTCGTTCAATAGACAAATTACGACGGCAAATGTCGTAAATAGCTTCGTTATCCACCATAAAAGCGCAATCCGAATGTTCCAGCGTCGTGTGGGTAGTCAAGATGGAATTGTACGGTTCAACAACGGCCGTGGATACCTTCGTAATAATAATAATAAAAAATAAAAAATAAAAACAGCGTCAATTACCTTCGGGGCATAGTCATTTGGGGATAAGCAAGCTGGTGAAAATACCTGAGGAGCGGGATAAACGCAAAACTGCAATTTACTCTTTTTGCCGTAATCGACCGACAGGCGTTCCATCAGCAGCGAAGTGAATCCCGATCCCGATCCGCCTCCAAACGAGTGAAAGACCAAAAAGCCCTGGAGGCCGACGCAATTTTCGACCAGGCGGCGGATGCGATCCGAGACAACATCGGCGATCTCGCGACCGACCGTGTAATGACCTCGAGCGTAATTATTGGCTGCATCTTCCTTGCCCGTTATCAATTGATCCGGATGGAACAGCTGACGGTAGGTGCCCGTGCGAACCGTGTCTTTTTACATCGCAATAGAAAATAACAAAATTCGCTTGTTAAAAAGAAGGTGCGTCTGCTGGGTAGTATAATAACGTTACAACGGCCATCTTTGATCATATTTACCAACGACGGACGGTTCCAAATCGACGAAAAGCGCTCTCGGCACTTGTTTATTGCTGGCCGTCTCACTGAAAAACGTTCCAAACGTGCTGGGTGAATTACTTCCGCCGCTCGCTTGAGGTGGACCTAATTTGGAATTTATTGTTGGAGATCCCAAAGTCATTTTGAAAATAGAAAAGATATTACTTACGGGATTCAGAGAGAATGCCATCGGGTCGGATTCCTGTATTGAAATAAAACAAAAAAATGAATCGATAGAAAAATACGTAAATATAAAATCATTTCTTTGTTTTTATTCTCGTAATTATTTTTCAATAATAAAACGAAATTTATAGGAAAATCAGGTCCACCCAACTTCGCTTACCATGTTCCAGGCAATACAATTCTGTAATAATGTAAAGATATTTTTCGGTTAGAAAACTGTTATTTATTTATGGCAAATTTAACGATAGATAAATTACCCCAGCAAGAGTTGCCCATCTGGACTCCGGCTTGGCCAACATGAATAGAAATCACCTCGCGCTGTATCGAAAAACAACACAAAGAGTTAGTCAATTAGTTACACAAAGTCAAAAAAGTTATTAATTTGAATGTTTATCTTTTTCTAAAAGTCCCCCAAAACACCTGTAAGCTCATTTCCGACCATTGGCGACCAGATGGCGCACCGATACCACCACAACTACCCCCAATTTTCAGGCAAGCGTGACTCAATGGCCAAGATCCCACCCTTCATTTTTATTTATTTCTGACCAAAAAAACCCATCCCACGTGTGAAAACGTCCAAGAAAAAAGAAAGAAAAAAGGGAAGTCTGATCGGTCGAGCGTGAACCGAGACGTGTTGAGGTCCAAGGAAATCGTAAAAAATTGAACAAAACCTTCATCATGCCAATCACCCGAAACGCTACTTATTATTTTCACAAGGCGTTACGGAATTATCACGAATCACAAAATTTAATTAGCTTCGATCGCTTTCAAATGATAAATATAAAAGATGCACAAGAGTATATTATAATAGAGTGTACTTAACCATTTTGTTGTCGAGTTGTTGAGCGAATAAAGTCAAAGAAGCGGAGCTTTAAGCGGCTGGGCGGCGAATGCGCACGATTCGAGAGGGCAGCCCGTTAGGACAATGGCTAGTTGCGCTGGACCTCTTTCGTCGCACGACCACTTCACTTTCTTGGAAAGATGAATAGAAGCTGGACCAGATGGACTGGTCTTGGCTATACCGTAGAGTCGGGGGGGAAGGTGTTGATAAGGAAGTGGCTTCCTCCTTCGTGAGCTCGAACGAGTCGTACCGGTACAGGTGGCTGCTAAAGCGCAACTGGAGCTACCAGCCAGCGGACGCCATCGAGTTTATAGCCTCCGTCATCCTCCAGCGGGCAACACGTCCGAAAAAAAAAAAATTACCCCACCCCCATTGGTAATGTCTGCTGGCCTCTTTCGGGTTTCCTTTTCTTCTTTGCCATTGTTTCCTCGAGTCGATGCTCGATTCATTCGTATACGCACGTCGCTTCCATCACTGATTCATCCACTACGGGAAACAAAACAACTAACAAAAATAACATGATTCCATGACTCATTTCGTTCATACAAACATACCTGGCCAATATATATATTTTTTGTCGTTTGATTTCATCAGCCTGAATGTTGTATAAGGCGGCTATACATCCAACCGGAACCGATGACCAGACAGGTGCACTTCTTGTTCACTAGACAATTTTTTGTTTCTTCTCTTTTCTTTTTCGCTTTCGCCTTGGTTTTTGGTTGAAATAGTACGGTTTCTGGAGCCCCATGGGCAAACCTGTCACGTCCGCCGTTAACGAGAACGCGCACGACATTCTCTTCCGTCAATTGCAAAATTATCAATGTTGCACACATACAGGCTCTCCAACTCCAGGTACCCTTGGAAATATTCTTTTATAAAAAAATCCATAAAAATTGATGATGATTAAATTTCAAATGTTAAAACTATTTCTTACGAGTTAAGAAAAGAAAAAAAAAAACAAAAAAAAACAAAAAAAACATGCATGTCTGACCGGCACGAATGCGACGCTGAATTTCCGCTCGGCCATTGGAGCGTAACCCACAAAGAAAACGAAATAAGCTCAGTGGCCCCGGCCGGCGTCGGTACGTGAATGCGGGGCTGGAAAAGAGCTGAACTGGAAAAAATAAAATAAAATAAAAAATAGAGAAAAATTATGTTGCCAGAAAAGAAAAGAATTTTCTTCCAAGGACACATGGGCAGAAAACCACCAAGGACCCGGGCGTCATCGTTCACTATCGTTCGCCTGGTCGTTCTCACCTCCCACAAAACGAGAAAGAAAAATCCAGGTGAACATGAGAGAATTGACTCGTGATACATACAGAAAACATGAGCGTTAAATCACCTGTTGTTATGAAAAGACCCAATTAACTCCAGCTGTGTGCTAAAGTAGGTACTTTGAGGAGCAAACGGCCTTTAGCAAGTAGAAACATGTCGAAACTGTATTACGTCATTCCCACAATACTTTTACAAGGAAGGGAGAGATAGAGATTGAAAGACGGCCTTTTTGCTATTATTCGTCTCATCTTTTCGCCACTTTAAATAGCTCCCCCAAACCCACCATTCTCTTTTTCTCCTTGCAAAGACAAAAACAGTGAAGCGATTTCAAAAAGGACGTCGGAGAAACAAGGCGCCGTTCAAAAGTGAGAGCAAGAATGAGCTTCCATCAGCCAATTTAATGATGAATGGAATGCAAGTGATGGTTGGTATTTAGCCATTCGCCACGTAATCTTGTTTCACAATCAAACCGGCAAAACCGAAAAAATTTCGGCTTTAGTCATCTAGTCCGAGAAAAAATCAGGTAACGTTTCACGAGAGAAAGATGGTTAGATTTTAATTGGTAAATTTTTTTGGCAGTTTTTGTAAACAGTATTTTTTCCTAGCAAAAAAAAAATAAATAAATAAAAATAAAAAAAACAATTTTGAGCAGCAAATGCCAAAACAAGAGAAAATAGATAGAAAAAAAAGGGAGATACAAAGAGATTTTGGGGCGGTTGATTGGACGAATAGGTAGTAAGCGAGCACTTCAATTCACATGAAGCTTTTCAATTTTCTCTGAGACGACATCTAAAGTGGTGGCTGCCACATCCATCACTCGGCGTTCCAGGTTCTCCGCCGAACGGGAACGAGGAAAATTCATACTACATTCAGAATTATCCTGTCGACAGACAAATATTACAAATGATATCAGTGAATCGATACTAATTTTTTTTAATAAATAGAAGACTTACTATAGTCTTCGTGAGACCTTCCCCAATGGCCATGCACCTAAGAGCATCGCTCATATCTCTCAATCTTGGCTCGGCCGTGTTGGCGACCGGACTAGTATCTCTAATTGTGGGTAATCTGACGTCAGACTCTTCATGCAATAAAGCACTGATGGTCCGTATTCTGGAACAGTGGCCCATGTTGAGCAACTTGGGTCGAGGGATGCGATATGGTCGTGACCAACTACTTCGGTCTCTCATTCGTTCAGAATATCGGTCGTTGTGACTGCTGCTACTATCCGGTCCCGAAAGCATGCGCTGTCGCCCTTTCATACTAACCCTACGGCCACGATTATCCCATTCGCATCTCAGGGGTAGAGGATCTTCCCTGTAAATGAAAGAAGCATTAGTTGGAATTGTTATAAATTTGTTGTGAAAAATATAGATTTTAAAAAAGATCATCAAAAATCTTAAAAACCAACTTTTAAATCACTGATTCAAATGAAAACAAACCATATCTGGCTTCCAATTTGTTGTGCATTACTCAATTGGTTGTGAAATCAACTCTTTCCTTTGTTCACAATAAATAAAAATAATAAGATAAACAATATTTTATTACCTCATTCTAAATTGCTCATATGGTAACTGAGGAGATACTGGAGAGTTTGGTGGTTGTTGAGGTGGGTCTTTGATGTACTCTGTATCCACCCGTAGTGGAAATGCAGGCACAACATTATTAGTACTAATTGAGGTAGAGCTATTAATCCAAATTGGAGGACTTTGCTCAAAGCAAATTTTGGGCTCATTTTGCCGTCTATGTCTCAGGGTGTTTTCTTGCTTGTCAGTTGCCCCGTTGAGGGCACCCAGTTCTTGCAGGGCTGCATCGAGATCAAGGGCCTGCCCAGGTTTGCAAGCAACACACCTGTTCTTACTCTTAGAACAACGGCATGGTACACCTGGCTTTTCCATAGTTTTATCTTGCAATATCTAGATGGGAAAATTAAAAAAAAAACAGCAAACAAAATCGTTAGTGTAGTGCCGGCATTGCTAAGCACGATCAGACAAAAGCAAAAGTAGGCCACACGGGAACAGCATTGGGCTCATAGTGAAGAAATACAAAATTTCCCCAGAGATATTTCCGGCTTTCCATGCTTTGTACCATTTTTCATTTTGCAACGGAAATATTTAGACCTACCTCAAGATTCCATCCCAAAATAAAATTTTTAGTTTTACACTAATCCTGGCGGAAAACAGCGCGATTGTTTATAGTCTGGGCTTTGTTGACAGATTGTACCAATGCAGTGTGCCTTTGCGTATGTGACTAGTGTCTCGTGCGACTGGTCTAGACGACTAGACACGTGTCTATTACGTGGTTACATACAGTTACAGACAAATGGTTATCAGTCAGCGCCATCTACTTGCCAAAAGATACTCTTGCTCAAAACAAAATTTACAATATCCTTTAAAAATGTTAATAAAATATCATTTTTATAAGTTACCAAAGTATTCCATATGAAAACGACCAAAACCTGTGGCGACCATTTCACGGATTTGATCGCCACAAGGCTTTTCGATTCATAACAATAAAAAAATGTCCGATAGCCTATACTGATTTAAAAAAAAATACGCGTTCGTCTGGCGCGAAGGTTTGAAATTTTCTGGATTTTCTGGTTTTGCTTACTTTTGGTTTGACTGCATAGAAATGTTGCCGGATAGGTTAGACAATATAGACATAGTTTTGATTTTTCATCCTACGCAGAAATTTATCAGAAAAAGACAAGGTGAATTACGGCGAAAAGTGCATATTTGATGTGCAAGGTAAACAATACACATCGATTTAAAAATGACAGGTTTAGGATTGAGTAACACGAAAAATAATTTCACCGATGTGAAGCTCGCTAAAAGCCGGTCGAGTTAACAACAACACTGGTATCCAAAAACGGCCTGGGAATTAACATTCGCTAAATTAAAGAGACACACCTAAAAGCCCATAAAGCCCCTTGGGCGACTTCGGAATTTAGAATTAGCTCATAGGAATGTGAATTCTGTTATTTTTAAGTTGAGAGTTGATATACTTTGCTAGTTTTAAATTCACTGGTAATTTTATTTTCAGTTGTTTTGTTTCTACCGTCAGAACCTAACCACGATATAATAGGAAAGGTAAGGTACACTCTCGCGCTATCCCATTCTCTTGGAAGAAACGGCGGGTGTTTAGTAAAGGGTCCCAGGATTCCCCGCCAGGTTCGCTAGTGTTGGGGCTGATCGCCTCTCGGGGGTATTTATATGGGTTTTTGGTTCATAATCTATAAAATTACGAATCAATGTGTCCAGAAATTGATTTAGTTTAACTAAACGAGCTTCACGAGAGCTTGAGCTTAAGCTCAAAAGCTCACTCATTTTGTGAGCTTTGAGCTTGAGCTCCGCTCTTTTTGAAAAAGTGTGAGCTTGAGCTTGAGCTTTCGCCTCATGAGCGGAAGCTCACGCTTGTGGCGCCATCTAGCGGCCAAAATTGAAATTTATTTGCTAAATTATACAAAATTTTCCACCGGACTCGCATAAAATGTCTAACTTAGAGAAATTTTAAATTTACTGTTTTTATTCTAATTTTGAGGTTTATCCCAGGGTCCGTATCCGTAACTTAAATTAGCTTTTAATTTTTATTTATGTTTTACTTTTTCCTTGCGTCGATTTCCTTTTTTTACAAAAGGTTTTCCTTCTTTTAAAAATAAAAAGGTAGGAAGACTAGGAAGGGTAAGAGTAGGGATGGGGAAGTAGGGTGGGGACTCGTTCGCAAGCAAGACTTGTTTTGTAAATTTTCTTATTTTTCTTTGTTTATCCCTTTAATTTTAAAGTAAATTTGAGATGCGGAGCCCTTGGATTCGACTCAAATTAATTCGATGCTATAGCTTCATTAACTTCAAATTTTCAACAAAAAAAACACCGTTGCCAGTTGCATTTTATTAATTAAAAAAAAATTGGAAATGAGCTTGAGCGAACGTGAGCTTGAGCGAAGCTCGTCTTTTTTTTGTGCGAGCTTGAGCTTGAGCTCCGCTCACTTTTAGGCCATGAGCGGAGAGCTTGAGCTAAGCTCACGTTTCGGTGAGCTAGTTTCAACTCTGAGTTTAAGCTTAATGTGATTTCCTATCTTTAAATACCCAATTCATCTAGATTAGGCAATTCTTTTAATGTTAAATTCGTGATTGAAATTCGCATTTTTTATAAATTGCGCAAAAAATCAAGTCAAATGTATTTTTTATTACTTATTTTTGTTTATTCTATTTTAAATATTAAAAATGAATTTGAAAAGATTAAAAATTAATCTTAAAATTAATCTTATGGTTTCGAGTCAGCTGTTTGAAACTCTTCGTCACTCCTCTCTTGTGGCAGTGCTTCTCTCGTACACAGCGTTGAAGATCGTCAGATCACTAAATATTTCTGCTCTGCAGTCTAGGGGAGACTGGAGTAAGACGGGACGGTTTTCGTTTTCCCCCTATAGGGCTCTTCGGGATCTGTTTTCTTTTGCCGTTTTATCTGGAAACGCAGCATGGCTCTAGACTTTTTTAGCGCGAAAACGGGGAGAAGAGGGAGAATGGGACGAAAGAGAGGGAGGAGGGCGTACGAAAAAAAGGGGACCAACGTTTCCTCTTCTCCCCCATTCGTCCCATTCGACGCAAATCGTCCAGCGATGGAAGAATCAATCAGGAAAATTATTGACTGCGGGAGTTGATTACTTACAAATCTGAACAGTAAACTTGATCAGTTATTTAAAGGCGGATGGATTGCCGTCAATTACCTGGAAATAGTCGCACTGGTTTCTATGTTGTGACCGATGTAGAGAATCGATTTCACAATCTCAATGTCGAAGGACTCTGCTGTTTATATTCTGGACTCAAGTCCAATCGAATTTGCCGACCAACCGCTTGATTGAGTTCATTCAAGTCATTCATTGTTCCATTCAAGTGGTTCAGGTAGATTGTGGCACATTGCCTTTTGTTTTCAGCCACTTCATTTCTATGGGCTGTAAACCCCCAAAAGTCGGCACATGGTCAGCGGTCTTTCGACTCTCTACCAAACGTATCTTCCTTCACTTGAACTACCGCCCGACGCATCCACTACTGGACTCCACAGCACCAGCAGCCCGGATCCACCTCCTGCCAGGACGTTCTTCCAGCCGATCAAAAGATAAATTGTGTCTGATAGGTTGTGATTCTCAAGTGGCAGACAAATACTAAAACGGCAATATGACAAATTTAAATAAAGTATTGTTAAAATTGGGTAGAAAATTTTGTAATTGATTGTCGGCCATAGTTTGATCGAAATGGCGTCACAGCTATTTATGCCGGACAGTTGGAATGGCCCTTCTCACCACAAGTACACATAGAAAAGAGGAAAAGAAAAAAATGTATTGAAGTGAACCCACTGAGAGAGAGAGAGGGACATCCACCGCGGAATTGGATGTTGTTTTATTCATAAGAGGCTTACCGATCGTAATGAAAATGTTCACACACACAGACAATCGCCAACGTTCACATGTCGTCATCGCTAAATAAGTAGCCACAAAAGAATCCCCTAGAAAAAAACCAAAAACAAACAAACAAATGCATAAAAAAAAAAATAAGAAAAAAAAACTTTTTACCGGGTACTCTAATAGTTGTTTTGAAACTACCCGGGATGTCGGCGATGTTTACTTTCGCTGCGGTTCTCAAATGTTGCGTTAAGAAATTGAACGTGTCATACATCACATTTCTGTGACAGTTAATGCCAGCAGCAGCAGGAGGAGCTGCAGCAGGTGCAACAGCAGCAAGAGGAGCAGCAGGAGGAGCAGTAGGAGGAGCTGCAGGAGCTGCAGCAGCAGCAGCAGCAGCAGGAGCTCCAGCAGGTGCAACAGCAGCAGGACGAGCTGCAGGAAGAGCAGCAGGAGGAGCTGCAGGAGGAGCTGAAACAGTAGCAGGAGGAGCAGCAGGAGGAGCATCAGGAGCTGCAGCAGCAGCAACAGGAGCTCCAGCAGGTGCAACAGCAGCAGGACGAGCTGCAGGAAGAGCAGCAGGAGGAGCTGCAGAAGGAGCTGAAACAGTAGCAGGAGGAGCAGCAGGAGGAGCATCAAGTGAATCAAACGATAATCTCTGCGATGCATCATTTCTGGGAAAACCAAAGAAACGTTCGATACAGCCCAGGATTCCCGATAACATGGGCAAGAAGCAATTTGAATGAAGATCCCCAATCCTGGGTTGTTATCAGGGGGGCATGAACTATTTTACCCCCAATGGATATTCAATTCCTCCGTAGTCCGTACAAAAAAAGGAGTGACTGCTGTGACGACGAAAAGAAGATTTTATTGTTCTGTCCTTCTTTTGACAAAATTTGCCCCATTACTAGCTCATAAAATAACAAGCCAAAGTCAAAGCCGCAAGCCACATGGCACATTCACAATGACTGCTGAGAACTGTTGGCTCAGTGTCAGCCACGGGAAAAGTAAGAACTGTCAGATACTACAGTTCTGGAATGTAAAATTTTGCATGAAATACCAAGAATTCCAGTCTTCTTGGAAATATCCGATATTTCCCCCATCAGGGAAAAATATCATTTTTGAAAGAAATTGTAAGAAAATGAGAGAAAGATTTTAAAAATTGTTCTGACAAAATTTTAGGATGGTCTACAGGCAGGCTTACTCTCGTATAACTGTTACGGGTTCAACAAAAAGAAACGTTGAGATTGATAAATTAGAAATAATTTTCTCTTAAACTACTCGCGTACCCAGTCAATGAACACGAAGAAGAAACCCAGTCAAATATGATTCGTTTCCCCCGAGAATTGAACAAGAACATTTAATAGTCATCCATCACAAAAAGTTCTATGTGTGAAAAACCTCATATCTGAAAACCATGGAAACCATTATACCCCAACTGTGTAATATTTTATGATTTAAAAAACATTAATTTAACTAAAAAATTAAGCTCTATATTAACATTTCTATATTACAAATCGACACGAATAACTTCCCGATTTCTACTTTAGAGCCTCTATAATGATGTCCAACAGCCTATTATCTACACTAGTTTTGAGTACACTGACTTTTTAATATTGGTGGAGTCTCTCTCTTTTCGTGTGATTGTTGTGTATCGCCCCCCCCCCCCGGAGCAAAGTTTGTCTGGTTTTCTGGTTGACTTCCCCCATCTTCTTGAAGTAACATTGGCGTTTTCTGGAAAACTTCTCATCGTTGATGATTTCAACATTCATCTCGAGCATGCATCTGATGCATTGACTCTTCGGTTTCTTGAATTTATTGACTCCTTTGGCCTTATTCAGCTTGTTAGGGAATCGACGCACATTAAGGATGGTATCTTGGACCTGGTGTTATGCTGTTCTGGTGATTTTCTAGTCCTCTCAGCCGATGTAAGGGATATATTCATTGGCCACTTTGTCGTTCAGTGCACACTGCGAATCTCTAAGCCTCTGTTGCCACTCAAGAAGACAACCTTCAGACCGTTGAAAAAGATGCGATATGGCTCAATTACCTGTCATAACCGAACCAGCTTCGACATGTGAGGCTCTGCTTGAGCAATACAACACTGGGGTTTCTCAAGTTCCCAATAAGCATGCCCCAATGGTATCTTAGTCAGTGGTTCTTGGCCCTGTGTCTCCTTGGTTCAATGATGAGATCGCTGAGGCGAGAAGAGTTTACCGAAGAGCAGAAAGAAGATGGAGAGTGCGTAAGCTGACTGTTGACAAGGAAATACTGCTGAGGTTCGGGATACCATCTCAACAAATATCCGAATGGCAAACACTTCATATCTTCGTAACAAGATCTCAGAATGTGAAAATGATCGAAGGGCGTTGTTCTTTCTCCTCAACCAGTTCATTTCGCGGTAGGACATCAAGCTTCCTCAGCACAAATCGCTTGAGGAGATTTCCGATGTCCTGGGCTCCTACTTCCAGGCAAAAATTCTGGATTTTCGGAGTGGACTGGATTCTATCCCTGTTGGTGACTCCGAGGACATTCCGCTTTCTTTGGTTGATGAGAAGCTCAGTTCCTTTCGCCCTGTTTCTGCTACTGAGATAACATCAATGGTAAATTACTCCCCCTCTAAATCTTTTTGCTTGGATCCAATTCCGACTTTTTACTTGTGCAAGTAATCCCTGTTCTTGCCTCTCCAATTATTAAAATTATTAACTTGTCACTGTCCTCTGGTCATATGCCTACTGTCCTTAAAAGTGCTGTGATAACTCCTTTACTGAAGAAAACTGGCCTTGATCCAGACTGTCTCTCGAATTACCGTCCAATTTCCAATCTACTTCTTATTTCCAAGCTCATCGAGCGCACTGTTGCCACACAGACTGTAACCCATTTCACTGACAATGATCTCTTTGTGCCCGTCCAATATTCGTATCGCTCTGGTCATTCGACCGAGACTGCACTGGTTCGGGTCTTCAATGATCTTCTACTGTCTGTCGATCGTGATAACTATTCTGCTCTTGTCTTGTTGGATCTGAGTGCTGCTTTCGATACCGTTGATCACCAAATGCTTCTTGACCGGCTTTCCAACCTGTTTGTAGTCAGAAATGGGGCTCTGGACTGGTTAAAATCCTAATTTTTCTGACCGATCCCAGTCTGTCTTCGTCAATGATGTTTCATCAATGAGTGCGTCTGTCACGACCGGTGCGCCCCAGGGTTCTGTTCTTGTACCTCTTCTCTTCACATCATACACTGCTCCTGTATACCACATTGCATGTCGCCATGGTGAATGTTCTCACTTCTACGCGGATGACGCTCAATTCTCAGTTTAATTCCCGTCTGATGGTCAATCGGCTGCGTATTGCCGGCTCTCTGGGTGCTTGGATGAAACATGGGACTGGATGACTAGGAATCGGATGAAACTCAACGATGACAAGTAATTTGCTGCTTGTTTTCTCCACAAGAGCGAAGAGGAAGCCCAGTCTAGACCTCAAACTGCCCAATGGAAGCTGCTGTCTAACTTTATCTGACTCGGTACGGAATCTTGGAGTCACCCTCGACACTCAGCTCACGATGGAGAGGCATGTGCGAGGTGTTTGCAAAACGTCCAGTTTTCATCTTAGATCTATCGGGTGTATTCGTCAACTTCTCAACTGCACTGTGACCAAAGCACTTGTGCATGCCTTTGTACTGTCAAGACTGATTACTGCAATGCTCTATTTGCTGGCCTGCATGAAGAAATTATTAATCGTCTTCAGACAGTGCAAAATATGGCAGCGCGGATGATAAAGTGAGTGAAGAGGCGGGACCACATCACACCACACCTGGCTAAGCTCCACTGCTGGCTTCCTGTCAGACTCCGAATTAAATTTAAGTTCCTTGTTCTGGTCTACAAATGCATCAATGGTTTTGCCCCCTCCTACCTGAAGAAACTAATCACCATTCGTCGACACTTCGTTAACTTGAGATTCAGCCGGTCTGTCTTGCTTCATGTTGCTGTCACCAAAAAGAAAGGCTGTGGAGACCGCACTTTCAGTAGGATTGACCCCCTTCTATGGAATGAACTCCCCCCAGTGATTCAGACATCTGATTCCCTCCTCTCTTTCAGATCCAGATTAAAATCCCACTTCTTCAGACTTGAATATCCCGAATTGTGTACCCGGACCCAAGTCCAGCGCCTTTGATCATCATGTATGTACTTCGTGTCATATTTTGTAAAAAGCGCTCTACAATTTTAATGTAAATATAATAATAAAATATAAGAAGTCGGAAGGAATAAATTTTTCCAGCTGTACAAAACTAAAAACAGATAAAAATAATTAATTGAAACAGATTGTCTCAAATATTATGTTTCTCTAAATATCACATATTTTTTTGGCTCAAATAAACAATAAAGTTCTGGCATTTCCCAATCCTAATTATCCGTTATGAAGACATTCAAGATCAAAGGAAAGGTGAGCTGCATTGTTACCGATAACGGAGAAAACATAAAGAAAGCTGTCAAGTCATGCAACAAAATTTCATAGAAAGGGAAAATGCACGTCGGGTTGCTCGAAAAGAAGCTTTAAAATCCAAAAAAGAAAAAACTTTCGGCCGACAAAACTATGGCAGCTGTTCAACAGAAAGGGAATCCTGCCAAGAAAGCAAAGACATTATCCAAGGCAAAGTCTTCCTCTCTTGATGGTATTATGCGTTTTTCTTTTGTTAGATTCTCTCATGTATTTATGAAACACAATCTTTAATGAAGATGGATTCTCAGAAGAACCGGACGTGTCTTCTGATCCTTATGACAATTATGACCTGGAAAATGAACTTGTAATGATCTACATCGATTTGGGAATTGAATTTGACGACGTTGAAACTGGTGACGAGGTTTCTGTGTCAAAAATTCTAGACTTCAATCACTAAAGACACCGACGAAGGTGTAAGAGAATACGACTTCAAAAGAAGTACTCTTTGCGAAGACTTTCCTTGTTGTTCTCATTCGTTGAACTTGGTTGCAACAACCAATTTCAAAACAGTTATTGGATCCGGCCGTTGTTCTTCTTTCAAGGTGGCTCACGAGAAAGCCTTTGGAAAATTGCTGGGGTTATGGAATCTCAGCAACTGAAGCGTCAAAGCATCATAAATCATTTTTGATACCCTTGGTATGTGATATTTTTTAAAATGAATAATTGTTCACATTTGTATGTTTAGGATGTCAACTAAAGACTCCTTGTGGTACATGTTGGAACTCTGAATTTGATTCCGTTCAATTCATTATGGTCCAGCCTGAAGATAAAGTAAATTCTTTGATGAAGAAGTTGAAATTGGAGCAATTAGATGACGCGGACCTGAAAGAATATGTTGCGATAATGAGTCCACTGGCCAAATATTTGGACGTTTTACAGTCCGAGGTGAACTCGTATCTTGGATGTGTTATACCATGCATACAAAAAATTAAAGAAGCGATGATGGAAGCTAAGAATCTTGCAACCAACGGTTACGGAGTGAATTTACGCCGTGGGCTCCTGTCCGGTATTGAAAAACGGTACGATTTAAATGCAAAGTATCAGACCATGTGTTTTTAGGAAGTCATTCATATTCTTTGTTTGGTTTTTCTAGATTTAAGCCTCTCTTTGAAAGAGAAAGCTTCATCATAGCTACGTCAGTGCATCCACGATTCAAACTAAATTCGATACCCAAGGAAATCAAAGTATTGGAAATGAATGTTCTAAAATTATTGCGATGCAAATTAGAGGAGTTGAACGACATGGTTACTGGAAGTAAAGAAAATTCTGGAGATGATCCCCTCGACATTCCATCAAGAATGTCCTCAGTGTTGAACGAGCTCGATTTATTCTTGGTGGACCAAGACAAAACTTTGCTTTCCCTAAACAAATATCCCCGTATCAAGAAATTATTCCTTCGTTTCAATACCGCCCTTCCTTCCAGCGCGCCAGACGAAAGACTTTTCAGTGCGGGGCCGCTTATTTCGACGATTCGAAGAAACCGCGTATCTGACTGTTTATTCGAAACCCTACTGATTTTAAAGGTTTACAAGAGAATCTGAAAGGTCTTTAAAAGAAATTTACAAGTTTTTAAACAAGTTTTGTCGTTTGTATGGGATGAGTAGAGTTGAGAACAACGCATCTGTTGCGCTTTGGTTTGGAGGGAGGATGTGGTTCTAATGCAAAACAGCCGCTTCGGTCTCAATTCTACTCTACTTAACGTCTAATTATGCCGCAAGTGTTACCGCTATTCCATTAGTGAATACTAGTGTAAGGATCTTATAATTTAATCGTTAAAATTGTATGTTATTTTTATTTCATGTTCCCGTGTTCCTTTTCGCTTTTACAACTCAGTCAATCCGTTCAATCGTATCTTAATTTCATTTTTACGAGTAAAAGCAGTAAATTCATTCGGTCATTTCTGTTCCAATTAAATCTTCAATGTGATAAATAACACCGAAATAAATCCAATACAGAAAAAAAAAAAATTTTTTGTCATTAATCAACTTGGTTGATGGTTTACTATTTCTCTTAAAACAAACAAATTAAAAAAAACGCAATTTTTTATCTTAATTCGTAATTTTATTCGAGATTTTATTCGTTATTTGTTATTCTATTCGAAAATTTGAATAAGACCCTTAATTTTATTCGTATTCGTTATTCGGCTACGCTCGAATCACGAATAACTTTCATACGACAGAACACACGACACGAAAACCTTATTCGACAGAACATTGGCTAGTTCAAGCCATAAAAATAAGATGTTCCGATGATGGATCAAAATCTTCTTTCATATTCTTGATCCGAGTTGAGAGTCCTGATGGTCCTGATGGGCTGAAGTAACCATATATATTTCAATGGCGGTGAAACGCTACGATTTTTTATAGGTGAAACGTTCAGTAAAAATTCCGACGAGGAAAGGATTTTAGGATGGATTGACGCTGATGGTTTGTTTCTCACGGACTCGACTGAAGGGGAGGCTGCGTGGTGGTGAAGACGGCTGCAGCAGCTGATATGAGACTAGGTGAACGAGGTATTTTTTCTAGTGAAGTTAATTCAGTCAGAGCTAATGGAATTTATCAGCCAAAACCTCAGCAGTGACTTGAATGTTGAAACGGAATTTCAGCATTGCGCTCTTCTCTATAGTCAAGACGGAGTGGACGAAGCACTGAGCGTTCACGACAGTTTCCAACTAGAATGCTTAAGTAATGAATCTTAATCAATAGCAAAAATGGCGAAATTTCAAAACTACACGCAAAACACTAAATGTCTTGTGTTTCACGTGTGTGTGTGGCACACAAATTGTTAACAGCAGCAACCAATCGATAAATTGAGGAGAAAAACAATAATTGAACGTTGTGGCCACTACTGAAATCGCGAAGGGGTTTCTCAATTGATGGTGGATCAGTTCTTAACTGAACAATTCGGCTGTATGATTACTAATTATGAGGTTGTTGAGAAACACGCTGATGAGCAGACTGTAGCAATCAAGTATATATAAATGGCTTTGAGTTGATAGTTGTGGCTGAAGATATCCGCAGTCGCAATGAAGCAGACTTACTTCAATTGTCATTTTTGTCAATATCATCTCTTGATTCATCTTCATTATTTGAGTTTTAATCCGTTTCTTCTCCACTGTCGTTTTTTTTCTCTTCTTGAGGCCCATGTTAGCGCTTAAATACAATTCTGCTACACTTCAGTGAACTAAAGTTAAATTTTAAAAAACCTAAGCTGGAGGCAATTAAAAAAATAGAAAGTACACTTCACTTCAGCAGAAGTGAAGTAAACTGTAGCAGAAATGACACCGATATTTTCCATCCTTGCTCAGCTCCTACCTTTTTCAGAAGATCCTTTTGTTAGTCAAGAAGAACATTTGAAGAACATTTTTCTTCGTGAAAACAAATGTTTCGGTTTCTATTTTCCATTTTTCTATCGAATAATTTCTGCTAAAAATTACCAGCAATATCAAGCTTTTTTATCTTGTATTTTATAATTTCTTGATTATTAGAAAACATTAACTTTATGTGTTGTTGAAATTGTAAACCTTTGCCGACTGCTACATATGCTCCCTAACAAAACACCTTATTCATAAGAAACCAGGAGGAGTAAAACTGTTTAAAAGATTTGCCGATGATATCCTTTTAACATCAACCAGCAATAACCAATCCCAAATACAAAGAATGATCCAACATAAATTACAAACAGAGACACTAAATATGAAATCAGTGAACAAAGAAAGGGCAAGCTTTTCTAGAACTCTTCATATGGAGAATTCTCTACTAATTTTATGCTGAACATTGCTACACACAATGCTTATTACGGTTGTCGAAAATGTGTTACACCGGGTGTGTAGGTAGCTAATGGTTCTACAGTTACGATGACTAAAAAAGGTGATTGTGTTACGTATTCCAATGTCAATGCGAGTCTCCGGAAGGACTAATCGTTCCACAATCGATCACAGATTAAGCACCATAACAAAATTGGGATTCCATCTATCGCTGAAGATCTTTTCTATGACGTCATTAAAGACGTAGTTATTTATACAATGCATTGCATTTACATTGGCGTTCAAAGAAAAATCGTGGGGATTTGGTTCGATGATCTTTTTGATAAGATAAGGTTGGGTAAGGAGAAACTGTTACATATATCCGCCTTTTGCGTTGCTGTAGGACAATATATGCCATCTGATTTTGCGAGCGATTGTCGTTTTTTATATTTATACTAGCTTCTTGTCTTCACCTCCTTTCCTTTTTTTTACCCGATGCAACTTTGCTCCCTTGCCCTCCACATGGTGGGCGGTTGGCTGGTAGTCTGGACCGGCGGCCGTCCATTGACGTCCTTGAAGGTTCAACCAAGCCGGATAGACTCCGCAAACAGAACTGATGCTCTGATTCTTAAAGCCAGCTATACTATTGGAGTCGGCCCGTGCAGCAGTTCACCCGCCCAGTGTGCATAAAAGGCCCAATTCGCCTCCTGTTCCCATGTGTATCTCTGTAAATTGTCTGTATAGTCTCCGTCAAATACATTTGGGGAGTATTCTGCAAAGAATTGCGCCCAGTAAATTTAAAAATTTATCTTTTCGTCTTTTTTTAATGGTTTTTAATTAATGGTGAGATAAAAATCATTCTTTATCTAAAATAACTTGTTACTAGTTGCTACTTGCTAGTTGCTTCGTTACTTTAAATTATCAGTTTTTGCTTTCAATTCTTAATATAATGATTTTTCTTTTGTAGCTGTCGCTTGTTATAAGGTAAATTGTCTTCAACGCCCAGTCAAGTCACTTCCAGCTGTACTTGCAAGACAGACACGCCCTTTCAATCATCAATTTTCGAAAAGCAACGAAAATGAATTTACATTTCACAGAGAAAAAGCATGCCAATGTTTAGGGGCCCACGACAGATTTGTCTTTCTAACCACTGAAGTTGGGACTTCCTACGTGGTGAAACATGTGTAACAGCTGGATGGGGATGTACTTGTATCCCTCTTTATTTATGGTAATTTCTTTATTAAAATTATGTACACTTAATTTTAATAATTAATTTAAGATATTTCAGGAGATTAAAAAAACCTCGTGTATTCGAAAAGGAAGAAATTGGAAACTCCAATTTTAATTGCTTCGATAAATAAATAACCTATCTGATTAACGCGGAATCCAAGACCCGGTAATAGTTTTTTTAATTTAAAATTTGTTATTGTAATTATTATTTTTTTTTATTCCAGCGAGAAAGGTAAAGTTTACAGCAAAACATCCGCCGTGCTCTTTTTTCCGGGGGTGGTGTGTGCTGCACGTGGTGCAGCCACTACTGGATATCGAAGTAAATAAGAACAAACTGAGGATGGGGATAAATCAATTTAAACAAGGCAAGAATTTTGGATATGTGCTTACGCTCGAAGTTGATGGGATAAGTAAGTTTATTATAGATGTAAAAGCTAATGGTCTTCATAATTTTTTTTTATTTTCTCATCAATATATTTTTATGTCTGTGTCATCAATCCATGAAAAAATCAGGAAGGACTTCGGCATACATGCAGGTGTATTCAAAATTACTTGCGGCCAGAAAAATTTCACTTTACCGTTTCAAAAAATTGGTTTGCAACGACATCAATACTGCTGAACCAAAATTCCCGCAATGTGCATACGTGGAAAACAATATTCCTTCGGTCTCTCAAACCAGGCCGAATTCGTCATACCATTTCGGCCAAAAAAGGCCATTTCGGTCAAAAAAATGTCCCTTTCGGCCAACCCAAAAAATGTATTACGGCCAACCAAAGTACAGATTAACACACAATTGGGTGAATAAAAAAAAATAAAAAAAAATAGTATATTTTGTATTAGAAAATATTAAAAAAAAAATAATTTTCTATTCCATTTTAAAAAATATATTTTCTGTTAGGCCTAGAAAATATTTGTTTAGAAAATATTTTTTTTAAATTTCTTTTTTCACGAAATTATTTAACAGTTGCAGCAGAGCTTAGACTCCGGTTACAGCCTTGGTTGTTGATTTTTTCGAAATTTTCATAGCTGAATTGATTCTTTAAAACTCTTTCGTAATTTTCATAGCTGAATTGATTCTGTAAACCTCTTTCTTACTGGTCAGCTCGATTACAGTCTACCTCGTTTTACGTATTAACCAGCATTAACGTTAAAAGAATCTCCTGAAAAGTAATTTTTTGATATTAGTTTTAATTCAGATATACTAACTACTTATATTCTAGTGATTTTAACACAAGAATACACACAAGTCGATTTAGCCTCTCAGTTTACTGGGAAAACTCGTGTGGATCTTGTAATGCAAGATTACCTCTCTGAGGCTCAATCCACAAAGAGTTTTATGAGGCAAGTGGTTTGTTGTCGGGAAATCATCAACATCCTTGACCTAAAACTGAAAAAATTAAAAAAACGAGACTCAATCACCTACAAACTGTGTTGTGAGATAATACACAACCCTCTTAGTTTTAGGGCTGTAAGTGAAAAAAAAATGACTTTTAAAATTTCTCGTTAACTATATGTTGCTTGCCTGTAGGAACACCCAGTGAAGAGCGGAATGTGGGAATTAAAGAAGGGAATGTTGCTGATGAAACAGTCATCTATCAAAAGACTGAAGTTCAAGAAATTTAATGGCAAGAAGTTCAAAAAGCCCAAGAACAAGAAAAGGTATAGTCAAATAATTTTAATGCTATCATTCATAACATTTTTCTTTCTTTGTTCTAGCAACTGTGGCTCTAGCCAAGAAAGCAACATCAAGTAATGCTCTTGTTGCCTACATGAAAGTTTACATTTCTGGAAGAAGAAAAGTGGGTACGTAGTAGTAATATTTTTAATTTTTAACATTAGACCAAATTTCAGAGCCTGAGGTAAAGATTTTGATAATATTTGTATTAAATTCTCAGACAATTAATATTAATTGGCAGGTGTTATGTGGTGGTTAGTTGTATGTGATTTCTAGATCACAATTGTATTGTGATTCCTAACTTGTAATTTCCGATTTGTGACGTCTTTTATTGTTTAAGCGACAACTTGAGTTTCACGAGAATACACTGAGTGAAAAGAGCACGAATGGGAAACCTTATCGCAACTGGTTGCGAGCTGAATGACCCCCTCTCAGCCTTTTTTATGGCTGAGATATTCCATGACCATAGACAGTCGTATCGTCTGCTCAACGTGACTCGTGATCGTGCCTATGACTGTTATCACTTTTTTTATATTTCGATGTAAACAAGCGAGTCCCCTGACTGTTTATCCTCCAAACTGGCAACCCAGGTCTTCTTTTACAATTTCCTCAAAATGACAACTTTTTAGAAGCGGCTGATGCATTGTTTTCAACCGTTTAGTAGTTTTAAAACTCTGTAGTGTTTAGTTTAAGTGGTTGTGCAGACGATAAACCCCGCGTCCATTCCCTAAACCTGTTTTTTGCCGACACATATTCTGTGTTTACTAACACGATGTTTCTAACTCAAATTTGTTTATTTACTAACATAAATTTTGGTTTCAAAGTATGACAGAAGTAATAGAAAGATTTGAACAATTCGTCAAGAGTCAGAAGTCATTTTCCATTTATTTATATTTTTAAAATAATAATAATAATAATGTATTTAATTTGTATAAGGCTTGTATAAGGCTTACATAATCACAGATGATCAAATCTCTGTGCTTATGACTGACACAGGGAAATCAGATTATATGCGAGACGAAAATAGTGAGTTTTAAGTGCATCTTTGTGATGATACCACCATCTGGCAACACGGCACCCGTCGGCTCCATATATAGGAGAGGACTCCCTCCCCTCACTCTCAGTCTCTGTCTGCTCTCCACAGAGCAGTGGTCGTCCCAATACACTGTTACGAGCCGCAATCTCTCTCTCTTTATTCGACTTCATCACAATCTTCGGATGCGTTCAGATTGACTTTTTGCAGTACGGGGAGGGATTAGGCTAGATAGGTAGGGGGGAGCACAACCATTTTTTTGGGAGTGAAACTCATTTTATTGAGATTTAAGACGTATGCAGCGAAACATGGGTATTGGAACTACTAATCGTTCTAGAACAAGAGGGGGTGGGGAATACAAAGTTCTGCAAAACAGCTGGAATTGGCTCAAAAGGGAACATGAAGACATAAGCTGGCCTAGCGGCGGTTGGCACCGGCTCCGCCACCAGTAGCACCTCCAGTAGCACCTCCAGTAGCACCTCCAGTAGCACCTCCAGTAGCATCTCCAGTAGCACCGACTCCAGCGGCACCGCCTCCGACTCCAGCGCCACCTCCAGACGGAACAGTATTTTCTGAGTTTTGGCCTGGAGCTCCGAACGTCAAGAACGCCATCACTTTTAAATTCTCGCCGTTTAAAACCAACGGTTTCGTCGTTAATGCTAGCTGAACCGCTTCCCGCTCAAAGAAAGTGATGAAAACAGAACGGTTGATTCCCGCCCTTGAATTTTCTTCAATTTCCATAACTCTGCCGAAGAACGAGAATTTGTCTTTTATGACATCCAATGAGATATGCATCGCAATTCTTTTCACGAAGATACGGTACGAAGCGTCTCTTTTTACGACTGCTTTTACAGCCTTTAGCTCTTCTTCCGTATCCGTAATTTGAAGATTTTTTAAACGAAGAGTTTTTTCGAAGGCTATGGTCATCTTTCTAATAGCTTCCATATCTTCGTTGGAAAGTGTTCTCCCATCCGTCTTCGTTCTCTTTGGGCTTGGCTCCATATTATCTCGCAGGGTGACGGTGAGATAGCAGCTACAGGAAATTTCTTGACTTCTTCAGAGAGGCAATGTTGTGGGCGGCTGACTGCTCACGACGTTGAGACAGCGGTACATGAGGACTGCAATCTTGAAGTCGATGCTTTATGGAATGTGTAGCGAGTGAAGACAACCAACGGTGACCAAACGTCAGCAAGCACCTCCCAGCATACTGAAAATTTCTTAGCACCAAATCGGTGTCGATTGTGCGGCGTTGATCGTCGAGGTGAGAACCGAATGATCATGTTGGAGGATAACGCCACTTAATTCGTGGCTCAATGGGGCCATTTGCCTTTCGATTCGATTAAAGGCGCTTAGACCAGGAGCGTTAGTCGCAACAAATAATGCATAAAGATTATTCTTAAGAAAATGATGAACGGTAATCTAAAGAAAGTATATTATATTTCAAATTTTCTAAAGAAAACAGTCATTGTTATGAATAATAACTGAATAACCTTTTGGTATCGGGGATTTTCATCCGGTCCTCCGTCGACCGTGATCATCAGAACTGGTTTGATTTTGAGAGAGCCAGCTTCATTTATAGATTTAGTGAAAGAATCAAACCTACACATCACAATTAAAAGAAATAAAATGAATCAGGAATACTAGTTATAAATAATTCAATCCATAACATTATTTTAAGTTTAATAATAAAAGCTTGAAATATTCGTCATATTATACTCACTCTTTTAAGGAAGGTAGTCTATCCATATCCAATGCGTGACTGTAGGCGGTGCTAGATGCATGTTTTCCTGATCGGATTGCCACGTAGGTAGGTCCAGAATAACCTGTGATCTCTGGATCACCCAGACAGCCATTGGGAATAGAAACAGCAGCATAAACCGACGGAAAAATTTTGTGGCGCTCAGCAACCACCCAGTCGTGATCAGGTAGACGAACACGGTATTCCAGATGCATCATAATAGGTGCCTGCTTGTTTGCTGCAGTAGTTCCAATTGGAACGCGCGCTTTATCGTCCTGACTCAAAAGACAATTTTCATGAGGGCCTAGCATTTTAAAAAATTGAACAATAGAACTAGATATAATCTTTTTTACAGAAAATGAGTATTCTTTGATTTGCACACCTAAAAAGAGGCTATTTCATCCAATCGCTTAAAGGTAGCAGCTGCGAAAAACTGATCTACATGTTTGAATGTGCGTCATTCTGAGCACGCAGGAGCTTCTCTGGAACAGTGGTGACATGACGTTTTCCTTCGGTGGATGATGATCTATGCGGGAGTAATCTAAGATCTGTTCGACTTATTGTAAATCCTTTCTTATCAAGCTCATTAGTCAGTTCTGAGAGCATTCTGATGCACCTTAATTCTTTACTTTGCCTCTTTGCATTCGCACCTGCGCCTTCTGTTTACATTTTTAGAATTTTAAAAAGTCACAATTTGAAAAATGGTTTGCTATAAAACTTAATACTTACATGTAGCCAAATCAATAATAGTCTGCAATAACATTGGCTGATCCTCTTGGATAATAGGGCGTCCAGCTTTTTCCCTTATTTTGAGCTTTGTCTTCAGTTCAGGATTACATAATAAAACCTCTCTAGTACCAGCTCTCCTTTTTTTACTGCGAACTTGATCTTTCACTAAATTAGAAAGTTTTTTCTCTATATATTTCTTCTCAAGTTTAAGTTAATCTAGCTTTTTTTCTTGTTCTGTGGATAGTAGTTTCCTTCTTTCTCGTTCCATTAACCCAACCAAATCAGAATTGATAAGAGCAAGTCTTTACTTTAGCTCAGTTTGAGCTGGAACTTTTTATTCTTTAACTTTCTAATTAGAATGTGAGGGTTGGGGAGCATTTTCTTTTGGTTCGTTCCTTTTTATTGCTTTGGCAAACATACTGAGCAAATTTTTTTTTAAGCCACCTCGGCCAATACTGTCATGAGTGTTTTCGCTCGAGTTTCGCAGTCTTTTTCTTTCTTGATAATTGCCCAATGTTTATTTACGTCATGTTGAAAGTCAGCAGGTTTTTTATCAGGAATAACCTTGATACATGAATCATATAGGGACTTGGAAAGAAAGGCGTTGTCCATTATTTTTCAAGTAAATTATAGCTTTTCTATAGGAAGAGTAGCAGACGACGAAAAAACAATAAAACAAAAACAGCTGAAATGAGTTTCAAGTTCAAATTGTATTCTATTCGAATGGACGTCCATAAATTTTTAACCCCCCTCCCCCCGTCCATTTCCGTCCAAAAATCCAGACCCCTCCCCTCCCCCTAACGGTGGACGTCCTTTATGTACGGCCTCTTTGGCCTGTAGGCTGACTGAACTGCGAAGTAGAGGTCACAGGCTGTAAGGTGCTTTGAAAGTTGTTTTGCTACCGCACGCTAGATTAGTTTGGATAAGAAGGAGAAAAGAACCTCGGGACGATGGTGGTTCAGGTCGTTAACGCACAGATCTGGTTTATTCAGAAGAGGGGTAACAAAGGCAATCTTCATTCACCAGGAAAGACGGAAGACGACAAAAAGAGATTCACTTTAGAAGTGAAAGGAATAGCAAGAACATCAGCACATTTCTTAAGAAGGGAGGTGGGAATTGGGTCGAGGGGAAAAGAATTGGAGGGACATTCTTTAATAAGAGAAGATATTTCAGCAACGGACACACATTAAAAGAAGGAAAAAGGAGGAATATTTCTTGGAAGTTCAGTGGCAGAAGAACAGGAGGCGGAGTTCATACTGGTCCGAATGTCTGTATGCTTCTTTAGAAAGCGATCGCTGAAGTGCCCCACTAGTCCGTAGAAGGAGTTGTGTTGCGGAAGCTTGAGGCCAGGCTTCTTTATAAGAAACGAGTCAACGATGCTGAAGAGCAATTTCGTCCCCTCAGCCTCGGTTATCTTCTCATTGAGGAACGACGGTTTCTCTTTTTAAGCAGAAGACGCTTCACCGTTAAGACATTGTGAACAATCTGTTTGCACCTCCAAAGCAATCCCATTCTCTTAATTTCCTTCGAATATCTAAAACCTCAGCAGAAACCCAAGGGTTTGGTGGTCGTACTGTGATTACTTTTGACCGCACAGGTGCAATTTTGTCGAGCAGAAAAGAAAGGCCAGAGTTGTACTGCAGCAGAAGCTTATCAAGGTTATCTGATGGTGTGGTGAAAAGAGTATGAGTGAGAAAGGAGGGAACCGATGCAGGGTCATCACCAAAAGGCGTTTTGTTACTCGATTGTTACTCACATTACATTACATTACATTACTGCGACTTGTTACTCAATTTTGAAATTCTTTGTCGTAGTTTTCTTGAGGATGATAGGTGATCTTCGAATCCTTCAAACTGAAGGAGTTTTACGTTGAAATAGAGATCAGAAGTTATGGAAATCTCATCGACAACCAAGACACCTACAAAACTAGGATATCCATACAAATGAATATTTCCATACGGTAAAATTCCTAACATAACACAGGATAACTATTTAAAAAATATTTACCACAGCATTTCCATTGTACTCCACTCCAGTCCTTTTCATTGAACTGGCATGAAATAGCCAATTGAATGGAGAGAAATCTTGGAACCCAGTTTGCAAGGGAGTCCTTGTGACAATCTCTGCACATGATCTGGATCAGCAAGAGACAGCATGTCATTCTTACATAGATGTTCATGAGTGGAAGAACTTTTGATATGAAGCAGTAGATATTCAAGTAGAAATTCAGGTCCAAACCATCACATAACCTTCGAGCTTTTCTTCAATGCAGTCTTGTGGAATATAGTTCCCACAAGTGTTTTACTCTGTGAAATATTTAGAAATTTACTATGTACTTGATGTAATTCTTTTTTTTTATATTTACCTTGTGTTGTAATTTAAAAATGTGAAAGTAAGCTGCCATCCTTTCGTCAATTTTTTACGCGGTTATCTTTACGCACATATCTTTTGTCTCGGCATCTAGTTTCTTATTGAAATATGATGTCATATATTTGGATTTTCGAATACGTCTGCTTGCTAGATATATGTTTATCCTCATCACCCCGAATATAGTGTTGCAATATAGTACCTCTTTTCTCTTGGTCCTCTATCTAAAAGGTCATCACAACTGTAATAGACCAATGATAATTATTAAATTAATTATAAATATACGTCACAATTAAATATTTAATTACTTACAACTTTGAGCTCAACGTTTCAGCATTTTTATACCCATGTTTACTTATAGCCCGAAACTGATTGACAATTAAGGCCCTTTTAGACCTTGACATATTTTTGCTCTATTGAATTCATCAAGTAGTTCCTGTAGGTGATGAAAGGATATGACAGCTTTCACTCTTTTTAGCTCTACGTCTGAAACAGAAAATGTCGCTTCATGGTTATCTAGGTCGATGTCCACCCATTTTTGGATTACTATGGTATTTTTGTCATCTCTAGACACTGAAAAAATTGAGTAGACTTTATTTTAAAAATATGTTTCTTGGTGCCATGTTGACGGATAAAAGAGTGACGTGTTATCCAGTCGACCAATAACTTTGCTTGAAAAGAAATGGGTGAGTTGGCTTTGTTATCAACCATCTCACCAGAATTAGTTGTTTCTTATGAAAGCCCCGAATTTGCAGGATTAGAAATTTGTGGCTCACTGTGTTCCCAAAATGATGTTGTGGGAAATATATGTGATATGCCTTCAGTCTCGGATCCCGTAGACATAGGTTGGAAATCTAGCTGTATCGTTTGAGATGGAATCAGTTCATCATCAACAATGTCAAGATCACCAGCAACCCCATATCCCATTTGAAAAGACGATTCCACGTTCATGATTTTATCTTGTATGCGCAATGCATCGTGCTTCGTATCCTTCGTTTTCAAAGGGATACAAAATTAATTGAAACAGAATGTCTCAAATGTCTACTTTCCAAAAAACTAGCAATAGTTCCCTTTGGTTGTTAGAAGCAGCAGCCAACTGCTTAAGTATAGGGAAAATACAAACATTGAACGTTGTGGCCACTGCTGCAACCACGAAGGAGAGTCTCAATTGATGGCGAATCAATTGTTAACTGCACAATTTTGCTGTATGATTACTAAGTAACAGGTTGTTGCGTAACAAGCTCTAAAGATCGGTTAACAAGCAATCTAGTTAACTATATATAACTGGCTTTGAGTTGACGGTGGCAGAAGATATCCATAGTCGAAATCAAGAAGACTCTTCTATTGTCATTTTTGTCAAAATCATTTCTTGATTCAACTTATTAATTTTGAATACGCATCCGTTTCTTCGTTTTTTTAGTTCTTCTTGAGTCCCATTTTTGTGCAAGAATGAAATTCAAAACAAAATTATCTAAGCTGAATCAAGACAATTCACGAAAATAGAAAGTACACATCACTTCAGCAGAAGTGGAGGAAACTGTAGCAGAAATAACGCAAAAATAAAATTTGCGGTTCTTGCTCAGTTTATCATCTTTTTCAGCTCTTTCATCATCTTTTCCTCCTACTCTCTTGTTGTGCAAAAATAATCAACTTTCTTCGAATAAACAAAAAGTTGCGGTTTTAATTTACTTTTTATCGAATAATTTATGTTTGAAATTACCAGAAATATATTTTTTTTTGCATTTTGTATCCTAAGTATTTGATAACTTAATTTTTTTATTGATTAAACGATACTTGTTTTTTTACTTGTTAACCCTTACAAACTGTTCTCCCTATCAAAACACCTTATCCGCCCGAAACCAGAAATAATAAAATTATTTAAAAAATCGCCGATTATATTCTTATAATAGTAACCAGCATCGACCAATCCCAAATACAAACACTGTTCCAATTTATTTGAAAAAGTATTCAGAAATGAAATCAGTGAACCAAAAATTTTAAGGCAAGCTTTTCTAGACTTCTCCATCAACACCGATGAAAATAACCGAATCCTGACAACATGCTTTAGAAACAAAGAAACAGCATCCGTGGCCAATCTCCATCCAGCCTCGAATCACCCCAACCACACTATTAAAAAAGTACCATACGCAGAAAATCTTCGACTATAAGAAAGAACTCATCAACAGAAGACAAAATCGGTAAATCTTTTTAAAAAGTAATTGAAAAATAACATGAACTACGACACAAACTAATACAATTAAGCTACGAAAGGGTACTGAAATGGATCAACCTTAGAAAATAAGAGTTACCTGGAATATGTGAAGGTCATACTTGGAAACCTGGACCAAGAAAACCCGTGCAGAATCTACTACTTCCCAGTAAACCTCGCCGAGGAAACAATTAGGGCCATCGAGAAAAGCAAAAACCATGAATGGTTCCCTATCATTACAGAAAACCACAAAACACTGGATTGGAATGATCAACAAAACAAAACCAGGAGAACAAGACATAATCCAATCCACCATTAAGACAACTATAACATACAAGAAATAGTACAATGACTGAGAATCCTTAACCTTAGACAGACCAACCCCCAACCTAAGTCAACAACAACCATGACAGCCGAAGAGGGACCTGGAGCCAGCTCAAGGGGAAAATTCTAAATTAAGTGGAACCCATTGAAAAGGGATTAAAAGGAAAGGCTTCAATTACAGATGTCTTGATATAATTATGGATTCACAGTGTTTTGGACCTCAAATGCCAAAGTTTTTTATCCAGCTGCGAGTCATTCATCCTTGGACATGAAAAAATAGTAAAATCTTTTTGCAAATACCCGAATTATTTCACTTATTTTGGCCTTTCGTCTGAAGGTATCAATCCCGAAGTGGCAGAAATAGTTCATTTTCTCACCAACGTTACTACATGGCACCCACTGCTGTGCCTCACGTTTTTGGTAAATATTCCTTAGTTCCACCGAATACTGGGAAATAGTTGTTAAAAAAAAATCAACGGCATCTACAACCAATTGGCTCTGCTCAACTCGGAGATTCTCTTTTCGAAAACAGAAATGGTTCAACATCTTTTTGGGAAAAAAGGGCCACAGCCAGAAAATGGGACAAGGTAGGAAGGAGTGCCCCTCATATGGCGGCTTTGTTCACTGACGAAGAAGAAATAAACAAATTGCTATTAAGTGTTAAAATTAAGGTAGAAGATTGCGGCATCTCAGGGATTACTGCTCTTCACTGCGCAAGCATCGCATCCGACGACACCGTTGCTACACACCTGATAGACCACGGCGCCGATTTCAGAAGATTGGACCAAACCGGCCATTCTTCACTTGATTTGGCAGCCTGTTTCGCAACGGACACTAAGATTCTCGAGCTGCTCCTGACATAAGTGGAGATAGAAAAATGTGATTCACACGGAATAACTGCCCTGTACAGCTCCGCCATTGCCTCCAACGCCGTATTCGCTCGCTATCTGATCGAAAGGGGTGCAGACATCAACCATCATGACATAGGCGCCCGAACTCTAGTACACAACGCTTAAGCCTCAGTTTATCAGAATCAATTGGTCGATTGGCAATAACTGCAACGTTTTCCGCTGCATATGTTCACGACCAACACGTCCAACTCGCCATTTCACCACCTTACTAGACTCAGCACTCACTTCAAAATCGGCAAACCAAATTTGTTTTTTTCTTGCACGTTTTGGCCTCTCCGTTGCTACATAAATGAAACATTACAAACAATGAGACAAAATTCAGACCACCACAATTTTGCCACGAAAATTACCAAAGCTGAAAAAAATTAACAATGCATGGCACACAGGAAGTCGAAAGGATTGAAACCCGGACGAAAATTATTATTTGTGCGAAAAGAATTTTCTGATGGAAGATGTTATTGTAAGAAATAGATGTTGTAATTCAGACAAGGATGATATTTCCTGCCTTCGTCTTCACTCTCCCCCTAGTTAAACTGTCCAGCTTGTAGGTTGATAATCTCGACATCCTCTCTTCCATTCGTGAAAAAAACCTCTGAACAAAACTCCTTGACGGTTTCTTCCTCTCGTAACCGACTCCCTGATTTTCTCCTTGGCTCTTCCCAAAAAATTCAAGACTAAAAATCTCACTTGAGAGTCAACAATGGCCATCTGAAATAGTGAGTGGGTAAAATCACTGTCCGGCGTGAACGAACACTCAATAAAATCGGTTCGGCTTTAGAGAATCCTCGAGTTGTGCTTCTGGGTCTCTCATTGAAGACACCGAACATCTTTTATTCTTCTTTTCCCACTACTTCACTCCTGCTTGTAGGAGCTGTGATTTCTCCTAAACGCCCAATTTAAGTTCAATTTCTTTAGCGAACCTTTCTGTTTTGGAAGTAAAGTGAGCCTTCATACACCAGTCGAAGCGGCGCCACTTGGGCTAGAGATTATAGTGCCGTATTGCTCTATGCAGTAAGTTAAGCTAGTTTTCTCCCCCTGTATTCTATATTTTCTAGGCCCTATGTCTCTCTTAGGCTGTCACTGGAAGCAACTGTGCAGACTCCTCCTGTTGGGTCTTTCCAGCTCCCCTCCCTTACTCGCCAAGTGAGACTGAGCTATCGCCGCTTTGTATATTTATGCTAGCTTCTTGACTTCAACTCCTCTCCTCAGTCAGCAGTGATTTTATTTTACCCGGTGCAACTGTGTTCCCTCGCCCTCCAGATGGTGAAGGCTGTATCGGCGGCCGTCCGTTGAAGTCCTTGAAGGTTAAAGCCGGGTAGACTCCGTAGACAAAACCGATGTTCTGATTTTTAAAGCCAGCTGGAGTCGGCCGGTGCAGCAGTTCACCCAACCAGCGTGCATAAAAGGCAAAATTTTCTTCCTATTCTCATGTGTATCTCTGTAAATTGTCTGTATCGTCTCCGTCAAATACATTTGGGAAGTATTCTGCAAATAATTGTGCCCAGTAAATCTAAAAACATATCTTTTACGTCTTATTTTTTGAATGGTTTTATGGCGGGGATAAAAATCATTCTTTATCTAAAATAGCTTGTTGCCTTTTGCTAGTTGCTTCGTTACTTAAGCATAAGTTTTTGCAAGAATAAATAGTAGCCTCTAGCCTGCGTAAAATTTTATTGAACCAGAGCTAAAGTATTATTGATATTATTTTATTTGGACTTGAGATTATACTCTTGTTTTTTTATAGGTCATGAAGTGCCATCATGTTTGCGGAATCGTTACCCATAAAAATAATATTCGATTTAAAAAAAAAATGCTCGATCGTTTCTTTAAAAAAAAATATGTGAAGTCTGTGTGATATCCACCTTCTTCCTTCAAGCCAACACCTTTCTATGATGGTTTAATAAAAACTTTTTTTTTGTTTGCGTACTGAAATTTTGCTTTTTTATTATCTGTTGATCTGTAAAGCTGTAAGTTACAGTTTTCTTTGTTTGATTTTTTGAAACAATCATATTTAATGAACATTTTAGGATTTAAACATGGTAAATTCTGCAGCTAGTAGCAGCAGCCTATCTCGAACTAGTAGAATCATACTAATCGACATTCACTTGTTTCTACTTGAAATATCTAAAAATCTCAACCAATGAATCAAAAACAATATTTAAACCGACAGTGAAATAACTTATTTTGTTTGGACAAGTAAATCTCCAAATAAGCACCATAATGATGACATCTATTGAGAATGTCCACATCGCCCAGCATGAATCTTAGTGAAGAAATACGAGGAAGTTGATGTTATAGGTATTGTGTTCAAGTAATTACAAAATTACACTCAAACTAATAATTTTTGTTTCAGGTAAATTGGTCCGTGGTGATTTGTTTGATAACAGTGAATGCGTTGAAAGAGCCTTAAGTAAATGATTCACGCACAGTGTTGGAGTCGTTTCTGGATTCAAATCTCGAACATGTCGTAAACAAATTCGACTTTATTTGGAATTTGATGTAAGTATATAGTCGATTTTGAATGTCAATATCAACTAAAATTTTTAAGAACTAGTAATATTTTTAATTTTTAACATTAAACCAAATGTGAGAGCCTGAGGTACAGATTTGGCCAATATTGGTATTAAATTCTCAGAAAAAATTTTTAGTGACAAGTGTTATGTGATGGTTAGTTATATGTGATTTCTAGATCACAATTGTATTGTTGACGACAACTTGAGTCATCCCGAGAATAAACTGAGTGAAAAAGGCACGAAGGGGAAACCTTATCGCAACTGGTACGCGAGCCGAATGACCCCTCTCAGCCTTTTTTATGGCTTTGAGATTTCATGACGACAAACAATCATGTCGTCTGCTCAACGTGACTCGTGTTCGTGCATATGGCTGTTATCACTTTTTATGTTAATGTAGATGTAAACAAGCAGAAGACAACTGTCAAAACAAACTATCATAACAACCGACTTCAAAATGGAAGTCCACTGACTGTTTTTTTCCTCCAAACTGGCAACCCAGGTCATCTAGTACAATTTTCCCAGAGGGGTTTGTAAAGTGAACAACTTTTTTGTCATTTTGCGGCATTGCCAGATTTAAGAAAATCTAATTGTAGTGGGAAAACAAAGTATAAAAACAATAGGGAATTTATGTATTTTGCTTTACGGAAAAAACGGCGACGCATCGCCGAAGACTTTATTTTTAACATATTCTTAAATAAACTTGATTTTACAACACAATTTTTAAAGAAAATTATTACTTTATTATTTGTTGTTTTTCTTAAATTTTTTTTTCCTCATCACCAAACGCAGCACATGTTTCTTTTTCTAAAAAAAATAAAAAATCCTGGCAAGAATATAACAAAAATTATTGTTTGTATTGCTTGAGAACTTGTAAAAACTTAAATTAAAGCGCAATTTCATCGCAATGAAACAAAATAAGAAATGACGAAATTCTAATGTTGCTTACTTCAACTAAGAATCGCGTTAGTTGTTTTCTTGAAAAGATGAAAGATTACATCTCAGGAAATAGTCTAGTCGAGTTCTTAAATCTAGAATTTGAAGTTTCTGCAAATGTCCAGCTTTGAACGCCATGGTCGATGGCCTGTGACTTGCTAGACTAAGATAAACCTATAAGAAAACAATTAACTTATAACATAATTCAGCATAAAGTCCAAACAGAAACAGAGAGTTGAATATACCATCTTTCGTGTATTGGACCAATTTGCTTCTGTGCGATTGGTATAAATTGACTGGCAACAACTGGTTTTGAAACCGATACTGTTGTTGAATGAGAAGCAGAGACATCTTAAGATTGTGATGGAGCTGATGAAATTTAGTGAGAGCCTGGTGAAACTATTGTGGCTCCACCTGCTGCACCTGCAAGCATAAAAAAATTTATTGCAAGAAAATACATTAGCAAAATAATTAAAAACAATCAATTCAATTAGTCAATTACCAATCTCATATTTTAAAAATGCTCTGGCTTCAATTTTACTTCTCACACTTTTCGCAAAACTTTGAATGAATGTTGGCTCTGCATTAAAAAATCAAAAATCAATTGAAAGAAGGACGAAAAATTATATTCACACAATTATTACGTGTTTGAATTAAGTGCTTTACATTCTTATTTATTGGAAATGAAAATCCCTCCTAGTCAATTGATAATAAAAAAATTGGCAGTTCAGAGATTTTTCTAACGCCATGACGTTCGCAAATTTTCGGCTGCTAAACGAGTGTGACAAAATGTCAAAAAGAGATTTTGATTTGATTTGTTGGCTACAGCGCTGCCATATCGCCTTAGCAAAAATTGTAGTTCACATCACTTTCTTCTCGTGAAAAATGAAACAGAGGAAAAGCTCTGGTGTTTATTGCTAGAAAACTATCCTCTGTATTTGGTAAGAAAAATTGTCGCGTGACATTTGGCAACGTTGATTGGGTGGTTTCCAAGTCGTTCACGTAACGAACCCCTGATTCATTGTTTTCCTCCATTTAGCAGTTGTAAAACTTGGTAGTGTTTGGTTGAAGTGGTTGTGCAGACGATAAACCCCGCGTCCAACCTTCTGTTTGTTTATCAACACATATTCTTTGTTTCCTAACACACAATGTTTCTAACTCAAATTTGTTTTTTTACCAACATTAATTTTTGTTTCAAACTATGAAAAAGGAAGGGAAAGATTTGAATAATTTGACAAGAGTCGGAAGTTATTTTCCATTTATTTATAATTGTTTTTTTTATGATTTGTTTTTCAGGAGAATCAAGGCAATAACAGACAAAGTAGAGATAGATTCACTCTCCATTAAGAAACAAGTTTATCCAACAGGTATTGTATTAAAATAATAATTATACTACACTCAAAACTAACTATTTTTGTTACAAGTAAATTGGCACGTGGGGATCTGGGGAATGAAACTGTGAAGGCTTCGAAAGAGTTTATTGAAAAGGATTCGCACACAGTGTTGCAGCAGTTTCTATATTCTAATCTGGAACATGTAATACAAATTTAATTTAATGTAATTTAATGTCATATAATGTAATGTAATGTCATATAATGTAATGTAATGTCATATAATGTAATGTATATGGAATTTAATGTAAGTAAAAAATTTGTGTTGACTTTCAATGTAATCACATATTATAATTTAAATTCATTAATGAATTTATTTCAACATTAGACAAAATATCAGAGCATTTGGTACCCATGCTGGCAAATTTACGTTGCCAGGATGGACTGTATATGCCCTGGTCGAACGGAGGGATATCCCATTGGATTGTCGTCGTACGCGAGACATCCAAATGTCGCGCTGTAGGATGTCCCAAGGTGGGCTCATGGACGTAACTAAACGGGTTTCTTTTTTTTTTTGGGGGGGGGGGGGGGAATGTATGCGTAGCAGGTCACCGTCACCCATCTCATACATTCATTTACCGCAACTTTATCTGCTGTTACATGGAAACAGGCTACAGCAATATTTTGAAGAAATAATTTTAAATATGAATGTAATTCTATAAATCCTCTGGTTCTTAAGTTAAGATTCAATAATTACAACATATTTTGGGGGCTCGAAGCTTAAATATAACTTAAATATAACTTTATTTTTAGGAAATTCACATGTTTTAATTCTTTTTTTCCACAAAATTACACATAAATAATCAAGATTAATTATAACGTGGTGGCCATGGCTGAAAATAAATGAAAAATGAAAATTTTTCGGAAAACATGAATTTAAAATGTGACTTTTATAAAATGGCAACGCATGTGGCCAAGGTATAGGCAGCTGAGGGTGGGTAGGTGGCCCAGGGTGAATCACAGCTCCGTGGCCGTAACTGTAGAAGGCTATGGTCACTCCTCTCTTGTGGCAGTGCTTCTCTCGTACACAGCGTTGAAGATCGTCAGATCACTCAATATTTCTGCTCTGCAGTCTACACGTTGTAGCTTTAGAGGTGATAAATCGATGAAGAATAATATAGAATAGAAGGGATTCCTTTACTTTGGCCTCGCCAATGCCAGCCGATGTAACATTCTTGCTGACGACGTTTTCGGAGATCCTTGTCACACCTATTACTAAATTGACCAATCTCTCACTTCATTGCTTTTTTCCTGATGATATGAAAATTGACTTCACTCCTGAAATAACTCCACTCCTAGTCTGATCTAAACAGTGATGTGTTAAGCAAATACTGACCTGTGTCCAACCTGTCATTTTTGTCAAAAATTATTGAGCGCGCTGTCGCCAAACAGCTGTATGCCCATCTTGAGACAGAGACCGAGTCTCTCCACATTCCTTGGCAATCATCTAAAATAGATCAAATATCTATAGACCGTCTCACTCCACAGAGACTACACTACTTGAAAGTTGTGAATGATACAATTTTCTCTGTCGATGAAAAATTTCAATAAACATTGTGTATGTGAACGGTTAAATATTGTTATTTTCTACCGAGGATGCATTTGAAATTGACGTTTTCTTTCAAGGGCGAGTCCAAATCGTCGTCTGTGCAGAACTTGACATTTATTGCTGTTGCTAATGCTGAAATTTTCTCCTTGATCAT
This sequence comes from Daphnia pulex, assembly GCF_021134715.1. NCBI lineage: Eukaryota > Metazoa > Arthropoda > Branchiopoda > Diplostraca > Daphniidae > Daphnia > Daphnia pulex. Next base: position 8,050,884 of record NC_060024.1, on the reverse strand, counting down.
GTTAAACAAATATTCGTGACATGACTGTTTTCCTTGAGTGGATTAAGCAGGCCAATCCCATAGTCAGCATGGGGTTGTTGGGAAGATCTTCAAATTCAAAATGTCTGAACGTAACCCAAGTCACGTAATAATTTCCCATGTCAAATGTTGTGTCAACATCTACTATAACTGCAGGCAGATCAGTCCTGTTCAGGAGTCTTAAAAATTCATCCGCCATGTCCATTAAAATAAATATAAAACGTATGTTACAAGTAACACAGATAATGCGTGTAATGCATTTAACGTTTATATTAATGATCTAAGTAACTTTGATACTATAGCTGATAACTAGTTGTCGGACTTGTCACATTATATATGTGGAAGAAATCTATATTTACTGAAATGCATACAAGCATAGTTGATTTCGGGAAACAGTTCAAACTTACGCATGAAAACTGTTTCTATACTGACTTCGTATGCGTTGTATTGTGCGTCCTGGCTCATTTTGCTGACTTCTCTTTCGGCACGTTGTGCACTCTTGACGGTTCTTGATTTGCTTTATATCCCTTTGAACCTGGACTGCTTGCTTCTTCATGTTTGGTCCAACATTTTCAACGATGTCATCCTCTGATGACTAATCGTATTTTCGCTCCTTTGGAGATATGGCGATACACTGATTCTGTTGGTTGGTTGTTGGTTCTGTAGAACGGCTTTTCGGTTTTTTTAGGTCGTTTTGCGTTTCCGTGGGAATGCTGTGGATTGGTTACACTTTTGTCACCATCGTATACTTCTAGAACCTGATTTGAATAATCTTGATGTCTAAAAGCCTTTTTAATGCATTTAAAATGCATTTGCTCATCGCACCATCATTACCCGGATCGCCACAATTTTCTCCGAAGAAAAAGCGGATTCGCCAGTCCTGGATGAACCAGCAGTCCCTCCCCATTTACCCGACCCGTTAGTCAATTAGATCCGTGCGATAGCCGTGGACGATGGAGATTATTCCGCGCTAATTTCAGCGACCTAGTCCGGCTTCCCCAGCCGTCGACATCAGACCCCCGCTCCAGTGGGAATTTATTGGGGCATCCGACACAAACTATCCGTGGACCAGGATATTGTGTTATTCGAAAAACCAATTGTGATACTCTAAGCGACCCGCAGGAACATACTCAAGAAGCTCCACGTGGCCAATAAAAGGATTGTGCGAACGAACAGGCGGGCCCAGCAGCGGGAAGTATGCACGTCGTCATCGAAAATTTTGTCGAGGTCGGCGTCCCAGTGCGCTTTCGTTCTGACGACGGGCCTCAATTTGACGCTGGCGTTTTCCGAGCTGCCATGAACCGATGGGGCGTCGCCGTCAGAAACTTTACGCCAAATTACAGCCAAAGCAACGGCCAAGTAGAAGCGGCCGTTAAGGCCGTGAAAGAATTGGTCGAAAAAATCACCCCATCCGTGGACCTGGAAACGGAGGAGTTTAAGCAGGGGCTCCTGGAATTTCGGAATACTCCAAAGGAAAATGGCCTTTCGCCCGCTCAAATGGTGTTGGTACACCAGCTCCGCTTAATCGTCCCCGCCCATCGCTCGGCGTACGTGACGTGTTGGAAATCCGTCATAAATGCGAGAGATCTTCAGGCGGTCGCAAATTCCCGGTTCCCGCGGCCTTAACCCCTGACATAGCGGCACCAACGTACGCGTGCAGGACCCTAAATCTAAATTGTGGAGCCATGTAGGCGTATTCGTGGCGATCGGGCGCTATCACGCATACCACGTGAAATTTGCAAGCGGCAGCGTGTTATGGAGAAACCAGCGTTTCCTGCGTCGCCTGGTGAATACGGACAGTGGCGAAGACGACCACGACGGAATTCCGGATCAGGCGTTCGACAATGGAGGAGACGGGAATAACGGTGTGTCGCATGCCACGGAAGAGTCGGGCGACGATGAAATGGCCATGCGCATCGACAAAAAGAGCGCCGCTCCCCGCGCCAATCCTCATGCCCTGCGCCGTAGCGTGTGTCGCCGGACCCCGAAAGTCATTGTGTCGATTTAACCTGTGTGCCATCTCTGTATACGGGATAAATTCCATGTTCTTCAGTTTACGTGTGTTCTTTTTTTTCTTGTTTTGTTTCCATTCTAGGAAAATGGACGTAGAGTTTTCGTCGGCTGTGCCGCCTATTTGTGCGCTTTTGCTTCAAATTTGTCTTGCGTGTGTAAAAGCTGTCACGACCTATTTGGGCAATCTTTTTCTAAGGCGTGACAGCTTGGGGAGAGTTGTTGTGTTACCGTTACCTTCTTACCGTGAGCGCTAGATGTCGTGTGGCTCGCAAGCGTTGGGACTTCGAGGCAGCGAGTTGGTCGTAAGCTTTGTTTCTCATCTCTCGATTCTAATACAATTAGTTAACCGGAGATCGTTTCGTAGGCTCACTTATCTAACAATTGATTTTAAAAAAGTAAAGTGATAATTTCATTTCAGATTTCTGAATTGTATTACATCGTCCATGATTATAAATTACATTTCCGGTTAAAAATTACTGCTCATCAATAGCCTCTTTCAGGTCTTTTACGAGCTTGTGATAACCTTGGAGCCATTTGGTTGTATTGGGAGAAATTTTTTTACTGAACTAATTCGTAATATTCCCTTTCACAACTGATGATAGTTTATCTTTTCCACATTGCATTGTAGGATACATGTTCTTCATCGTTTCTAAAATATAAAATAATTATAATTAAATGTTTTAGAATTACGAATTATTTGTTATTACCTCTTTTCTCCTTCAGTTACTTTGGATCCATATATAATCCATCGCTAGACGCCAATCGTTTGAAAAGAGCCAAAAGAGACCACGACTGGCTCGTCGTGATTCTGGCGTCCAGCAATTGAAAAATTAATCTGGCAAATTATTGACTGCGGGAGTTGATAACTTACAAATCTGAACAGTGAACTTGATCAGTTATTTAAAGACAGATGGATTGCCATCAATTACCGGGAAATAGTCGCACTGGTTTTCATGTTGCGACCGATGTAATAGAGAATCGATTTCTTAATCACAATGTCGAAGGACTCTGCTGTTTATATTCTGGACTCAAGTTCAATCGAATTTGCCGACCAACCGCTCGATCGAGTTGAAGTTCATCAATCGATAATCTCTGCGATGCATCATTTCTGGGACATTAGACGGTGAAGATGGACGCCAGTCTTACAGGCACCGGAATTTTGAACCTGTGGAATGACAACTATAACTCGAAAGACGGTTGGCTTTTGTCAGATAAATCAATACTTAATTCTTCTGATTGTTTTCAATGAATAGGTCTTGCGCGATGAGCAGAAAACGGCCCTGCTTAAACGTCTTGATTCATATTGAGTCGATGTTTGCACATGAGCTGATTCGACATGGACTGGGTAATGCAGTTCACGTTTTCTCTTATTTATTTTCTATTCCTTCTTTGGGCCGACAGCGACTGTAGAGCGTGACGGGAGACGAGCTGAAAGCTCTGAGCTCGACGCTACGTCCAACGCCTTTGGTTCAATTGGGACGGCGACCAAGAGACCAGTTACATCCTCACATCATCAGCAACAGCGACAACACGATTCATCACAACGAAGCAGCGATGAGCGGATCGCAGTTCCTGCCGTTCCTGACGGCTTTCGCCAGCACCGGACAAGTTTCCTCTCTTTTTGATCAAAATTAGATTTACCTAGAAGCGACGGCGACGGCTAATCAGATGATGATTTTTCTGGTTTAGTCCAGCAAAGATGGGCCAATTAACTTACAGAGTAACTCTCTCTCTTTCTCTCCCCAATCCTGCTCCCGCTCTGGTATTATTCCTGGGCGCATCTCAAAACCAAGCTCAAAACAATAGGGATCTTAATTTGGAGATTGGCAACAAAGGCGAGCTGATTCCGCGATCAAAACTTAGCTGGGAAACTCAGCCGTTCAACCTGCACTCGCAATTTTACATGGTCGTTGGTAGGAGTTTCATCATCAAAATCCTCTTCCCCCACCCCTTCCAGCCTCGCTACACATCTATTTTTTTCTCCTATCTCCATCAGACGATCATTTTTATATCCATGTCGGATGGCAGTCGAGCGTAGTAGTAGTAGGGTTGGGGGGTCGTTGCCCGGGGTTTCACGTGGCAATAGATAACGATTTGATGCTCCTTGCTAGAGTTTTTATCTTGAGCTAGATGTGCTCCTTCTTTCCGATTCGTTCCTTTTCTTCCAGTTATTACACGACCTCCTCTGATCCTGGCGAAGGAAGAAAAAAGGAAGAAAGAAGAAGAAAAAGTTTGACTTCTTTTTGTTAAGAATCAAGCAACAGAAGATAACGGGTTGCCGAAACCCGTTGACGCAAGGATACTGACGGATTCTGTTTAGACTTACCTTATGTCTTCTCTACCCTCTATATATGGTGTCCTACTCCTCGTTTTAGAGGTCCTACTCTATCTTGAATTATTGTTTTCTAAACTGCTGCAGCCTATGATATGTTCTAACAAATTATCCTACTGTCCTAACTACTATACTAACTCCTAACTACTATCCTACCTATTCTAATTTGTTACAATGTAGTACACTAAAGTGAAACCCAATACCGTCGTAAGCTTATGTGCCAACACATTATCTCCTAAACACTTTTTTCAACAGTTTTTGCAAAACAAAAGGATTTCTTCTTTCTTTTTTGCAACTTTTTATTTTTATTTTTATTTTGAAAGGGAAACAAAAATAAAGTTGAAACATTTTTCATGTCAAGAGGAGCTCGCCTTCTTATACTCGTCTCTAGTAGAAGAAGAAGAGTCCGAAACGGTTGGTGCCCATATCCCGATCCAATATTCAAGATGCTTCCCTTTTCGCTTCCTTTTCGGTTTTCTTGTGAATTTCAATAAAGTCAAAGTTGTAGAGTTTTTCCAAGAGCTTATATATACTGCCTGTTCGGGGTGTGGGTATTTGTCCATAATTGCCTTCTTGACACTCTCCTTTATTGGAAAGCTTCCATAACAAATCATATCATACATAACTTATGAGTACGGAAATTAACTTACCTTTGGCGCTTAAAATCCCTATTTCTCCTTCTTTATTACTTCAAGTGTTTCTTTCAAAACTTTTACGGTGTCTGAAACTTCTTCTACCTCTGGTGTACGTGAGTCATTGTCGTCGGACGGAGTTGCCATCGGCATCACTTTCTCTTTCTTTTTGTTTTGGTGAAACGTTCAGGAAACATTCCGCCCAGGAAAGGATTTTAGGATGGATTGTAGCTGATGGTTTGTTGCTCATGGACTCGACTGAAGGAGAGGCTGCGTGGTGGTGACCACGGCTGCAGCAGCTATTATGAGACTAGGTTAACGAGGCATTTTTCTAGTGGCGTTAATTCAGTCAGAGCTAATGGAACTCTTCAGCCAAAACGTCAGCAGTGACTTGAATGTTGACACAGAATTTCAGCATTGCGCTCTGCTCTATAGTCAACACGGAGTGGACGAAAGCACTGAGCATTCACGACAGTTTCCAACTAGAGTGCTCAAGTAATGAACCTTAATCAATAGCAAAAATGGCGAAATTTCAAAAACACACGCAAATAACTAAATGTCTTGTGTGTCACGTGTGTGTGTGGCACACAGATTGTTAACAGCAGCAACCAATTGATAAATTTAGGAAAAAAACAATAATTGAACTTTGTTGCCACTACTGCAATCGCAAATGAGTTTCTCAATTGATGGTGGCTCCCTAACAAAACACCTTATTCGTCAGAAACCAGAAGGAGTAATACTGTTTAAAAGATTTGCCGATGATATCCTTCTAAAAACAACCAGTAACGACCAATCCCAAATACAAAGAATGGTGCAAAGTAAACTAAAGAAGATGACCAATGTTGAAATAGAACGGTCTTTTTTTCAAGTTAGGTAGACGGCAGAAAGAAAACAACTGAAGAATAACATTACCAGTGAATTCAAATAAAACTAGCAAACCATTTCTATTCCCAACTTGAAAATACCAGAATTTACTTTCCTATGACCTAATTCTAAATCCCGAAGGCGCGTAAGGTGTTTTATATTATGTTGGAAGAATGTATAAAACTTTGGAACACGAGAAACGAGGAAATTTTTTTGTCAGAGGAATTTACAATACACTATTGTAAAACTATGACTTGCTATAATGTGAAAAAGCAAACGAAAAAAATAAAGAAATGTTCTCTGTTTTAATGATTACTTTGTATTTAGGACATTTTTCGGTTTGCATGACGTGTTGCACTGTGAAATTCAAACTTCTCTTCATTTTTTTACTTAAAGCAATTGCTTGAATCTCAGATTTTCAATAAAAGATAGTCATAGATTGAGTTGAAAACAAATTGTTTGATATGCTCATCACATCGGACTATCACATTGACATCACACTGGAGGTAAATCTTGAGAGATTGTCGAATTGAACACTTCTTTGAAAGCCTTTTTGACAGTCAGATTAAGTTAAGCTGCTTGTAGAGACTCTGACATATTCAATATCGTTAAGTTTTTAGGAAATGGAAGTTGACGCGCTGGCCGTACATCTGCATATGAAAGTGTAGTAGATCGTGTTAATTATAAAAAAGTAAACCAGCTACATAGATGTTCATGAGCGGAAGCACTTTTAATATGAAGCAGTAAACATTCAAGTAGAAATTCAGGTCCGTACCGCATATACTCTTCGAGCTTACATTTTTTCATATTAACCTTGGGTTGTAATTTAGAAATGTAGTTGTAAGCTGCCATCCTTTCGCCAATTTTTAACGCGGTTATCTTTTCGCAAATATCTTTTGTCTCGCAGCCTCTAGTTTCTTAATTATTGAAAAATGATGTCATTTATTTGGCTTTTTGGCTATGTCTGCTTGCTATCAATATGTTTATCCTCATCACCCCGCTTAAAGTGCAATACAGTACCTTTTTTCTCTTGTGCCTCTATCCAAAAGGTCAAAAATTAAATTAATTAAAAAAATTCATCATAGCGGCAATCTTTGATCACTACACAGTGTTTTAAATTATAGGGATTTCTAGGTGATGGATTTGTAGATGCAACGTTCTCGAAATTTCTTTTTCACCCTCGTCACCCAGAGATTCTACTACATGGCCTATCTTCTTCCCTCAACTTTTAGTCCTTTTCTAATTCATCTCTCAGTTGAACATTTTTCTATTTCAATTGTACAATTTCCTAGAAAAAAAATCATTATTTACATAATACTTTAAAAAAAAATTTGCCTTACGTTTTTCAAACGCAAATTTTCTTCAAATGTAATTTCAAAGTTGCCAATCTATTGGAATACAAAGTAATTAACCATGTATATTAAACTTTATATTATATATAATAATGAGTGTTTAAATTATATATAATTAATTGTTATATAATATACCGCGATTACCGTATCCATATCCACGTTTTTGGAGATATTATCTTAAAGGGGATCATCATCAGGATATGGAATTGACGTACTTTTTCCAGCTAAGGGAAATGACGATATCTACAATGTTAAAAATATATATATTATTCAATTTGTACATATAATGTAAAAATTTTATTAAATTAATGGGACTTAAGTCGCAAACTATACTTACTATCTCAGTATTGACATTTTCCTTGACCGTACCCGGAATTGGATCAGGAATAACATCAGGGACGGGAACATCCTCTACAGCACCGGAGTTCGTTGTCATCTATAGTTATGAAAATAAACATATGATTCACTTTAAAAATATTATATATAATTTAAATAGGACTGCAGTCAACAACTACGTTGTTGTAGAATTTTTTCCCGTGGCTCGCAAAAGTGGTTGACACTCCTCGGTGCAACCTATTCAACTCGTCTCTAGGCCAAGAGCAATAGTCAATTGGAATTATCCTCGCCTCCAATGAGCGGCACACGAGCCACACGGTGGATGTCATCATGGAACTTTTTTTGGCTTTCTTTACTCCAACGCAAACTAATGGGTCGTAGGCTACAGCCAACATTAGGGTGTTTCATTTCCGATGAAAGTCTGAATTTTTGCACCAAATTTTTTTTGACCGACTAAAATATCGTTAAAATAACACTGATTTTTTAAAAATGAAATCTACTTTTGCTGTTATTTTTGGAGGGTCAAGTTCTTACATGATCAATTTCTTATTCTAACTGAAGATGGTACACTAAGAAAGTAATTTTTGCTGAAAATTTGAACTTTGTCCTATTTTATTTGGTATTGCCGCAAATGATTACAACATCGAAAATTGTGCCTTTTTGACTAATTTAAGGAAATAGTTGATTATTCAAATTTTTTTTGATGAGGGATGGAACTAATCTTCGATGGTGTTCTATAACTTAAAAGTGCAGATTGAAGTTGTTCCTCATCTTCAGTTGCAAATTTCGCAAATTCTCTAGAGGTGACGAATGATTGCGCTGAGCGTGGAGTCAAAATAATTAATGATTTCAAAGATGTAAAAAGTGTTATTTTAAAGATATTTAGTCGGTCAAAAAAATTTGGTGCAAAAAATTCCGACTTTTATCGGAAATGAAACACCCTAAGCCAACATCCACATAAAAGAAAATGTAACTAAAAACCTCGCCAACCGCAATTGGGTCTCGTCAACTGACAGCTGATAACACATACAGCTTTAAATGACGATGTCATTAGATTTTTAAGTAATTATCCCGCTTTTCTCACTGTGTTTCCAGTCACCACTTAAGAAATTCACCGTTCCAGGTGGATTATTGGGTCGGTTCGCTGGAATTCACAGAATTATCACTGATTTGTGTAAGTATAATATTCTTAGTGTAAAATTTGTACGCTTTTTTATAACTTTTTAAAATGCTTAGGTAATAGTGTATGATGAGATACCATCAGCAGCAGCCGAAACTGCTTTTCCAGCCTAACCACTCGTTCCATGCCCACAAATTATTATAACTTCTAAATCCGTCCGTGGGCAACCACTCACTGAAACCGACTGTTTATATTCTTTCGACGAGCACGGAAAGATCAATAACCACAGAGATATCCTGCGGAAAATATTCCGTGGGGTAAGTAAAATATAATCACATCATTATTTTACTTTTTTGTATTACCTAGGCCTATTATTTGCCTAATTTTAGGGTATCGATCCATCAATCCGAGCATCTGTGTGGCCGTTTTTGCTTGAGTTTTTCCCCAAGGAATCAATTGCCGCCCAAAGAAAAGAGTTGCGCGCCATAAAAGAGCGTGAATATCACCTAATGAATCAGCAATGGTATACGCGATGTTACCGATTCAAGAGCTTCGTTTTGGTTCATTTACCGAGCATAAAAGTCAAATAGGTAAATATTGCGTTCAACTTTGAAATAGGGTCGTTCTATGAAATTTAGATTTGTTTTTTAAACATACATGGTGGTAAAAAACTGATTCTAACCATGTATGCTTACAACAAATCTGAATTTCATGCAACGACCCTATTCTTAATGGGCGCGTTCATCAATGCGTTACACTTTTTACATTTTTTTTATCCCCTCCCCGCTGCATGTGGTCTTTGGCCCCATTGACTTACGTAAGAGAATGTGGCCGATGTAGCGTTCCCGTATTATTTCTGCATTTCTATGTATAGACTATAATTTTGCGTGATCCTTTTCAATGGAATTGAACTGTGCTTATATTTAATTGTAATTCTAGACTACACTTTTTCTCGAGTCCCCATTATAATTAAAAATAAAAGAATAAGAATGAAATATAAGCACAGTTAAACTGCATTCAAGGATTACGCAAAATTATCATCTATGGCCACGTTATCTGATGTAACTCAACGTAAACAGGGGAGGAACTGTTGTCGGCTGAACGCTTCTAATCCAAAAATATTAATTCGAAACCCTTTTAGACTTGGATGTTGCCAGAATAGACCTACCTTACCTCAGTCGGTTGTATTTTATTTAAGTCGATATTCGTGCATGAGTTATTGTTGTCAGTTTCAACAAGTTCACAAACAACTGGAGAATAAACAGACTAAGGAATTCGTTGACTAGCCTGTGCTATTTGTTCGTCAGTTTTCGAGTTATTCGAGTCCGAATTTTTTTCTTGGTTTTCCTTGGAGGATGTCCTCTGGATTTCGTTCTCATAGTGTTAACCGTGGGAGTGGACATAGTTGGTTTTAAGAGTGACAGAATTCTGTAGATGATGTAATGTGTCGGTTTATAATGTGGAACTACAGGTTGTAGTGCAAAAAGATCGTTCTTTCTAGACCGACAACGCATGCATCCATTGATCAGCATCATTTTTCGCCAACGTTCTGGTAACAAATTGGGTTGGACATCGCACAGTGCTGTTGTTGAGTAGCGGTCAAATGGCTGGATACTATGATGAATTGGTGGAGCAACTTTGTTTGCCAAATAATACTTTTTACCAGAAGAAAACCACAAAACAATTACAACTTCATTCATAAACCAGAAAAAGAACCTTACTTTGATAGGGTTTCCTTCTTCATTACTTCTTTTGTTTTTAAGCGATTTGTTCTTGATACGAATTCCGATCTTTTTGGCAGTCCAATGTGGTAGCATTTAGTGAGAAATCATGGAATTAACCATGTTTTCTACTGCGCTCTTTTTATCGATCAAAAGTTCCTAACAAAATGAAGTAAATTGTTCCATTCCCATTGCTATCAGCTGTTCTTCATATGAAGACATTTTACACGGCCCTGCTCATTAAAAAAATTTCATGTTTGGAACTAAAAGAATGTGATTAGAAAATAATCATACCTGGTTCACTTTGAAAGATCGCAAGCTTAGGAAGCAGCTCAGGGTAAATGAAGACACGACTCTCTGCCATTAATTCGACCATTTTAGGGTTGAAAGGATATCGCTCAGGATGTTTACTTGAGCGCTTAAAGAAATTCTTCTTTTCCCTATTAAAATATTTTTAGATTAAATAAATTATACAGTAAAAAATTAGCGCGAAAAACCTACCCACAGACGACGATAATTCTTTCAAACTTTGTAAGTTCTTCAGGCGGTACCTTGGTCACAACAGTTTCCCAATTATTAACTAGATCAATAGCCATTAGCCTAGTCATTCCGTCAACAAGAATAAAATGCGCGAAACTCTTCGTAGTGTCTTAATGACACACTTAATGTTCAACTTAAACCTGCCAGGTAAAGCTTATATCGTTCTTTTTTCTTAGTTCTTTTTTGTTTTTAGGGTATGAGTGACTTGCTCGCTCCTCTTCTTGTCGTTCTAGAAGACGAGGTGATGCCCTTTTGGTGTTTTACCTCTCTGATCAAACGCATGGTAAGTGTTATACTCTTTCGGTGTTATACTCTTTCGGGGGAGGGGGGGGGCAAAGTCGCGTTCCCACCTCTTTCTGGTTTGGCGTTAAGATAATTTGTTTTTCATGTCAAGGAAGGGGAGTAGGGAAGTTATTATTTGATTGTTTGATGGTGGGGAGGGGGGAGGAGGGAGGAAGAAAAATGCAATTAGTTGGGCATGTTTACATTTAAATTTGATTGATCAGAAGGGGATTCGTCAAAACGGTTTTCCGCCATCCTCTCTTATATCTTTTCTCTTAAAACTTCCTTATACCTTATCTTGGCCATCTGAGAATTATACAGTGTCCAATTTTTATGTATTCAATTTTTACAAATTTCATCAAGAGTCAACAAGTAGTAAATTTAAGATAAGCTACGGCTTGATGGGCGCCACATACAAGAATCTTTTTGTAAGGAAAACTGGGAATCGAAATGCAAAGTATGGTTACATACACCCGTGACTTCCGCGGTTCTTTTTTTATGAATATCATATTCAATTAATTTTTAGATACTCGATGAACTTCTTGAAGCGATTGATATGTCTGAACATAGGTCTAAGGAAGCCAATCCAACACCGTTTGTTTCGCAGACCACTATACAAGCTCTCAGATTGACACTGACTAGTATAATTGATTTCACAAATGACCTCTTCGATGATAATTACACCTTTGTGTTAACCGGCAAATTCAATCAGGATTTCATCGAGGTTTTTTATTTTATTAATGAATTAAAGTATGTAATCATGAAATGTTTTTATCTAGCGATTATTTGGGATCATAATTAATCATGGGGTGATAATGAACACCCCACCATTCACTCGTTCATGCAAATATTTCGCTTGTTTTGTATATTTTTTCCTACAAAAGAGTCTGTCTAAAAAATCCTACAAACTGGATTCAAACTCTTACCACCAGACTTTTACGAGCATGTAGCTACTTCCCGAAGAGAACGCCACGGAGGCTTAAAGTTTTGTACCCCAGCCAGTGCTTCCACTTCTAAAAAACAGGCGACCCTAGAAATTTCCACATCAGGGAAAAAACCCTAAAAACAAAATGAAAATCCCCAGAAATAACCCTAATCAAATTTTTTTTACTTTTTACCCAAAAATTCTTTAAAATCCCTGTAAATCCCCCTAAATTTCTAAAAAAAACAATTTTTACGCTGAAAATTTTCTATAACGCATGAAGTTCTTATTTAAATTTTCAATTTAAAGACAAGTGTTACAATTCAGAAAATCAAACAGAAAGGTTACAGATTCAAGAAATTATTTCATTTCTTTTTCGTGATAAAAAGAAGAGAAATTGGAATGGTAAAATACACAGCTATCACAAGGTCAAAGGTATTAATAATTTGTTTTTTCTAATTTGGCATAAACATTGATTGGTACATTTGATTTGACTCCTATCACAGCAGAAATTATGTCCTTTTTGATCACAGCAGTGCTTGCTGTTGCCATGGCAGATTGCCAGATTTGCCTTCCTTGCCTAAGGTACAGAGTAGCCTACAGACTTCTATCTCCTTAAGAGAATTTCTGACTACTACAGTCCATAGATTAGTAGTACTTATTTTCAACACAGTGGCTCTGGCTACCGTGTTTTTTTTATGAAAACAAAATTTTATCACAACGAGTTCTTAATTTAATCGCTTGGTGGCTTCGTGCTAAAAAGTAGTACAAAAATAGGAAAATTTCCCTAATTATAATTTGTCCCCCCCCTAAAATTCCCTGAAATCATAGTTTAAAAATTTTACCCCTTTTTTAAATAACTTAAATATCGATAAATAGAGAAATATCCCTGAAAGTTGAAGCGGTGACCCCTGCGATGTTTAATGTTTTTTGTGCGTTGAAGATTCATACAGGAAGGAGGTAGATCTCTCCAGTCATAAAATCAGGGACTGGTTTGAGAGAACCAATGATGCCTTTTCCGATATAAGACGAATATAAGAAAATACATTTTGTTGTGATGAACATCGTAAAGAATTCCTGCCAAATCTTTTATTATGGGGTGGCTCTCCAGAATCGGAGTAACGACCTATAGGTTACATGTTTTAAAATACAGTGCAATAATAAAAATACCTATGCATATCACAAGTACATTAAAAGCGAAAAAGGGCATAGTGAAAAAATAAAAATAAAAATGCAAAAGTACAAAAATACACAATTCAAAAATAAGGTGTGAGTGCGTTTATGATTAGGCAGAATGTGCATATAAAATAGAACTAGTTGAAGATATAAAATTGTGGTAAAACAGAGACTATTGTTACGAAGGGGGCGATTGGTCCTGGGATTCTTGCTCTGCCGGTATTGTGGGGTCCTGGTTCGGACGGCGAATATGCTGTCTGGCAATTTCGAGTGATCCCTTGATGGCCAGCAGGCGAGTGTCTCTCCTGGTTGAGTTCCAGGATCGGGAGGTAATGCCTAGCGTTGAAGCTATGGCATCGTTTGAGGTTAGCCAGGATCCCAGTAAGGCGACGACGAATGGGATGGTTGTTGTGAGTGAAGAGTATTTTCGCATCTTTTCATCGTGCGCCGACTGCAGGTTCTCTGGCTCATCAAACGGGATGGTGACGTCGATGAAGACGGGTGGTTCGACTGAGGTAATGAGGAGGTCGGGACGGAGAAGGGTACCGTCGTAGCATTTGTTCACGCGAGTGGTGTGCCTTTCTCGTGTGAGGGTGAGGTTGAGTCGATTGAGCACCGCCTTAAGGTCATGCAGGGCTTGTTGTTGGGCCAGGCATTGAGGACATGAGTGGTGGTCTCAAGTTGGCGGCCACACTTCTGGCAGCTCTTGTCGCTCGGTTGGTATCCAGGAGCTCCATGGAGAGGGAGAAGACCGAGCCTGGTCTGATGGACGAGCTTCCAATCGTCAAAATTGAGTGTTGTTCTGCTCGATATGAGGCTGGCCATGTCGGATGATTTTAGCTCGAGCATGAGTCCTTTGGCCACGATTCCTTGATGGGGGGGGCGGCACAGAGTGCGACGGTGTGGCGAGCCCTGAAGACTGAACGAAGGCCTCCTACTGCTTTGACGGTTGATACGGAGACGTCGTCAGCAACCAATAGAGTTTTGTTGTCGTCGCTGGATACGTCAATCCTCTCTCTGAGTCGAGTAGATGCTATTCTTGCCCGAGACCAGGTGTTTTCATCCGTGCTGGCGAAGCGGACGTTGTAGAGTCCGTCTTTCTGGGATCCTGATAGATATTGGGACAGCATTTCAGTGGTGAGATGTAACTTCAGGGCAGCGTACACGTTCTTTGAAGCTTGAGATCTTGCTGCTGAGCGAACCACCTCGTCGTTGCTGTCCATGAGTTGGGCCGCTCTTAAGATGGTCCACACATCAGCGTCCTCAGTAAGCTGAGATGCGCCGAGTCCCCCTGCTCTTCTGTCAGCGTAGAGGAAGTCAGAGTGTGCGTTGTGCGGTACGTTGGCAACGACTGTAAGGAAGTCAGCTCAGCTCCTGTCTAGTTCCGTGAGGAATGACTTTTCCACTCGTCCAGTTGCCAGGTGGTGGGAGACTGAAGGGACAAGATAGCTGCAAAAAATTTCAATTTTTTGCCATGGAGCGAGGTCCGAGTCGATGACTTTGGTGAGATTACCCTGGAGGGAGGTGGCGGGGCGGAAGAGCAGACGAGATCCAATTGGGACTCCCAAGTACTTCTCATTGTCACCTTCATTCTTATTGGCTTGTCGTCGATCTGTAGATGTTGAGAGGTGTTCACTTTTCCAATGGGAAAGGAGATGGCGGCACATTTAGCTCCATTAAATCGGAGACCGAGCGAGGTGACCGTAGATCACATTGCGTACAGCGTCTTCTGAAGGAGCTCAGGTCGAGAGCCAACAAGGGAGATTTCGTCTGCGTAGGCTGTGACTTTGAGGTAGGCACTGAAGATAGGGAAGCCTTCGTTGGTTGGTCCTTTAGCGCACCGTATAAGGGGTTCGGCAGCCAGGTTAAAGATGATCAAGCTGAGGCCGTTCCTTGCCGCACCCCGAATGTGGAAGCGATTAGGACGATGTCCTGGCCGACAACGAACTGGGAAATGTTGTTCTGGTGTATGTCTGCTAAAATGGACAGGCAGGCAGGCTGACGAAAAGTTCTTCCAAGAAGTCGCGTGGGAGTGAACCGAAGGCATTGGCCAGGTCCAGCCAGCAGATGGTCAGGTTCCTTTTCAGGTGCTTGGCTTCGCCTATGGCCGTTTCAAGGAGTATGGAGTGCTCCTGTATTCCGTGAGCGCCTGGTAAGATGCCCTTCTGCTCTGCTGACAGCCATCCGTTGTTGCTGGTGACAGTGCAGAGCCGGGACGCAATTACCCCAGAGAACAGCTTGTACAGTGTGGAGAGGAGAAAAATTGGCCGGAAGTTGCCAAAGTCAGCGGGGTCGCCTTTCTTGTAGATTGGTATGGTGCGGGTGATTTTCCAGTCTGCTGGGATGCCGAGGTGCCAGACAGCGTCGTAGAGAATTTCCAGCAGCTCACCATCTGGGTCTAGCTTTGAGATGTCGTGGTACTCGATACCGTCAGCTCCTGGCACTGTGTTGGTGGCCCGTCTGATCTTGGCAGGAATCTCCTCTTTCGAGGGGGGAGAGCTGAGAGCTGAGAGTTCTTCTTGAGTTGGCTTGGTCCACTCGCATTGGTCGTATGCCTGGCGCGCTATGACGATCTTGTCCGGAGGAGGGCGCGGGCAGGTTTATGTCCCCTTGAGGAATTCTGTTGTGGCCTCAACTGTACCAGTTTATGGCTGGGAGGTTTCACCGAACACCTTCCTGGCGGGTGGCCTTGATTCCATTGTGATGAATGTAGAGGTGGCTGATTATACCATCCGCCACACCGATTTCTTGTATTTTTAAAAAATGTTTTCCTCTTTTGTTTACTTTTTTCGCGACCAAATCTTAAGAGAATTGGCCCGAGGGAAGAAATGGGAGAAGAGGAAAGTATGGGTCATTTTATTTTTTACATTTTTTTCCTACTTTCCTTTTCTCCCTTTTCTTCCCTCAGGCCGATTCTCTGAAGATTTGGTCGCCACGTGACGACGTTTAGCCTAAATTCTCCTTCCGCTAACACTTTTGTGACTTGAGCAATAGTTTCTAGAGCTAGTTCCTTCGTCTCGAACGAGTCAATATAGTTATAAACGTAGAAACTTTTAATTATGATTCTTCCTACGTACCGGAATTTGTCGTGATTATTTGCTGCGTGCTGTAAGGCATACAAACATGAAGTCGGAAACGAAAATAAACCAAATAACTGAACCATCATTTTGTAGGTTTTCGGCGCTTCTGTGCTTCTGGGTCTCCGCCACAAGAACCGTTGGAAGCTTTGATCGAGCGAGCGTACGCGAAGTTGATTATACATCGCCTCAATGTCTCCAGATACTGTAATAGGCGCTTCTCTGGATCGGATCAGAACTCCTACCAAGTTTGCCAGCAACACCGGTCCCCGAATAAGACAATAATTTAGTGATGTACTGCTACCTCTTCTTTAGGGGCCGCTTGCTCGATCAAAGAACTCAATTTATTTGCTCTTCGAGTGGGAGCTCGTTTCACCTTCGTGCAAAGCGCCAAAGTTACTTTTGGATCGACGGCTCCGTCACTTTCATTGGAGGATCCCATTTTTCTTTCGAAGCGAAACTATCTTTATTTAAAATACAAGTTATCCAACTCTTATGTCCTTTACTAGTTTTCTAAAATTCAAAACTTTATGGGCCCGGATTGACATATCTCCGCTTATTGGACTGTTGTGTTGCTTTGTGAAACGGTTATGTCAAAAAGAAGAAAGAAAAACAAGTCTTTCTTTTCAAAGCTTAAAATTTTTGTTTAACAAGTTACCATTTGCTATTCATGCATTAAGTGCACTTAATGCTTATCATTTATTTTTCTTCTAGACATCTTTAGTCTTATAGGTCCAGTTTTTACTAGATGTGAGAGATGGTATTGAAAGATGGACTACTCAACCGACTGAAAAATCAAACAGTGAATGGGCAGCAACCGTAAGCAATTTTTTTTAACGAAGTATAAGACCTTTATCTACTGTCTCCCTTTTATGTGTTCTATTTATTAGTTCTGAATTCACATTTTAATCATTTTCATGTAGCGTGATTTTATTTGATCTTGAAGGCAAAAATGTTCTGTTCTTTTCTGTGATCGAACAGCTATAATTGTCAAGAGAGCTCTTTGCCACAGATAGAAGAAGTACTGTTCTGAGTTGGTTTCCTGCTAATCTTGAATAATCTGGGATTACCTATACCAGTTCAATTTTACTTATCGTAGAGATAATTTCAGATCCCGTAATCATTGAATTATCTCCAACAGATTCTGATTAGTCTACTTGATATTTTATTTCAGGTCTGTTTTCCAGTGTGCGATACTTGACATTTATTGTTTTAATCTGTGAAACTTTTACTGAGAAGCTGGTATTTCAACCAATTAATTTTCTATAATTTTCTTTACAGTTAGATATTAAGTAGTGAGCAAACAGTTTTCTTGTTGAATATGAATATTCTAGTATTTTTTTTTTTGGTTTGCCTTGAGTTAGGCTGACACTTGTGTAATTGAACACTGGTCAGTGCAATATCTGTCATTACTCGTACACAATTACTAGAATTATTTTCTTTACTTTAAACGTGTTCTAAATCTGATTCACTATACCACCTCATTATACCACCTCATTATACCCGTCGTAAAATAGAGGTTGTATATTAATATTTCATTTGTTTACCATTATCTTCAAGTTCGATACTGCTTACTTACACATGATATGCCCACGCCAGATGACTTCGCAAACTTTGTTTCTTTTTAAAGGTGGTTCCAACTGTTACGGTGACGTTAATTTTTTTTTAAATAGTGCTAATTAACAATCCGATAGAGGAAGTTGTAAATTCTCAGACAACGCTTAAGACCAGTAGAGGATTTACCTGTAAGATATTATACTGGTTTCCATGAAGAAGACTCCAGTTTCACGTGTTTGAAGAATACGCCATAACTTCCAAGCCATCTGGACACAACTACTAAGCATTGTTTTGTCATCCAGGGGATGGAATAGTGTTGCAGAATTCTGCCGCAGTTGAGGTGGCAGGTAGGATAAAGACCATTTGTGGTTTGCCAATTGCCTTCGTCCTGCAAGTTGCAAAGGTATTGCTGTTGCGATACGGAAAAAAATACATTCTGCATTTCTGCCATTTTGAACTCCCGTGTGTTTTCTTGGGTCGGGAGCCGAAATCTAATGTTGGATGTTTAATTTTACGTTATTTTCCTTTGTCATTTTATCTACTATTCATTTTCAGTTTAATTGGATTTGACGGTAAGTTTATTGTGACTCATTTTGACAGTACGTTTTTGTTCCCTATTTGAAATTCAATTGAATTGCTAGTTCGAGATTTCACTGAGGTGGTAACCCACCTTTTAAAACGCTGTGTGAATCGATCGTCCAATTAAATGGACTTAAAAGTTCCCTGGAAGTGTCTAGGTACCTAAAAAATTTCACAAAAATTCAAATGGGCTAACAACTAATTAAACAGCTGATTAAAATCAAATTGAAAATTCTTGACAAAAGGGACTGGAATAGTGTTGCAGAATTCTGTCGCAGTTGAGGTGGCATTGGCATTGGAATTCTGGTTAGTCGGACCTTCGTTGTTCCTTGCAAGTTGCATGAAATAAGGCTTCTGCCATTTTCATCATTTCCACCATTTTGAACTTCGTTACCTTCGTTTGTCACCTTAGCTATTCATTTTCGGTTTAATCGGATTTGACAGTAAGTTTATTGTGACTCATTTTGATAGTAAGTTTTTGTTCCCTATTTGAATTTTGATTGAATTCCTTGTTCAAGGTTTCACGGAGGTTGTTAGCCGCCTTTTAAAACGCTGTGTGAATCGATCGTCCAATTAAATTGACTTAAAAGTTCCTTGGATGTGTCTAAGGTACCTAAAATAATGTCACAAAAATTCAAATAAGTGGGCTAACAATTGTTTTTGTTTTTTTTCTTTTCCTAGTTGCGGAAGTCTTAATGATCGGCGTTTCATTATATGTGTAAAATGCCTTAAGTGTGGTAAGCGAAAGCCACTGGATTTTGTCAAAAATGTTTACGTAAAACTTTTGTATTATAATTAGAGACCGACATTCCCCTCTCTGCTCATGAATTGGATAAAAATTCAGAAGCGGTTTATGATAAAGAAGAAAATGATGGACAACCCAAGAACCTCGCCAAGAACCAATCTGCTGGTCAAAGAAAAGAAAGTGTTGCAGAAAAAAACCAAAAACCATTTGTACCTTTAAAGTGTATTTTATATATCTTCAAGTTCGATACTGCTTACTTAAAGATGATATGCCCCCCCCCCCCCCCAGATGACTTCGCAAACTTTGTTTCTTTTTAAAGGTGGTTCCAACTGTTACGGTGACGTAGATTTTTTTTAAATAGTGCTAATTAACAATCCGATAGAGGAAGTTGTAAATTCTCAGACAACGCTTAAGACCAGTAGAGGATTCACCTGTAAGATATTATACTGGTTTCCATGAAGAAGACTCCAGTTTCACGTGTTTGAAGAATACGCCATAACTTCCAAGCCATCTGGACACAACTACCAAGCATTGTTTTGTCATCCAACCAAATCAGAATGACACAAAGAAATGTCCGGATTGAACAAGGTGATAATCATCATGGAGAAAAATGCCTGCTCACAAAGCAGCGTGAATCCTTACAACGAATAAAGCTAAGTTGTCTATAAACTAACTTCTACTTTACACCACAACAAAGAAAGATAGTTCAGTCGCTGTGGCTCTATTATTGACAAACCAATAATTATTCATTTGCTCTTGTGCCTCAACATTTCAAATAAGTTTAAACGTTTGAAACGAATTAATCATATCGCCTTATCTTTATTCCCAAGATGTAGAAAGAAAAATCAAAAGCAAATCATTATTTTCTTATTTAACAACTCATCCACCTTTGTATGAACCTGTGAAATACTCAGTCATGTACGTACATGAACGCGGTTTAAGAGGCCTCCCTTCTGCTATCAACGTCAAACGTGTGATAGCAGTAATATAGTTGAGTATAGTTACAGTTGTGAATCAGGATACAGTTTAAACAAGAGAGAGAGTAACTTTGATAGAACGACTTCAGACATTAAAAAGTTCTTGACAGCTGATTCCAGTTGCCTTATATATATATATATAGGACTGCTACTCAGAGTGACAGCTGCTCGGTTCTCCAACTAGCTCCATCTGTAAATAGATCAATGTACTCGTTAGGTTTGATAGACCATTTCCAATACTTCCCCTCAAACCTATGTTTGTTATGTAAGAGTACCAAATGACCAATATTTTTCTTACGAGTTTAGTTACTCCTAATTGTTTCCATAATTCCTGAAGTCGTGGACGTGATAGTCCCTTTGTAAGACCATTTGCGAGCTGATAGTTGGTTCCAACGAAGACAACATTGATGGGCCACTTCTGTTGTTGTTCTCTAACATAAAGAAATTTTACTTCTATATGTTTGGTGCGTTGATGGTTTTCAGGATTTTGGACAAAACGAATAGCACCCTGATTGTCACAGCGTATTTCGATTGGCTCAGTATGGCTTGAGTTAAGTTCTGTCAGTATTCGTTTCAGCCATACCGCGCTGGTAGCTTCGTTTAGACTGACAAATTCTGCCTCTGTAGTGGATTGGGAGATGCTTCGTTGAATTCTAGACAACCAGGCAATTGGTCCTCCACACATGGTGAAAATATATCCTGAGGTTGATTTGCGTCCATCCAAATCTCAAGCAAAATCCGCATCTGCATATCCCAGCAGGTTATCCGGTTGACTGGCATCAAATCAGAGGCCATACGTTGTCGTCCCTTTCAAGTAGGCAAGTAAGTGTTTTGCAGCAGTCAGATGCACATTTTGAGGATTTTCGGAGAATCTAGTAAGTACGTTAAGGGCTTGCGCCATATCTGGTCTAGTGGAAACGGCCAAGTACATGTCTACCCCGATTATTTCTCTGTAGCGATTAAGTACAGGATCTGATGGTGTGCTGTCTTCTTTAGTTGAGGTAACTTTTGTAAGTTGAATATTCAGATCCTCGTAGTGAATTTTGGATTACAGTTGGCCATTTTGAATTTTTCCAGAAGTTCGATAGCGTAGCTGCTTTGATGTAAGAAAATTCTGTCGTTAACAGGATCTCTTACTATTTCAACTCCTACAAATCTGGTAGCGGGCAGAATTAGAATTTCGAAGTGTTGTTTCAGGTGATTTGCAAGCTCTATGAAAGAAGTTTTGTTATTGTAAAATACAAGTGTGTCGTCAACATAGATTATCACTATCAAAATTTCCCCCTGTTGACGACAAACAAATAAACATGGATCTGATTTACTTTGACAGAGACCAAATTCTAGTAGCGCTGGAGTAAATTTTTCATTCCAGGCCCTGGGCGCCTGTTTCAGTCCATAGATACATTTTCGCAACATACATTTTTTATTGGGTTTTTCTGCATCTATATATCCTTGGGGTTGATCCATATAAATCTCTTCTTGTATGTCTCCGTTGAGAAAGGCTACCCAGACGTCAAGGGAGGAAATTTGCAATTTCTGGTTTACAGCAAGGACTACGGCGAGTCTGAAGGTTTCCTTTTTTACTACTGGAGCAAAAGTTTCAGAGTAATCGATACCAGGTGCTTGTGAGTAACCCTTGGCTACAAGGCGTACTGCACTTCGATCGGCCACTCCTTCATATCCAGGTTTAAATTTGTAGACGAATTTACACTTGATGGCCTTACGCCCTGGAGGCAGAGGAGCTAAAGTCCATGTTTCTTTGGTGGTTAAGGCTTGTATTTCTTCGTCCATCTTTTCACGCCAAAGGGATACATTCTCACGCGTGATGGCGTCCTGGTAATCCGTTGGTTCGTACGGATTCTCGGCCGGTTTAGTCAAAGATACCATGCTGTAAATGATTCTTGGAATCCTACCTCTAGCAGATCTACGTAATGTAGATGTGGGTACTTGCACGCTTGAATCAACTCCGTCACCTTCTATTTTCTCTTCATTAGGCGTCAGGACGGGAACTGCTTCTGGTTTTAGGGTAGATTCTTCCACTTCAGCTGATGTACATTGCTCCGTTGATTGATTAACTTCAGCTTGTTCCTCTGCTTCAGTGGCTCTACTGGTCTCTCTATTGTTTTCATCATTGGTTGGCGTATATCCGGGTACTTTTTCTTTTGGTTTGTAGATAGGACTCATCTGTTGAAGGCATCCTGTCAATAGCATAGTTTCTTGAAATTTTTCAAATGAACTGATATCCTCGGGGGCTGAGGATGGTACATCTGACAGGTTGGCTAGTTCGTCTATGCATACATCTCGACTAATTTTTATTTTCTTCTCTTCGGAATTCCAAATTCTAAAGGCCTTGGTGTTATCACAAACACCAACTACGATTCCCACTTTGCATTTTGAGTCGAGTTTTTGGCGGAGCTCTTTGGGAACATAGTAGAAGGCCTTTGAACCAAATATAAAAACATTAGAAACATCAGGTTTGGTTTTAAAGAAGGCCTCATATGGAGTTACGGTGTTTCCTTTCATTCGGTTCGATTTAGTACATAATGGCATGATGTACCGCTTCCGCCCAAAGGAATAATGGAACGGATTTGGCATAAAGCATACAGCATGCAAACTCCATTACGGTTCTATTATATCGTTCCGCTACGCTATTGTTTTCCGGAGTATACGGAGCAGTGGTGTGGTGTATTACTCCTCCGTTTTGTAGCCATTGCTGAAACTCTTCGCCAATCCATTCACCTCCTCCGTCTGTTCAAAAGATTTCTACTCCACGATTGAATCGTGTGCACAAATTTGTAGCCATACCTAGCATATGAAAAAGAAATGAATAATAAATTAAATACAGAAAAAAAAACTGATTAGAGAGAATCGAGGTTCCAAACCTTTGAACTTTGAAACAGCTACATCCTTTGAACGCAGGAAATATAATTCAGTGAAACACGATGAGTCGTCTTTGCAAATCATAAAATATCTTGCTCCTCCTGGTGATGCTATTTGCATTGGGCCGAAAAGGTCTGCATGAATAAGTCCACCAATCCTGCAAGAGCGTTTTCTTCCTTCTGAAAAAGGTCTTCTATGCATTTTTTCATGCATGCAACCATTGCATACTGTAGTATTGGATGTGTCACCCAGGTTTAGACCATCTACAATATTTCTAGAAGCCATAATCTGAACAGTTTTGGTTGCCACATGTCCAAGTCGTTCATGCCAAGTGGTTTGAGGGGCCGTCTGTCTAACAGCTAGAGCGTTGTATTCAAATTTTTGAATTGCTGTGATGTCCAGTTGATATAGGCCCGTTAGATGCTTTCTTTCCTTTGATCGATAGTTTTCCGTTTTTCGAGAAGAAGACTTCGTTTTCCGAAAACAGAATTTGTACATTATCTTTTTCCGTCGCCGAAAAAATAGAGACAAGGTTCACTCCTAGGTTCGTTACGTTAAGTACGTTTTCCAGCATTCCAGTGTAGGGTTGATTGTCAATAAATGCTCTGAAGGACATATCTCCAGTTCCTGCAACATAAAGACGTTTTCCTCCAACTCCTTTTACGGTCCAGCTCTTGGTAACTTTTTCAAGACGGTTTAATACTCTTGCATTACCTGACATGTGGCATGTAACACCATAGTTAGCATACCAGTCGTCATTTTCTTCTGAGTTTTCCATAGAGTCTTCCATTATGTGATAACTGTGGTCATCTTCTTCTTCTTTAGATTTGAGAACACTGACTTTAGCGTGCTGATCACTTTTCTGCTTTTTGTTTTTGGGATGATTTCTGCATTCTTCGGAGGAATGGATAGAACTGTTGTGGAAGTAAGATTGGAACCTGTTGTTTAAGTTGTGGAGACCACCACGGTAACTTCCTCTTCGATATTGATTCGTGAGAGCAAGTGCTTCTGCAGATTAGCTGGGACTTGGTTCTTTTAGAATCTCACATTTGACAGCATCCACTCTTCGTTCTTCAGCCGGAAGACGAAGTGTGAGCAATTCCATGGTCTGTTCAGATTCTTTGTACCTATCCCAAACAAAAACTAACTAAACAAAACTAAAGTGTTGAAATCGAGACGGGAGAATACTCACAATTTTTTTTTGTGGTTTGAACTTCTGTGATGGTTTCTTCAAGATCTTTTAATTGCCGAACTAGATTTTCAACTGATGTCATGTTGGCTAACATGTCTTGGGACTAGTTGAATTGGTATTCGTAGAACTGAGACCAGTTACCCTTTGTTGGCAATGGTTCTGAGGGTAAATATCGTTGACAGTCTTGTCCACATGGCTGCTTAAGTTTCACAATTGATTAAGTATTCTCTCATTCTATCTGTGACAGTTGCGTAAAATGTAGTTGCTTGCAAGTGTGTCTCGTTGATGCCAGGTTTTAATTGTCGCGTTGTTGGTTACAACGCCTTCAGCAATTTTAACCTAGTGAATAAGTAGATATAAAGTGAATCAGTATACATTTGCTTAGTATACCCATGAATTGATTTGTTATAGCTTTTGATCAATCTTCAACATAAACTATTTGTTCGCTTCAGCAAAGTTAAAAAGGAACGAGCTGGATGTTAATCATCAACAGTAGCAGATGATATTTAATCAGCAAGATAATTAGATTATACTGTTGGCTTCAGTAAGTCTAAGCAAACTTGGTGTGAATCGTCAACAGTCAGAGAATTTGTAAAAGCTGTTGGCTTCAGTTATTAGATAAAACTGGAATCCCTATTGAAAGAAATGTGTTACCTCAGTTGGGAGTTTTTCGAAATCAAGAAATATCTGCTGTAAGTCATGATTGCGAAGTAATAGATTCAGACCAAATTTCCATTTATGAAAGTTCGATCCATCAAATTTTGGAATGTGGGCTGTATCCCTTGACACGTTATTGTTCTGAGATGCCATATTGAATAGAACGTGTTCACTGTTCAGTGAATTTCGTCATATCTTTAGAGGTGACGAATGATTGCGCTGAGCGTGGAGTCAAAAAAATTTATGATTTCAAACATGTAACTGAAGACGAGTAACAACTTCAATATGCACTTTTAAGTTATAGAACACCATTGACGATTAGTTCCATCCCTCACCAAAGAAAATTTGAATAATCAACTATTTCCGGAAATTAGTCAAAAAGGCACAATGTTCGATATTGTAATCATTTGCGGCAATACCAAATAAAATAGAACAAAGTTCAAATTTTTAGCAAAATTACTTTCTTAGAGAACCATATACAGTTAAAATACGAAATTGATCATGTAAGAACTTGACCCTTAAAAATAAAAAAAACAGGGTTTTTGGGTTTTTTTTCATTTGCAGCAATAGAAGATTTCATTTAAAAAAATCAGTGTTATTTTAACGATATTTCAGTCGGATTTAACAAATTTGGTGCAAAAATTCCGACTTTCATCGGAAATACAACACCCTAAGCCAACATCCATATAAAAGAAAATTTAACTTAAAACCTCGCTTACCGTAATTGGGTCTCTTCCACTGGCAAGCTGATAATAAAGACAGCTTTTAATGACGATGTCATTAGATTGTAAAGTAATTATCCCGCTTTTCTCATTGTGTTTCCCGTCACCACCGAAGAAAGTCACCGTTTCAGGTGGATTATTGGGTCCGTTCGCTGGAATTCACAGAATTATCACTGATTTGTGTAAGTATCATATTCTTAATGTAAAATTTGTACGCTTATTTCTAATTTTTTAAAATGCTTAATAGTGTATGATGAGATACCATCAGCAGCAGCCGAAACTGCTGTTCAAGCCCAACCGACTGTTCCAGCCCACAAATCATTATAACTTATAAATCCGTCCGTGGGCTATCGCTCACTGAAACCGACTGGTAAGATTCTTTCGACCAGCTCGGATAGATCAATAACCAAAGAGATATCCTGTGGAAAATATTCCGTGGGGTAAGTAAAATAAAATCACATCATTATTTGACTTTTTTGTATTACCTATTATTTGCCGAATTTTAGGGTATCGATCCATCAATCCGAGCGTGGCCGAGTGAGGCCGTTTTTGCTTGAGTTTTTCCCCTGAACTGCGGCCCAAAGAAAAAAGTTGCGCACCCTTAAAAAAGCGTGAATATCACCTCATGAATCAGCAATGGTATACGATGTTACCGATTCAAGAGCCTCGTTTTGGTTCATTTGCCGAGCATAAAAGTCAAATAGGTAAATATTGCGTCCAACTTTGAAATAGAGTCGTTTTATGAAATTTAGATTTGTTTTTAAACATACATGGTGGTAAAAAACTGATTCTAACCATGTTTGTTTGAAAACTAATCTGAATTTCATGCAACGACCCTATTCTTAATGGGTGCTTTCATCAATGCGTTACACTTTTTGCGTTTTTTTATCCCCTCCCCGTGGCATGCGGTCTTTAGTCCCATTGAGTTACGTAAGAGAATGTGGCCAATGTAGCGTCCCCGTATTATTTCTGCATTTCTATGTTTATACCATAATTTTGCGTGATCCTTTTCAATGGAGTTGAACTGTGCAAATATTTTATTGTAATTCTAGACAACACTTCTTCTCGATTCCCCATTAGAATTAAAAATTAAAGAATAAGAATGAAATACAAGCACAGTTCAACTGCATTCAAGGATCACGCAAAATTATCATCTATGGCCACGTTATCTGACGTAACTCAACGTAAACAGGGGAGGGACTGTTGTCGGCTGATTGCTCCTAATCCAAAAATATTAATTCGATACCCTTTTAGACTTGGATGTTGCCAGAATAGACCTACCTAGCTATTCCGTCAACAAGAATAAAATGCGTGAAACTCTTCGTAGTGTCTTAATGACATAATGTTCAACTTAAACCTTGGATATAGCCAGGTAAAGCTTATATCGTAAATAAATTAGTTCTTTTTAATATAGATATTTGTTTTTAGGGTATCAGTGCTTTGTTCACTCCTCTTCTTGTCGTTCTAGAAGACGAGGAGACGAGGTGATGGCCTATTGGTGTTTTAATTCTCTGATCAAACGCATGGTAATTGTTATACTCTTTTGGTGTTATACTCTTTCGGGGGGGGGGGGGGGCAAAGTTGTGTTCACACCTCTTTCTGGTTTGGCGTTAAGATAATTTGTTTTTCATGTCAGGGAAGGGGAGTAGGGAAGTTATTTGATTGTTTGATGGTTGAGGAGGGGGGAGGAAGAAAAATGAAATAATTTAGGCATGTTTACATTTAAATTTGATTGATCAGAAGGGGATTCGTCAAAACGGTTTTCCGCCATCCTCTCTTATCTCTTCTCTCTCAACATGGTCCTTCGAACCGGTTTCCGGAACTAAAACCGAAAAATAAAACATTTCATTTCTTCTCTCATTCTCTAGTGGGACCCCCGGACTGTGCCTGTAACACCGAGGAGGAGCAGTGGGTAACAGCCGCTGGATTGATCCGTGAGACCTCAAAGCATTTTGTGGAGGCCCGGGGCAGCAAAGCCTGTTGGGATCTCTTGGCAAGGCTCTTTGAGCTCCCGTGTTTTGATTTGTTGAAACTCACAGCCCCGTACACCCTTCAAGGGCGACAGGGCAGAGAGGCGGAAACAAAACTCGACTTACCCAGGACTTGCCTGAGGAAGCCCAGCAAGAGCTCAGAAAGTGTGAGGAGACATTGAAAGTGCACTTAGACTTAGTGGAAGCCCATAAAGCGGCTGCAAGGGTCGCAGCAAAGCGGAAATCCTTGATTTTCTCTGAGGCGGAGCTCATGGCGAAAGAAGCGAAACTTGAGAAAGAGCGCCAAGCGCTCAACCTCAAACGCCGCAGGACTGAGGCCGAGGCCGAAGCCGTCCAGAACAACCATACAACTGATTGGCAGGAGATCCCACGAGCCCACGCAGGGGCAAGTGGTTCAACACGGCAGGTCTCCGCCGAGCCTCTGGTCACGGCAAGGCAAGAATTGCTCAGTAGAGCTTACGGCTCAGAACCTCCTAAAGTGAGGCAGGGATTGGTGTCAGCAGGCACCAACCCTGACAAAGGGAAGCAGCTGAAAGCCCCAGTAGGCATCAGCCCGTTGCTTAAATAAGTGTCAGTGGAATTATCAGCGATCACAGGCTCGGACAATGTGCCCGTCGAAGAGTTCTCGGCCACCCCGAAATTCCAGAGACGCCGCACACGATCAGGCAGAATCGTGCCACCGGCCCAATCAGTGATTAATAACTTGTGGGTGCCCGAGCGGGGAACCATCCGTCCGCAGGTGCCACAGGAGAGGTTTGACCTGTCAAAACCTCCGTTTACTATCGACGGAAAAACTCTCCACCCAGTCGTGGAGAGAATTGACCAAGGTTAAACATAATAATAATCCGTCAAACGGGTCAATAATATCCTTTTGGTTGTTCCCTAGCATCGATATCTCAGCTGATAGAATACGGCTTGCTTGCGCCCAAAGAGGTCAATTTGGAGGAGCTTCAAGCTACCCCATCAGGGCAGGTGGGACCCTCTCAGGCTAGAGCCAAAGGTAACAGGTAGTAGTTTCTCCTATTGGGGAGTTACTAATTATTTCTCTCTCTAGGGAAAGCGATACGTCCAGTAACCGCCGCTGAAATTCCAAACGAGGTTCCCTCAGATATTGACTCGGAAGAAATTATCTGCGAAATCCTGAATCATATGACCCACAATAAGGACAAGGTTAAAAAGGAGGGAAAACCCAAAAAGAGTGCGAAGGCACGCAAGGAGAAAGCCCCGCGCACTCCAAAGGCTTTGAGGAACCCGCCATTAGGAGACCTCCAGAACGATCTCCAGTTGGATAACTTGTTCGGGTCTATGAGCGAAGACGAAGCTACCCTGCTATCGTCGCCCAAAGCCGGGCCGGTCAATTTACCGACTCCTGATCCTACGTCGGAACCAATCGAGGTAGATCCAGTCGAGCTGGAGATCCACCCGACTCGGGCAGAGCTACTTTGTGAGGACGCGGATAAAATTATCTTCAACAAATTCTAAATTCTCTTTTACCTGCATTTGATTGTTATCAGTCATACCTGATTCAGAATTCCACCCGTTTTTTGTTACATTGTTGTGGGACCTCACCCATTTGTGTTCGTTCTTTACGCCGACTCAGAAGTCAGAGTCGACAAATAAACAAGTTTCCATACCAAGTATATTATTACCTTATCTTGGCCCTCTGAGAATTCTACAGTGTCCAATTTCAATGTATTCAATTTTTTCAAATGTCATCAAGAGTCAACAAGTAGTAAATTTAATATAAACTACGGCTTGATGGGCGCCACATACAAGAATCTTTTTGTAAGGAAAAATGGGAATCGAAATGCAAAGTATGGTTATATACACCCGTGACTTCCGCGGTTCTTTTTTTTATGAATATCACATTCAATTAATTTTTAGATACTCAATGAACTTCTTGAAGCGATTGATATGTCTGAACATAGGTTTAATTAAGCCAATCTAATACCGTTTGTTTCGCAGACCACTATACAAGCTCTCAGATTGACACTGGCTAGTATAATTGATCTCACAAATGACCTCTTCGACGATAATTAAACCTTTGTGTTAACCGGCAAATTCAACCAGGATTACATCGAGGTTTTCTATTTTATTAATGAATTAAAGTATGTAATAATGACATGTTTTTATCTAGCGATTATTTGGGATCATAATTAATCATGGGAGTGATAATGAAAACCCCACCATTCACTCGTTCATGCAGCTATTTCACTTGTTTTGTATATATTTCCCTACAAAAGAGTCTGTCAAGCACGGAAATGTAGATGAGGAAAAGCAGCTAGAGTTATTGGTATCCTACAAGAAATGTCTCATGGAAAAATGTAAGACAGAAAAACAGAATGGGTGAATTTCTTCGGAAATATAAAAACGTTATTGGAACGTGAAGAGAAGAGAAGGAGAACATGAACTACGAGAGTTCAGTTTCAGGAAACTGCTCCTTTAACTGATCTTGAATTTCCTAGAATTCTTTCCATCTCAGCAGTACTGGAAAGGTAGCGAAATGTCCCAAAACTTCAAGAAGAATTGGAAGCAAAAATAAAGAGACACATGGTATAAAATTTGTGTGTGTACGTTTTATATTCTTGGAAGAGCCTGCTGAAGTGTGAAGCCTGTCTAAAAAATCCTACAAACTGAATTCAAAGTCTTACCGCAAGACTTTTACGAGCATGTAGCTACTACCCGAAGAGAAACAGTGCTTCCACTTCTAAAAAACAGGCGCCCCTAGAAGTTGCCATATCAGGGAAATAAAACCCTAATAACAAAATGAAAAATCCATAGAAATATCAAATATCCCTAAACACTTTTTTTTTTCTTTTTACCAAAAAATTCTTTAAAATCCCTGTTAATCCCCCTAAATAATAAAAAAAAAAATTTACGCTGAAAATTTTCTATAACGCATGAAATTCTTTATAATTTTCAATTGAAAGACAAGTGTTACAATTCAGAAAATTAAACAGAAAGGTAACAGATTCAAGAAATTATTTCATTTCTTGTTTCGTGATAAAAAGAAGAGAAATTGGAATGGTAAAATACACAGCTATCACGAGGTCAAAGGTATGAATCAGTTGTTTTTTTCTAATTTCGCATAAACATTGATTTGTACATTTGATTTGACTCCTATCACAGCAGAAATTATGTCCTTTTTGATCACAGCAGTGCTTGCTGTTGCCATGGCAGATTGCCAGATTTGCCTTCCTTGCCTAAGGTACAGAGTAGCCTACAGACTTCTATCTCCTTAAGAGAATTTCTGACTACTACAGTCCATAGATTAGTAGTACTTATTTTCAACACAGTGGCTCTGGCTACCGTGTTTTTTTTTATGAAAACAAAATTTTATCACGAGTTCTTAACTTAATCGCTTGGTGGCTTCCTGCTAAAAAGTAGTACAAAAATAGGAAAATTTCCCTAAACATAATTTGTCCCCCCTAACATTCGCTAAAATCATAGTTTGAAAATTTTACCCCTTTTTTAAATAACTTAAATATCCATAAATAGGAAAATATCCCTGAAAGTGGAAACGCTGACCCCTGCGATGTTTAAGGTTTTTTGTGCGTTGAGGATTCATACAGGAAGGAGGTAGATCTCTCCAGTCATAAAATCAGGGACTGGTTCGAAAGAACCAACGATACCTTTTCCGATTTAAGACGGAATGCCCATGAAGAAAATACAATTTGTTGTGATGAACATCGGAAAGAAGTCTTGCCGAATCTTATATTGTGGGGTGGCTCTCCAGAATCGGAGTATCGACATATAGGTTACATGTTTTAAAATACAGTGCAATAATAAAAATACCTATGCATATCACAAGTACATTAAAAGCGAAAAAGGGCATAGTGCAAAAATAAAAATAAAAATGCAAAAGTACAAAAATACACGATTCAAAAATAAGGTTTGAGTGCGTTTATGATTAGGCAGAATGTGCATATAAAATAGAACTAGTTGAAGATATTAAATTGCGGTAAAACAGAGACTAGTGTTACGAAGGGGGCGATTGGTCCTGGGATTCTTGCTCTGCCTGTATTGTGGGGTCCTGGTTCGGACGGCGGATATGCTGTCTGGCAATTTCGAGTGATCCCTTGATAGCCAGCAGGCGAGTGTCCCTCCTGGTTGAGTTCCAGGATCGGGAGGTAATGCCTAGCGTTGAAGCTATGGCATCGTTTGAGGTTAGCCAGGATCCCAGTGAGGCGACGACGAATGGGATGGTTGTTGTAAGTGGAGAGTATTTTCGCATCTTTTCATCGTGCGCCGACTGCAGGTTCTCTGGCTCATCAAACGGGATGGTGACGTCGATGATGACGGGTGGGTCGACTGAGGTAATAAGGAGGTCGGGACGGAGAAGAGTACCATCGTAGCATTTGTTCACGCGAGTGGTGTGTCTTGCTCGTGTGAGGGTGAGGTTGAGTCGATTGAGCACCACGTCGTGCCTTAAGGTCATGCAGGGCTTGTTGTTGGGGCAGGCATTGAGGACATGAGTGGTGGTCTCAAGTTAGCTGGCACACTTCCGGCAGCTCTTGTCGCTCGGTTGGTATCCAGGAGCTCCATGGAGGGGGAAGACCGAGCCTGGTCTGATGGGCGAGCTCCCAATCGTCAAAATTGAGTGTTGTTCTGCTCGATATGAGGCGGGCCATGTCGGATGATTTGACTGACCGAAGGCCTCTCACTGCTTTGACGGATGATACGGAGACGTCGTCAGCAACCAATAGAGTTTTGTTGTCGTCGCTGGATACGTCAATCCGCACTCCGAGTCGAGTAGATGCTCTTCTTGCCCGTGACCAGGTGTTTGCACCCGTGCTGGCGAAGCGGACGTTGTAGAGTCCGTCTTTCTGGGATCCTGATAGATATTGGGACAGCATTTCAGTGGTGGGATGTAATTTCAGGGCAGCGTACACGTTCTTTGAAGCTTGAGATCTTGCTGCTGAGCGAACCACCTCGTCGTTGCTGTCCATGAGTTGGGGCGCTCTTGAGATTGTCCAAACATCAGCGTCCTCAGTAAGCTGAGATGCACCGAGTCCCCCTGCTCTTCTGTCAGCGTAGAGGAAGTCAGAGTGTGCGTTGTGCGGTACGTTGGCAATGACTCTAAGGAAGTCAGCTCAGCTCCTGTCTAGTTCCGTGAGGAATAACTTTTCCACTCGTCCAGTTGCCAGGTGGTGGGAGACTGAAGGGACGAGATAGCTGCAAAAAACCTCAAGTTTTTGCCATGGAGCGAGGTCCGAGTCGATGACTTTGGTGAGATTACCCTGGAGGGAGGTGGCGGGACGGAAGAGCAGACGGGATCCAATTGGTACGCCCAAGTACTTCTCATTGTCACCATCGTTCTTATTGGCTCGCCGTCGATCTGTAGAGGTTGAGAGGTGTTCTTTTTTCCCTTGGAAAAGGAGATAGCGGCACATTTAGCTCCATTAAATCGGAGACCGAGCGAGGAGACCGTAGATCACATGGCGTCCGGCGTCTTCTGAAGGAGCTCAGGTCGAGAGCCAACAAGGGAGATTTCGTCTGCGTAGGCTGTGACTTTGAGGTAGGCACTGAAGATAGGGAAGCCTTCGTTAGTTGGTCCTTTAGCGCATCGTATAAGAGGTTCGGCATCCAGGTTAAAGATGATCGAGCTGAGGCCGTCGCCTTGCCGCACCCCGGATGTGGAAGCGATTAGGACGATGTCTTGGCCGACCACGAACTGGGAAATGTTGTTCTGGTAGATGTCTGCTAAAATGGACAGGCAGGCAGATTGACGAAAAGTTCTTCCAAGAAGTCGCGTGGGAGGGAGCCGAAGGCATTGGCCAGGTCCAGCCAGCAGATGGTCAGGTTCCCTTTCAGGTGCTTGGCTTCGCCTATGGCCGTTTCAAGTAGTATGGAGTGCTCCTGTATTCCGTGAGCGCCTGGTAAGAAGCTCTTCTGCTCTGCAGACAGCCATCCGTTGTTGCTGGTGACAGTGCAGAGCCGGGACGCAATTACCCCAGAGAACAGCTTGTACACTGTCGAGAGGAGAGAAATTGGCCGGAAGTCGCCTTTCTTGTAGATTGGTATGGTGTTGGCGATTTTGAAGTCTGCTGGGATGCCGAGGTGCCAGACAGCGTCGTAGAGAATTTCTAACAGCTCACCATCTGGGTCTAGCTTTGAGATGTCGTGGTACTCGATACCGTCAGCTCCCGGTGCTGTGTTGGTGGCCCGTCTGATCTTGGCAGCAATCTCCTCCTTCGAGGGGGGAGAGCTGAGAGCTGAGAGTTCTTCTTGAGTTGGCTTGGTCCACTCGCATTGGTCGTATGCCTGGCGCGCTATGACGATCTTGTCCGGAGGAGGGCGCGGGCAGGTTTATGTCCCCTTGAGGAATTCTGTTGTGGCCTCAACTGTACCAGTGTATGGCTGGGAGGTTTCACCGAGCATCTTCCTGGCGGCACGGCGGGGGCCTGCTCGCGTTGGAATTGTGGGCCTTGTTGGATTGGCGCTTGATTTTCTGCTGTTGTCTGGACTGCGTCCAACTTTGGGCCGAGGAATCTTCCACGGCTGATCGAGGTTGGCGGGGTTTGATGTTCTGCTTGCCTCTACTGTCGTCACCAGTGGATGTGAGCTTGTGCCAGTCAGCAGTGAGCAAGAATGTGACCTCTTTGAGCCCCTCAATGGATGCGACGGCTGATATTTTGGGCGCCAATCTGTCGCCTGGAAGCGGGTGTGTCGGTTACCACTGGGGTTGGAGCCGGATCGGAACGAGATGATGCGTCATTGCTGGCGCTGGAACCTTCAGAATGGGGTTCATCGGTGGCCACGAGAGAGTGTGTCGATAGGACCGAACTGTTGGTATCACCCCCGTTACTAAGGATGATTGGAGGAACGATGTCTTCGAGGTTTAGAATTGCCACGGATTGTGCTGGGTAGCAGCTTGGAGATGATGATCCGATGCTGGTGGTTGAGTCGGATGGATGGTCAGCCGATGGCAGTAGAGATTCAGCTGGGTGGTCGTTGTCTTCGTCCTCAATTGGGTGCCTGTGGTGGTGGTGCATCGCCATTCCCTCTCCAAGGACCAGGCATTTCGAACAGTGCCAGAAACGGGTGGCATTGATTCCATTGTGATGGGTGTAGAGATGGCTGATTATACCATCCGCCACACCGATTTCTTGTATTAAAAAAAAATGTTTTCCTCTTTTGTTTACTTTTTTCGCGACCAAATCTTCAGAGAATCGGCCCGAGGGAAGAAAGGGAAGAAGAGGAAAGTATGGGTCATTTTCTTTTTTACATGTTTTTCCTACTTTCCTTTTCTCCCTTTTCTTCCCTCAGGTCGATTCTCTTAAGATTTGGTCGCGAAAAAAGTAATGATTATTATTATTATTAATAAGAATGCTAATTATTAAATTAATTTCAAATATACGTCACAATTAAACATTAAATTACTTACAACTTTGATCTCAACGTTTCAGCATTTTTATACCCATGTTTACTATATCCTGTAGACTGATTTACAATTAAGGCCCTTTTAAACCTTGTCATATTTTTGCTCTGTTGAATTTATCAAGTAGTTCCTGTAGGTGAAGAAAGGATATGACCATTTTCACTCTTTTTAGCTCTACGCCTGATCCGAAAAGGTCGCTTCATGATTATATAGGTCTATGTCCACCCAATTTTGGATTACCATGGTATTTGTGTCATCTCTAGATACTGAAAAAATAGATTAGACTTTATTTAAATATGTTTTTCGGTGCCATTTTGATGGATAAAAGAGTGAAGTGGTATCTAGTTGATCAATAATTACGTTTGAAAAGAAATGGGCGAACGAGTTTGCTGTGTTATCAACCATCTCATCAGAATTAGTTGTTTTTGATGAAGTCCCCGAATCTGCAGGATTAGAAATTTCTGGCTCACTGTGTTCCCAAAACGATGTTGTGAGAAATATATGTGATATGCCTTCAGTCTCGGATCCCGTAGACATAGGTTGGAAATCTAGCTGCATTGTTTGAGATGGAATCAGTTCATTATCAACCATGTCAAAATAAGCAACCCCATATCCCATTTGAAAAGAAGATTCCACGTTCATGATTTTATCTTGTATGCGCAATGCATCGTGCATCGTATCCTTCGTCTTCAAAGGGATACAAAAGTAATTGAAACAGAATGTCTCAAATGTCTACTGTCCAAAAAACTAGCAAAATTTTCTTTTTGTTGTTAGCAGCAGCAGCCAACTAATTAAGTATAGAGAAAAATCAACATTAAACGTTTTGGCCACCGCTGCAACCGCGAAGGCCGGAGTGTTGCAATTGTCGTTTTTAGTTCTTCTTGAATCCCATTTTTGCGCATGAATGCAATTCTGCTACACTTCAGCTGAAGTGAAATGAAATGAAATTGACAACAAAATTATCTAAGCTGAAGACAATTCACGAAAATAGAAAGTACACATCACTTCAGCAGAAGTGAAGGAAACTGTAGCAGAATTGACACAAAAATAAAATTTGTCCTTCTTGCTCAGTTCATCATCTTTTTCAGCAGACTCTTTTGTTGGTCAAAAATAAAAAAAAATTTCGAATAAACAAAATGTTGCGGTTTCCGTTTTAATTTAATTTTTATTGAATAATATATGTTTGAAATTACCAGCAATATCAAAATTTTGCATCTTGTATCCTAAGTATTTGATAACTTATATTTTTTGATTGATTAAACCTTATATGTAGCGAAAACGACACCTGCTACCTTCGACACTGGCTACCCGGGGCTCGACACTGGCTACTCCGACACTGGCTACCCCACACTGGCTACCCATACGGACGACACTGGCTACCTCAAAACTGGCTACCCGACCCTGGCTACCCCCAATTTGCTACCCCTGGAAAGCGTTAGTTAAACAAAATACTCCCCTGGCCTTGTGGGTTGTGGCCGGCTGATTATTGACAGTAACAAACAGTTCAAGTCTTTTGGCATATGTCTGCATATTTTTTTATATGCTTCTTTCATACAATATGCTTTGAATCAACCAAGTAAGTTAGAATTAAATTTGTCGTTTGGAATATTTTGATCTCCAGTACATTAAAATAGATTATAGAGTGTTGACTGTGAAGTCTTGGATAATTGACTGCGAATTCTCCAAAATTTTTTGTTCGCAGTCAATTATCCAAGACTTTTTAGTTCACAGTCAACACACTATAATAGATTTAAATGTAACAGAAACGAATAATATATGTTTCCTAACCTTTCTTTAGTTCACGAACTCTTCCATTTACGACTTAGGGCTACCTTTCTGGGAAACAACATTCATTAAAGGAAGAACTATTCATGGAAAACTTCGTTTTTTAAATAAACTTTTTTACAACATCACAACCTTGAATTGATTAATCACAACTTTCAATGAAAAATATTTAAATGAAAACTAAGAAAAAACCAATAAAACTTTTATTTAACACGACCATATTTTTTTAAAACTACAGGCTTTTTCCTTTTTAAATAACGAACCACCTCACACTACAGGCATTCCAATATACCCCAAATCCAAAATGAACACAGTGACAGCCGGTTCCAGTTAGCCTGGCTTAAAAATAATTGCATGTTTCCACCACAAATTGAATATGATTGGTATACTGGCATACATTGGGTAATAACATCCGTCCGTTGCCTGTTTGATTGTTTGAGAATTTGTTTCAGTTGCAATTTTGCCATTATGCATCTGATCCATTGTTGACTGCCATGTGAATCAAATCATTTATCCAGTTACCATGTCACTATAGGATGTTTTCCACCTACATTCATCGGATGAATGAACAAATTATATGGGGTAAGTATATATCTTTTAGAACTTTAAGAAGTACAGTAAGAGTCCAGGTAGAGTGAGAGGCTTGATTAGTGTGAATTTCTACAAAGTGGGGAGCAAAGTAAACCTTGTAAACGAGAAGGAAACCATCTTTCTTGACTAACTAGATGTCCAAAACGCACTAACAGAAAAAAGGAAACTTTACATCGTGCGGGATTTATACAAACATCAAGTCAAATTACTAAATGACCAGTCTGCTGAAGTGCTGGCCAAAACCACTAAGCAGACTCCAGATAAAATGAAATTGTCTCCCGCGCTTGCCTTCATTGAAAGCAAACGACTACAATTAGCAATGGCGAAGGGGTTACTCAAACAGAAAAATGACCTCGAGTTATTTTATTTGATTTTGAACTGTTTTTGTGTTTAGGTCTCCTTCAGTCAAAAGAAACTGGACAAAATCTCCTTCAGGCTTGAAAAAACAACCGCTTAACTTGGCGTTCGTCATTGCAGAGTTTCTGCCGAAACCAGCTTGTACAAACTTTTTTTAATAAAATATTTTTAAAATCAGATTTTGATAGAAACATGCCTTGCCCGGTTAAAGGAGCTGGAAAAAAACAAATAAAGAGGCAAGAGATGAAAAAGAAGACGTTATATCGCAAACAAGACAGAGGAAAATGCAATTAAAAAGAAAGCGCCTTTTGCAGTTGCTCAAGGTGGATCACCGCTTCTTGAGAAGGCATCGGGTGTTGGTAGATGCAAGAATCTCCATAAAAACCTTGCCATGCTTCAACGACGATTTGGCTTTTAAGCTAAGATGCAAGGTTTTTCACGAAAAACAATCGTTGTTTCTTGAATATCAAAATGTGCAGAACACACTAAAAGCAAAGAAAAGAGAACTAAGCATCATGAAGCGCCAGTGCGATCTCTACAAAAACCAAGTGAGATTAATTAACGACCAGTCTACTGAATTGCGGGCCAAAACCACTAGGAAGACTTATGCACTGAAATCGCTGCCCGTGGGTGCCTTCAATGCGACACAACGACTCCAACTGGCGATGGCAAAAAGGTTATTTAAACAATAAAAATAATTACCTCGAGTTTTTTATTTTATTTTTACGGTTTTTGTGTTTAGGTCTCCTTTAGTCAAAAGAAAACCTGGAATAAAACGACAAAGGCTCAACTCGTTCGTCATTACGGAGTTTCCCCCAAAATCAGCTTTTGTAGACACAATTTTTCCCTTTATTTCCAAAACGTAATCAACCATAATTATCCCAGCACTGTTCAAGGCTGAGCCAGCCTCCTCCCCACCATTGTCATAAACACCGCTGATTCAGCAAAATATTTGATGTAAAACAATTGGCGTTTTGCTATTCCTCGAAAGGATTGAAATCTTGACGAAAATTATTATTTGTGCGAAAAGCATTTTCTGATGGAAGATGTTATTGTAAGAAATAGATGTTGTAATTCAGACAAGGATGATATTTCCTGCCTTCTCCTTCACTCTTCCCCTAGTTAAACTGTCCATCTTGTAGTTTGAAAATCTCGACATCCTCTCTTCCATTCGTGAAAAACCTCTGAACAAAACTCCAAGACTGTGCCTCCTCTCGTCACCGACTCCCTGATTTTCTCCCTGGCCTCTCACTTCCCAAAAAATTCCAGACTAAAAAACTCACTTGAGAGTCGACAACGGCCATCTGAAATTGTGAGTGGGTAAAATCACTATCTGGCGCGAACGCTCATGCTTTTTTCCCACATGTGATGACGTAATCATCTCTTTCCAAGCTGCCGCTCACTAGTCAGGCGGTTCAGATATTGACTGGCCACTTCTTCCTGAACGCTCATCAAAATCGCTTCGGCTTTAGAGAATCCTAGGGTTGTGCGTTTCTCATTGAAGACACCAAGAATCTTTTATTCTTCTCTTCCCGCTGTTCCACTTCTGCTTTTAGGAGCTGTGATTTCTCCTGGACACCCAATTTTAGTTCAATTTTAGCGAACCTTTCTGTTTTTGAAGTAAAGTGCGCCTTCATACACCAGTCCAAGAAGCGCCACTTGGGCTAGAGATTGCGTTGTCACTTCCGCCGTATTGCTCTATGCAGTAAGTTTAGCTAGTTTGCTCCCTCTGTATTCTTTATTTTCTAGGCCCTAAGTCTCTCTTAGTCCGCCACTGGAAGCCACTGTGCAGACTCCTACTGTTGTGTCTTTCCAGCTCCCCTCCTTTACTCGCCAAGTGAGAGTAAGCGATCACCGCTTTTTATATTTTTTGCTAGCTTCTTGACTTCACCTCCTCTACTCAGTCAGCAGTGATTTTATTTAAGCCCACTTCAACTGTGATCCCTCGCCCTTGAGATGGTGAAGGATGTACCGGCGGCCGTCCGCTGACGGCCTTATATATAGCTCCGTAGACAAAACCGATGTTCTGATTCTTAAAGCCAGCTGGAGTCGGCTGGTGCAGCAGTTCGCCCACCCAGCATGCATAAAAGGCAAAATTTTCCTTCTGTTCTCATGTGTATCTCTGTAAATTGTCTGTATCGTCTCCGTCAAATACATTTGGGAACTATTCTGCAAATAATTGTGCCCAGTAAATCTAAAAACATTTCTTTGGCGTCTTATTTTGTGAATGGTTTTATGGGGATAAAAATCATTCTTTATCTAAAGTAGTTTGTTGCCATTTGCTAGTTGCTTCGTTACTTAAGCATAAGTTTTTGCAAGAATAAATAGTAGCCTGCGTAAATTTTTATTGAACCACGGCTATAGTATTTTTGGTGACTTCACATAAGGGTATAACCATCCTCTATCCCCACTTGGGGGCATCCGTTATGGAATTTTCAATCTGGGTAATCTATTGTGACAATTCTGACTGAAATTCCTCTACTAATTGCCTTTAAAATTGTTCAGTGAGGAATAAGGAACATGACTAGACTGTTTTTTCTCCAATTTGTTGATTTGCTAGCATTCCGTTGACATTAATCGTTTGTTGAAATTCACGATAAGGGACTGGACTAATCGAGGTATTTGACAAAGAGAAGACTGAAGAAGACTTTTGAAGAATTTGGGAAAATCGAAGGTATTCACGTGCGTTTTTCCAAGAAAGAAAAGATTCAAAGATGCATCTGTCTGCAGATGCTCAAATTTGTTTCTCCAAGAAAGGCAAGATGCAAATACTCCCTTGTCAAGTCCAAGTTCCAACAACAAGAATGCTCTAATAAAGCATTTTTTGCTTCAAGTTCATTAAGCATGTCCTAGACTGAATAGACCACCCCTCTTTTCTCGTTGTAGAGGAAATTTATCTATCCTTCGTCTATTTTTGCCTTGATTAAAAAAATTGTCTGAAAAATTAATATCCTGTGACTCTTGTCGAATTCTTCAAATGCTTCCTTTCCTTCTGCAATATTTTAAAACAAAAATTTATGCTGGTAAACAAACAATATGTGTGGGTAAAAAAACAAGGGTTCGGGGAATAGATGCATGGTTTGTCGTATCTACCTGTAAACGCCGACTTTGAGAAACGAATCAGTTTTTTCAACAAATTAAATAACTTTGGAATTCAAATTGGTTCGCTAGGATAACTATAGTTGAATGGATGTCAAGTCTGGTCGCAACTTCAGATTAGAGGAAAAGATTGACGGCAAGAAATAATGCCATGGAAAGTCTGGATTTCATTGTAGTTTTTGCGTCACGTGGGTGTGATCAATTCAACTTCATTTTAATCAATGTGATAAATAACTGTTGATCGATAAAAACCATCAGGAGAGATCTCCCAGAGAGAACAGCACCACCTTATCAACGACCTTAGAACATTTACCCACACAATGATGAAAAAAATTGAACTGTTGATGAAGTGGTTGAGTTTTTTTAGGCCGCTGCGAAGGCGAAACATTGCAGATATTGGATACTCCTTTTATTTTTGTTGTGCCATGGGAAGAATCCGATGGGTTTTTAGTTTTTTATGTGACTTTGTTGTGGTTATTTATCTTTTGCTGTTGCTATATTTTGTTTAACGTCCATTTTGTCCCATGGTCTTTAAAGCAACACCGGCAGCATTAACTTTGAAATAAAAAGATTACAAGAATTAGAGGAAAATTCGTATTGTAAGTTATATCTTAGCTGAACGTCTTCTTGAAGCAGAGGGATAAGAGAAAGAACTAGTGAATGAAGCAACACAATAACTGATTTTCGTAGTTTTTGAATTGCATATCATTTGAGAGGAAGGGAGAATTTTGTCTGCACGTGTAAATAAAATCCAGAGCCTCTAATTCTCCCAGAGATCGATATTTTGTTGACATGAACGAGATTTCTTAGTTGATATTTATAATAATAAATGGTTTTGTACGAAAATAATTATTTTTTAAATTGAAACAGCCGTTGGATTTGACTTGCACTGAAAGTACGCATAGGGATTCAACTTGGAGGTATATAAAAGGAAGGGAATAGTCACTCCATCGCTCTTTGAAATGGACAAATCATGATAAGGTATGAGAGTATTTTCTGTACTGGATTTCATCGTGGATTGCCGGGGAAAGATTAGGTTTTATTCTGAGTATATTATCTAATGGTAAAAAAATATATCATCAGAAAAGAAATTGATCTCTACTTCCCTTATTCCCGTTTCCCTTTAAAGACGATAGAATAAGCCATAACGGAATTTAACAACTGGTTGAAATCGGACGAAAAATTGCAACAAATATTTGTACGATATTATTTGATTTGGATTTGAGATTATACTTATTATACACGAAGTGTTATCATGTTTGCGGAATCGTTCCCCATAAAAAATAATATTCGATTCTTAACAAACAAAATGCTCGATCGTTTCTTTAAAAAACAATATGTGAAGTCTGTGTGGTATCCA
This sequence comes from Daphnia pulex, assembly GCF_021134715.1. Taxonomy (NCBI): domain Eukaryota; kingdom Metazoa; phylum Arthropoda; class Branchiopoda; order Diplostraca; family Daphniidae; genus Daphnia; species Daphnia pulex. Next base: position 8,008,626 of record NC_060024.1, on the reverse strand, counting down.
CCTTCTTCCTTAAAGGCAACACCTCTCTTTTGGGGGGAGGATTCACAGTAATGAGGTCTACTAACTATTCTTTTTTGGAAAAAAATGTTTTAAATAAACTCTAGACTCTAGTTGAAATTTTCTTATTTGAATGACTTCTCTCTTCTGAAAATAATTGTATAGACGCTTTCTGTGATGGTTTAATGAAAACTGTTATTTTGGGTACATAAATTTGGCTTTTTTATTATCTGTTGATCTTTAAAGCTGTAAGTTACAGCTTTCTTTGTTTGATTTTTTTAAACAATCATCATAACATAATTACATCATAACATATAACATCGAATCATATTTAATTAAAATTTAAGGATTGAAACATGGTAAATTCAGCAGCTAGTAGCAGCAGCAGCTAGTAGAATCATACTAGTCGGCATTCGCTACTGTTTCTACTTGAAATATCTAAAAATCTCAACCAATGAATCAAAAACAATATTTAAATCGACAGTAAAATAACTTTTGGGTTTAGACAAGTAAATCTCTAAATAAGCACTATCATGATTAATTGATTACGTCTATTGAGACTGTCCATATCGCCATAATGAAGAAAAAAGAGGAAGTTTATCTAATAGGTATTGTGTTCAGGTAATTACAAAATTACATTCAAAGCTAATAATTTTTGTTTCACGTATATTGGTCCGTGGGGATTTGGGTGATGTTACAGTGAATGCGTTGAAAGAGCCTCCTGTAAATAATTCACACACAGTGTTGGAGCCGTTTCTGGATTCAAATCTCGAACATGTCGTAAACAAATATACACTACAATTTTAAAGTTCTAGTAATATTTTTAATTTTTAACATTAAAACAAATGTCAGAGCATGAGGTACAGATTTGGCCAATATTGGTATAATTTTATCAGAAAAAAATTTAATTGGCAGGTGTTATGTGGCTTATATTTGATTTCTATCTTCAATCACAATTGTATTGTTGACGACAACTTGAGTCATCACGAGAATACACTGAGTGAAAAAGGCACGAAGGGCAAACCTTACCCCAACTGGTACGTGAACTGAATGACCCCCTCTCAGCCTTTTTTATGGCTAAGCGATTTCATGACGACAGATAGTTTTGTCGTCTGCTCAACGTGACTCGTGTTTGAGCATATGACTGTTATCACTTTTTTATGTTAATGTAGATGTAAACAAGCAGAAGATAACTGTCACAGCAAACTATCATAACAACCGACTTCAAAATGGAAGTCCCCTGACTGTTTTTTTCTCCAAACTGGCAACCCAGGTCGTCTAGTACAATTTACTCAAAGGGGTTCGTTAAAGGAACAACTTTTTTGTCGTTTTGCGGCATTGCCAGATTTAAGAAAATCTAATTGTAGTGGGGAAACCAAGTATAAAAACAATAGATAATTTACGTATTTTGCTTGACGGAGAAACGGTGACGCATCGTAGAAGAATTTATCTTCTACAGTGTCTTAAATAAACTTGATTTTACAACACAATTTTTAAAGAAAATTATTGCTTTTTTTATTTAATGTTTTTCTTAAATTATTTTTTTGCCCTCATCGGGCAAGTTTCCTCTCTTTTTGATCAAAATACGATTTACCTAGAAGCGACGGCGACGGCTAATCAGATGATGAGCTTTTCTGGTTTAGTCCAGCAAAGATGCAAAGATTAACTAACAGAGTATATCTGCTTTGTCTCCCATTTGGTCACGGATAGCTGCAGTATCTTCGTCAACTTGAGCCTTTACATGTTGGTCACTGTAAGTTTCCCTTTGCTGTCTAATCTTTGCGGTTGACTTATTACTATTATGGAGCCTGCTCTAAATTTCCCTTCGTTTCTCCATTAGTTTTTTTAAACCACCGTTTGGGCTTCCACGTTGCCTGTTATGATTGCCGTTTTGATAGCCAACGCCATTTCGACTCTTCTCCAACCGTCTCTCTACGACTCAATCATCATGATCAAGAAACTGCCTTACTTGCCCGACATTATCTCGTCCAGCAGTGGAACGTCTCTTATTATTCATTTATACTGTCGATTGGGGCTGTTATCAAAACCAGTTTTTGATCGTCCTCCTTGTGGCGCTGGATAATCCCCTCTGTGGGTCTTTTTTAAGGATTCTATTTAAAAAAATAAAAAAATTGCTATTGTAAGGTAGATAAACTTAAAAATTGGTAATTACCGTTAGATATCCATGTATGGTTGGAGTTGGAGTTTCCAATGGACTGAATCTTTCCTCCGTATATTTCTCGATGGCCATCAAGAAATCCTCCCCGAAAAAAAAACATTGCACGGTTTTGTTGCACCACCGTCCTTTGTCTGAGTAAACTCCAAACCATAGCAAAAAAAATTTAGAGCTTTGGTAGGAATTCCAAATTTTTCAGCTTTGATAATGAAATCAGCCTAATTAAGTCATATGAAAGTTATAGTATGATTTATTAATTTTAATAAATAAGTAACTTACAAAATGAAAGGGGCTAATAGTGAAATTGGCCGGAATTATCATTAAAACAGTAAGACGAGCTCCAGGATAATACTTCGACAGCATCACATCAGTAAGGTTGCACATTGGTTGATTCGGTGAATTTGTGCAACAACTTGTCATTTTGGAAATTGCACTTCTTGCATCGGCATGAGCGTCAAAGGTAGTGACATATTTTTGACGAAAATCCACATTGATAAGGCATTTTGGGCCAAACTGCAAAAAACATGAGTTATTTAAAAATGAGTAGCGTAAAAAAGAGTAGCGATAAACTTACTATTTGCAGTAGAAGGCTTTACATCTGAAGCGATGAAAGGTATGCATTGTTTTCCCGCCAGTGTGTCTTCCTACCACGAACAAATATTCGCACGGGATAGCACTAAAAGTGTCTGGATCCATGCTGAACTTGATTTCCTTCCTTGGTTTGGAAAGATATCTTCTGAAAGTATTTTCTTTACCACACTGAGCAAATTTCCCCCGACACTTGTTCCAACAGAACATTCCATTACCGATGGAGGATAGAGTAAATCATCGTCATTGTTGGTTTCTACTAGTTCACTTAACGTTTTCTCCATTTCATTTCCTGGTTGGGAGGAGTGTTGTTCAATACGTGAAGTAGCAACCTCACCTTTTGATAATAACACTGGAAGCAATTTTGATTTGAAATTAGTATGTAACTACGAGGAAAAACTAGAATCCACATCAAAATTCTCTGCTATTTTTAAAAGATACACTAGATCACACACCGTGTTACAAAAGTAACAAAAGTATTTTAACTATCCGAGATTGAAAACACGTGAAATGAAATCGATTTAGATTCTGAAAATTTAATTTAAAAAACATTATAAATGTTAATGAGGATGATATGGATGAAGCGACACACTAACCGGTTGTGCTGCCGTACATGTGGAACCAAAATGAGAAGTAAACTACTTCGTTCAACACGGCGGATGATCCGGATGATCCGCCGGATTCCAATACACGCGGGATAAATCAAATGTAAAGGGCAATCCTCGCCCGTGTGTGAAAATTGGCTCGCGTGCGTACCTCGTTAGACTGTATACACAAACAGCACACGAGACTAGTTTGGGGAATCAAAAGAAAGGGGGGAATTAGAGCATGTTTCTTTTTTCTTCTCTCCTAACAATCTCGTCTAAATTATTTAATGCAATAATAATCATAAATGCACGAGCGAGGGAGCGTAATGATTCAATTGGCCATACGTCACGTTCTCCCAGCGCCCATCCGTCACGAGTAATAAAGTGTGTCGGTTAATTCGGCACTCGCAAACCTGTCCTTCCTGGCCGACCAGAAGAGTGTGAAATAAAAAACCGATATGAATAAACTGCGCCCCTTTTACCCTCATTCATTACATTTTAATAAAATACCGAGAATCAATTCTTTTAAGTTTTCAGTTCAGGAATGGCTGAACAAAAAGCCATTTGCATTGATTCAAAAGTGGCGCCACAACCTGGCAATTATCTCATCTACTCGTTCGGCATCGGTGGCGAATAGTCGTTCGACGAGCAGATGGAACGGTATGGCTGTCAAGTTTACGCAATCGATCCTTTGATGGCCCTGGACCAGCACGACCACAGCCCCGCCATCCACTTCTACAATTGGGGGCTCAGCAACCGGGACGAATTCAACATTTACGAAAATTGGACGGTGCGTTCGCTATTGCCAATCTACGAGACGCTGTCCTCTGATCGGTTAAAAAGACTCTCCCCTCCATCGAAAAAATTGTTCATTTCAAAAACTTTTCATCGCTCGAGTTCGCTTGGCCAGCAGTTCCTGTTTTTCCCAGGAGGTAAAATTGAACACACGGTTTCGCTGCCCATACAGCGATTACCATCATTTTCGATTTCCATCGTGCTGCGTAATAAATAAGTAGACGGCGTTCGCACATGTCGGTTCGTTACGCCAGGATGAGAGACGGCCCTGTACAGTCCCAAACTGTTATGCCACATTCCCAAAATATAACATGGGCAAGAAGGGGGCATGAACTATTTCACCCCCAATGGATTTTCGATTCCTCCGTAGTCCGTACTAAAAAAGGAGTGACTGCTGTGACGACGAAAAAAAGATTTTATTGTTCAGTCCTTCTTTTGACAAAAGTTACCCCATTACTAGCTCATAAAATAACAAGCCAAAGTCATGTCACATTCACAATCACTGCTGAGAACTGCTGTGTCAGTGTCAGCCACGGGAAAAGTAAGAACTGTCAGATTCTACAGTTCTGGAATGTAAAATTATGCATGAAATACCAAGAATTCCAGTCTTCTTGGAAATTATCCGATACTTCCCCCATCAGGGAAAAATATCATTTTTGAAAGAAATTGTAAGAAAATGAGAGAAAGATTTTTAAAATTGTTATGTGTGAAAAATCTCATGTCTGAAAACCATAGAAACCATTATACACAAACTGTGTAATATTTTATGATTTAAAAAAACATTAATTTAACCAAAAAATTAAGCTCTTTATTAACATTTCTATATTACAAATCGACACGAATAACTTTCCGATTTCTACTTTAGAGCCTCTATAATGATGTCCAACAGCCTATTATCTACACAAGTTTTGAGTACACTGACGTTGTAATATTGGTGGATTCTCTCTCTTTTCGTGTGATTGTTGTGTATCGCCCCCTCCCCTCCCTGAGCAAAGTTTGTCTGGTTTTTTTGTTGATTTTCCCCATCTTCTTGAAGTAACATTGGCGTTTTCTGGCAAACTTCTCATCGTTGATGATTTCAACATTCATCTCGAGCATGCATCTGATGCATTGACTCTTCGGTTTCTTGAATTTATTGACTCCTTTGGCCTTATTCAGCTTGTTAGGGAATCGACGCACATTAAGGATGGTATCTTGGACCTGGTGTTATGCTGTTCTGGTGATTTTCTAGTCCTCTCAGCCGATGTAAGGGATATATTCATTGGCCACTTTGTCGTTCAGTGCACACTGCGAATCTCTAAGCCTCTGTTGCCACTCAAGAAGACAACCTTCAGACCGTTGAAAAAGATGCGATATGGCTCAATTACCTGTCATAACCGAACCAGCTTCGACATGTGAGGCTCTGCTTGAGCAATACAACACTGGGGTTTCTCAAGTTCCCAATAAGCATGCCCCAATGGTATCTTAGTCAGTGGTTCTTGGCCCTGTGTCTCCTTGGTTCAATGATGAGATCGCTGAGGCGAGAAGAGTTTACCGAAGAGCAGAAAGAAGATGGAGAGTGCGTAAGCTGACTGTTGACAAGGAAATACTGCTGAGGTTCGGGATACCATCTCAACAAATATCCGAATGGCAAACACTTCATATCTTCGTAACAAGATCTCAGAATGTGAAAATGATCGAAGGGCGTTGTTCTTTCTCCTCAACCAGTTCATTTCGCGGTAGGACATCAAGCTTCCTCAGCACAAATCGCTTGAGGAGATTTCCGATGTCCTGGGCTCCTACTTCCAGGCAAAAATTCTGGATTTTCGGAGTGGACTGGATTCTATCCCTGTTGGTGACTCCGAGGACATTCCGCTTTCTTTGGTTGATGAGAAGCTCAGTTCCTTTCGCCCTGTTTCTGCTACTGAGATAACATCAATGGTAAATTACTCCCCCTCTAAATCTTTTTGCTTGGATCCAATTCCGACTTTTTACTTGTGCAAGTAATCCCTGTTCTTGCCTCTCCAATTATTAAAATTATTAACTTGTCACTGTCCTCTGGTCATATGCCTACTGTCCTTAAAAGTGCTGTGATAACTCCTTTACTGAAGAAAACTGGCCTTGATCCAGACTCTCTCTCGAATTACCGTCCAATTTCCAATCTACTTCTTATTTCCAAGCTCATCGAGCGCACTGTTGCCACACAGACTGTAACCCATTTCACTGACAATGATCTCTTTGTGCCCGTCCAATATTCGTATCGCTCTGGTCATTCGACCGAGACTGCACTGGTTCGGGTCTTCAATGATCTTCTACTGTCTGTCGATCGTGATAACTATTCTGCTCTTGTCTTGTTGGATCTGAGTGCTGCTTTCGATACCGTTGATCACCAAATGCTTCTTGACCGGCTTTCCAACCTGTTTGTAGTCAGAAATGGGGCTCTGGACTGGTTAAAATCCTAATTTTTCTGACCGATCCCAGTCTGTCTTCGTCAATGATGTTTCATCAATGAGTGCGTCTGTCACGACCGGTGCGCCCCAGGGTTCTGCTCTTGTACCTCTTCTCTTCACATCATACACTGCTCCTGTATACCACATTGCATGTCGCCATGGTGAATGTTCTCACTTCTACGCGGATGACGCTCAATTCTCAGTTTAATTCCCGTCTGATGGTCAATCGGCTGCGTATTGCCGGCTCTCTGGGTGCTTGGATGAAACATGGGACTGGATGACTAGGAATCGGATGAAACTCAACGATGACAAGTAATTTGCTGCTTGTTTTCTCCACAAGAGCGAAGAGGAAGCCCAGTCTTGACCTCAAACTGCCCAATGGAAGCTGCTGTCTAACTTTATCTGACTCGGTACGGAATCTTGGAGTCACCCTCGACACTCAGCTCACGATGGAGAGGCATGTGCGAGGTGTTTGCAAAACGTCCAGTTTTCATCTTAGATCTATCGGGTGTATTCGTCAACTTCTCAACTGCACTGTGACCAAAGCACTTGTGCATGCCTTTGTACTGTCAAGACTGATTACTGCAATGCTCTATTTGCTGGCCTGCATGAAGAAATTATTAATCGTCTTCAGACAGTGCAAAATATGGCAGCGCGGATGATAAAGTGAGTGAAGAGGCGGGACCACATCACACCACACCTGGCTAAGCTCCACTGCTGGCTTCCTGTCAGACTCCGAATTAAATTTAAGTTCTTTGTTCTGGTCTACAAATGCATCAATGGTTTTGCCCCCTCCTACCTGAAGAAACTAATCACCATTCGTCGACACTTCGTTAACTTGAGATTCAGCCGGTCTGTCTTGCTTCATGTTGCTGTCACCAAAAAGAAAGGCTGTGGAGACCGCACTTTCAGTAGGATTGACCCCCTTCTATGGAATGAACTCCCCCCAGCGATTCAGACATCTGATTCCCTCCTCTCTTTCAGATCCAGATTAAAATCCCACTTCTTCAGACTTGAATATCCCGAATTTTGTACCCGGACCCAAGTCCAGCGCCTTTGATCATCATGTATGTACTTCGTGTCATATTTTGTAAAAAGCGCTCTACAATTTTAATGTAAATATAATAATAAAATGTCGGAAGGAATAAATTTTTCCAGCTGTACAAAACTAAAAACAGATAAAAATAATTAATTGAAACAGATTGTCTCAAATATTATGTTTCTCTAAATATCACATATTTTCTTGGCTCAAATAAACAATAAAGTTCTGGCATTTCCCAATCCTAATTATCCGTTATGAAGACATTCAAGATCAAAGGAAAGGTGAGCTGCATTGTTACCGATAACGGAGAAAACATAAAGAAAGCTGTCAAGTCATGCAACAAAATTTCATAGAAAGGGAAAATGCACGTCGGGTTGCTCGAAAAGAAGCTTTAAAATCCAAAAAAGAAAAAACTTTCGGCCGACAAAACTATGGCAGCTGTTCAACAGAAAGGGAATCCTGCCAAGAAAGCAAAGACATTATCCAAGGCAAAGTCTTCCTCTCTTGATGGTATTATGCGTTTTTCTTTTGTTAGATTCTCTCATGTATTTATGAAACACAATCTTTAATGAAGATGGATTCTCAGAAGAACCGGACGTGTCTTCTGATCCTTATGACAATTATGACCTGGAAAATGAACTTGTAATGATCTACATCGATTTGGGAATTGAATTTGACGACGTTGAAACTGGTGACGAGGTTTCTGTGTCAAAAATTCTAGACTTAACTAAAGACACCGACGAAGGTGTAAGAGAATACGACTTCAACAGAAGTACTCTTTGCGAAGACTTTCCTTGTTGTTCTCATTCGTTGAACTTGGTTGCAACAACCAATTTCAAAACAGTTATTGGATCCGGCCGTTGTTCTTCTTTCAAGGTGGCTCACGAGAAAGCCTTTGGGAAATTGCAGGGGTTATGGAATCTCAGCAACCGAAGCGTAAAAGCATCATAAATCATTTTTGATACCCTTGGTATGTGATATTTTTTTTTATATATTTTTTAATGAATAATTGTTCACATTTGTATGTTTAGGATGTCAACTAAAGACTCCTTGTTCTACACGGTGGAACTCTGAATTTGATTCCGTTCAATTCATTATGGTCCAGCCTGAAGATAAAGTAAATTCTTTGATGAATAATTTGAAATTGGAGCAATTAGATGACGCTAATCTCGTTCTTCTGAAAGAATATGTTGCGGTAATGAGTCCACTGGCAAAATATTTTGACGTTTTACAGTCTGAGGTGAACTCGTATTTTGGATGTGTTATACCATGCATACAAAAAATTAAAGAAGCGTTGATGGAAGCTAAGGATCTTGCAACCAATGGTTACGGAGTGAATATACGCCGTGGGCTCCTGTCAAGTATTGAGAAACGGTACGATTTTTCTAGATTTAATCCTCTCTTTGAAAGAGAAAGCTTCATCATAGCTACGTCAGTGCATCCACGATTCAAACGAAATTGGATACCTAAGGAAGACAAAGTATTGGAAATGAATGTTCGAAAATTATTGCGATGCAAATTAGATGAGTTGAAAGACATGGATCTGGAAGTAAAGAAAATTCCGGAGATGATCTCCTCGACATTCCATCAAGAGTGTCCTCAGTGTTGAACGAGCTCGATTTATTCTTGGTGGACCAAGACAAAACTTTGCTTTCCCTAAAAAAAATATCCCCGTATCAAAGAATTATTCCTTCGTTTCAATACCGTTCTTCCTTCCAGCGCGCCAGTCGAAAGACTTTTCAGTGCGGGGCCGCTTATTTCGACGATTCGAAGAAACCGCCTATCTGACTGTTTATTCGAAACCCTACTGATTTTAAAGGTTTACAAGAGAATCTGAAAGGTCTTTAAAAGAAATCAAGTTTTGTCGTTTGTATGGGATGAGTAGAGTTGAGACCAACTCATCTGTTGCGCTTTGGTATAGAGGGAGGATGCGGTTCTAATGCAAAACAGACGCTTCGGTCTCAATTCTACTCTACCTAACGTCTAATTATGCCGAAAGCGTTACCGCTATTCCATTAGTGAATAATAATGTAAGGATATTATAATTTAATCGTTAAAATTGTATATTATTTTTGTTTCATGTTCCCATGTTCCTTTTCGCTTTTCCAACTCAGTCAATCCGTTCAATCGTATCTTAATTTCATTTTTACGAGTCAAAGCAGTAAATTCTTTCGGTCATTTCTGTTCCAATTAAATCTTCAATGTGATAAATAACACCGAAATAAAGCCAATACTGAAAATAATTTTTTTTTTCATTAATCAACTTGGTTGTTGGTTTACTATTTCTCTTAAACAAACGAATTAAAAAAACGCAATTTTTTATCTTTTATTCGAAATTTCATTCGAGATTTTATTCGTTATTCGTTATTCTATTCGAAAATTCGAATAAGACCCTTATTTTATTCGTATTCGTTATTCGTCGAATAAATGAAATTTATTCGTGATTCGACTACGCTCGAATCACGAAAAACCTTATTCGACAGAACATTGGCTAGTTCAAGCCATAAAAATAAGATGTTCCGATGATGGATCAAAATCTTCTTTTATATTCTTGATCCGAGTTGAGAGTCCTGATGGTCCTGATGGGCTGAAGTAACCATATATATTTCAATGGCGGTGAAACGCTACGATTTTTTATAGGTGAAACGTTCAGAAAAAATTCCGACGAGGAAAGGATTTTAGAATGGATTGACGCTGATGGTTTGTTTCTTACCGACTCGACTGAAGGGGAGGCTGCGTGGTGGTGAAGACGGCTTCAGCAGCTGTTATGAGACTAGGTGAACGAGGTATTTTTGTAGTGAAGTTAATTCAGTAAGAGCTAATGGAACTCATCAGCCAAAACGTAATTAGTGACTTGAATGTTGACACGGAATTTCAGCATTGCGCTCTTCTCTATAGTCAAGACGGAGTGGACGAAGCAATGAGCATTCACGACAGTTTCCAACTAGAGTGCTTAAGTAATTAATCTTAATCAATAGCAAAAATGGTGAAATTTGAAAACTACACGCAAAACACTAAATGTCTTGTGTTTCACGTGTATGTGTGGCAGACAAATTGTTAACAGCAGCAACCAATTGAAAATTGAGGAGAAAAACAATAATTGAACGTTGTGGCAACTATGCAATCGCGAAGGAGTTTCTCAATTGATGGTGCATCAGTTCTAAACAGAACAATTCGGCTGTATGATTACTAATTATGAGGTTGTTGAGAAACACGCTGATGAGCAGACTGTAGCAATCAAGTATATATAAATGGCTTTGAGTTGGCAGTAGCACTTGGCTGAAGATATCCGCAGTCACAATTAAGCAGACTTACTTCTATTGTCATTTTTGTCAAAATCATCTCTTGATTCATCTTCATTATTTGAGTTTTAATCCATTTCTTCTCCACTGTCGTTTTTTGTTCTTCTTGAGGCCCATGTTAGCGCTTAAATACAATTCTGCTACACTTCAGTGAACTAAAGTTAAATTTAAAAAAAAACCTAAGCTGGAGGCAATTAAAAAAATAGAAAGTTCACTTCACTTCAGCAGAAGGGAAGTAAACTGTAGCAGAAATGACACAGATATTTTCCATCCTTGCTCAGCTCGTTCCTTTTTCAGAAGACCCTTTAGTTAGTCAAGATGAACATTTGAAGAAAATTTTCTTCGTGAAAAAAAATGTTTTGGTTTCTATTTTCCATTTTTTTTATAGAATAATTTCTGCTTAAAATTACCAGCAAAATCAAGCTTTTTTATCTTGTATTTTATAATTTCTTGATTATTAGAAAACATTAACTTTATGTGTTGTTGAATTTGTAAACTTTTGCCGACTGCTACATATACTCCCTAACAAAACACCTTATTCATCAGAAACCAGGAGGAGTAATACTGTTTATTAGATTTACCGATCACCAGATCAGTGAACAAAAAAAGGACAAGCTTTTCTAGAATTTTTCATATGGAGAGCTCTCTACTAATTTTTTGCTGAACATTGCTACACACAATGCTTATTACGGTTGTCGAAAATGTGTTACACCGGGTGTGTAGGTAGCTTATGTGTCTACAGTTACGATGACTAATAAAGGTGATCGTGTTACGTATCCCAATGTCAATGTGAGTCTCCGGAAGGACTAATCGTTCCGCAATCGATCACAGATTAAGCACCATAACAAAATTGGAATTCCATCTATCGCTGAAGATCTTTTCTATGACGTCATTAAAGACGTAGTTATTTATCCTATGCATTGCATTTACATTGGCGTTCAAAGAAAAATCGTGGGGATTTGGTTCGATGATCCTTTTTGATAAGATAAGGTTGGGTAAGGAGAAACTGTTACATGTATCCGCCTTTTGCGTTATTGTAGGACAATATATGCCATCTGATTTTGTGAGCGAATGCCGCTTTTTATATTTATACTAGCTTCTTGACTTTGCCTCCTTTCCTTTTTTTTACCCGATGCAACTGTGCTCCCTTGCCCTCCACATGGTGGGCGGTTGGCTGGTAGTCTGAACCGGCGGCCGTCCACTGACGTCCTTGAAGGTTCAACCAAGCCGGATTGACTCCGTAAACAGAACTGATGTTCTGATTCTTAAAGCCAGCTGTACTATTGGAGTCGGCCTGTGCAGCAGTTCACCCACCCAGCGTGCATAAAAAGCCCAATTCGCCTCCTGTTTCCATGTGTATCTCTGTAAATTGTCTGTATCGTCTCCGTCAAATACATTTGGGCAGTATTCTGCAAAGAATTGCACCCAGTAAATCTAAAAAATTATCTTTTCGTCTTTTTTTTTAAATAGTTTTAAATTAATGGTGGGGCTAAAAATCATTCTTTATCTAAAATAACTTGTTACTAGTTGAGCTACTTGCTAGTTGCTACGTTACTTTAAATTATCCGTTTTTGCTTTCAATTCTTAATATAATGATTTTTCTTTTCTAGCTGTCGCTTGTTCTAGGATGAATTATCTTCAACGCTCAGTCAAGTCACCTCCAGCTGTACTTGCACCTACAAGACAGACACGCCCTTTCAATCATCAATTTCCCAACAGCAACGAAAATGAATTTACATTTCACAGAGAAAAAGCCTGCCAATGGTCAGGGGCCCACGACAGATAGCCATAAGCTATTTGTCTTTCTAACCACTGAAGTTGGGACTTCCTACGCAGTGAGACATGTGTAACAGCTGGATGGGGATGTACTTGTTTCCCTCTGTATTTATGGTAATTTCTTTCTTTAAATTATGTACACTTAATTATAATAATTAATTTAAGATATTTCAGGAGATGCAAAAAACCTCGTGTATTCGAAAAGGAAGAAATTGGAAACTTCAATTTCCAATTGCTTCGATAAATAAATAACCTATCTGATTAACGCGGAATCCAAGACCCGGTAATAGTTTTTTAAATCTAAAATTTGTTATAGCAATTATTATTTTTTAAAATTCCAGCGAGAAAGGTAAAGTTTACAGCAAAAAATCCGCCGTGCTCTTTTTTCTTGAGGTGGCGTGTGCTGCGAATGGTGCGGCCACTACTGGATATCAAAGTAAATAAGAACAAACTGAGGATGGAGATAAATCAATTTACAAGGCAAGAATTGCAACGACATCAATTCTGCTGAACCAAAATTCCCGCAATGTGCATACGTGGAAAACAATATTCCTTTTACACAATGTGGCCGTCACATAAACATTAAAAAAAGTAAACAACTCAACACTCAACACAAATGGGACGAAAAGTTGCAACAATATTTGTACGATATAATTTGATTTGGATTAGAGATAATACTTATTCTTCTTTTTATAGGTTACAAAGTGTTATCATGTTTGCGGAATCGTTCCCCATCATAAAACTAATATTCGTTTTTTAACACACAAAATGCTAGATCGTTTCTTAAAAAAAGACAATATGTGAAGTCTGTGTGGTATCCACATTCTTCTTTGAAGGCAACACCTCTCTCTTGAAGGGGATTTCACAGTTATGAGGTTTACTAACTATTCTGTTTTGCAAAAAATTTTTAAAATAAAAAGATTCAAGTTGAAATTTCCTGATTTGGCTGATTTCTCTGTTTTGAAAATAATTGTATAGACGCTTTCTATGATGGTTAAATAAAATTCTTTTTTTGGTTGGGTTCAAAAATTTAGCTTTTTTTATTATCTGTTGCAATGTAAAACTGTAAGTTACAGCTTTCTTTTACATTTAATGAAAATTTAAGGATTGAAACATGCTAAATTCAGCAGCTAGTAGCAGCAGCAGTTCGAACTAGTAGATTCATACTTGTCGGCATTGGCTACTGTTTCTACTTGAAATATCTATAAAACTCAACCACTGAATCAAAAACAATATTAAAACCGACAGTGAAATAACTTATTTGGTTTAGACAAGTAAATCTCCAAATAAGCACCGTAATGATGACGTTTACATCGCCCAGCATGAATCTTAGTGAAGAAATAAGAAGAAGTTTACCTAATAGGTATCGTGTTTTTTAAATTACAAAATTACACAAAAAACTAATAATTTTGTTTCAGGTAAATTGTTCCGTGATTATTTGGGTGATGTAACAGCGTGAATGCGTTGAAAGAGCCTCCTGTAAATGATTCACACACAGTGTTGAAGCCGTTTCTGGATTGAAATTTCGAAAATTTCATAAACAAATTCCCACTTAATTTGGAGTTTAAAGTATAAAGTTGATTTTTAAAGTCAATATCAACTGCAATTTTAAAGTAGTAGTAATGTTTTTAGTTTTTAACATTAGACCAAATTTCAGAGCCTGAGGTAAAGATTTTGATAGTATTGGTATTAAATTCGCAGACAATTAATATTAATTGTCAGGTGTTAGTTGTATGTGATTTCTAGATCACAATTGCATTGTGATTCCTAACTTGTAATTTCCGATTTGTGACGTCTTTTATTGTTTAAGCGACAACTTGAGTTTCACGAGAATACACTGAGTGAAAAGAGCACGAATGGGAAACCTTATCGCAACTGGTTGCGAGCTGAATGACCCCCTCTCAGCCTTTTTTATGGCTGAGATATTCCATGACCATAGACAGTCGTATCGTCTGCTCAACGTGACTCGTGATCGTGCCTATGACTGTTATCACTTTTTTTATATTTCGATGTAAACAAGCGAGTCCCCTGACTGTTTATCCTCCAAACTGGCAACCCAGGTCTTCTTTTACAATTTCCTCAAAATGACAACTTTTTAGAAGCGGCTGATGCATTGTTTTCAACCGTTTAGTAGTTTTAAAACTCTGTAGTGTTTAGTTTAAGTGGTTGTGCAGACGATAAACCCCGCGTCCATTCCCTAAACCTGTTTTTTGCCGACACATATTCTGTGTTTACTAACACGATGTTTCTAACTCAAATTTGTTTATTTACTAACATAAATTTTGGTTTCAAAGTATGACAGAAGTAATAGAAAGATTTGAACAATTCGTCAAGAGTCAGAAGTCATTTTCCATTTATTTATATTTTTAAAATAATAATAATAATAATGTATTTAATTTGTATAAGGCTTGTATAAGGCTTACATAATCACAGATGATCAAATCTCTGTGCTTATGACTGACACAGGGAAATCAGATTATATGCGAGACGAAAATAGTGAGTTTTAAGTGCATCTTTGTGATGATACCACCATCTGGCAACACGGCACCCGTCGGCTCCATATATAGGAGAGGACTCCCTCCCCTCACTCTCAGTCTCTGTCTGCTCTCCACAGAGCAGTGGTCGTCCCAATACACTGTTACGAGCCGCAATCTCTCTCTCTTTATTCGACTTCATCACAATCTTCGGATGCGTTCAGATTGACTTTTTGCAGTACGGGGAGGGATTAGGCTAGATAGGTAGGGGGGAGCACAACCATTTTTTTGGGAGTGAAACTCATTTTATTGAGATTTAAGACGTATGCAGCGAAACATGGGTATTGGAACTACTAATCGTTCTAGAACAAGAGGGGGTGGGGAATACAAAGTTCTGCAAAACAGCTGGAATTGGCTCAAAAGGGAACATGAAGACATAAGCTGGCCTAGCGGCGGTTGGCACCGGCTCCGCCACCAGTAGCACCTCCAGTAGCACCTCCAGTAGCACCTCCAGTAGCACCTCCAGTAGCATCTCCAGTAGCACCGACTCCAGCGGCACCGCCTCCGACTCCAGCGCCACCTCCAGACGGAACAGTATTTTCTGAGTTTTGGCCTGGAGCTCCGAACGTCAAGAACGCCATCACTTTTAAATTCTCGCCGTTTAAAACCAACGGTTTCGTCGTTAATGCTAGCTGAACCGCTTCCCGCTCAAAGAAAGTGATGAAAACAGAACGGTTGATTCCCGCCCTTGAATTTTCTTCAATTTCCATAACTCTGCCGAAGAACGAGAATTTGTCTTTTATGACATCCAATGAGATATGCATCGCAATTCTTTTCACGAAGATACGGTACGAAGCGTCTCTTTTTACGACTGCTTTTACAGCCTTTAGCTCTTCTTCCGTATCCGTAATTTGAAGATTTTTTAAACGAAGAGTTTTTTCGAAGGCTATGGTCATCTTTCTAATAGCTTCTATATCTTCGTTGGAAAGTGTTCTCCCATCCGTCTTCGTTCTCTTTGGGCTTGGCTCCATATTATCTCGCAGGGTGACGGTGAGATAGCAGCTACAGGAAATTTCTTGACTTCTTCAGAGAGGCAATGTTGTGGGCGGCTGACTGCTCACGACGTTGAGACAGCGGTACATGAGGACTGCAATCTTGAAGTCGATGCTTTATGGAATGTGTAGCGAGTGAAGACAACCAACGGTGACCAAACGTCAGCAAGCACCTCCCAGCATACTGAAAATTTCTTAGCACCAAATCGGTGTCGATTGTGCGGCGTTGATCGTCGAGGTGAGAACCGAATGATCATGTTGGAGGATAACGCCACTTAATTCGTGGCTCAATGGGGCCATTTGCCTTTCGATTCGATTAAAGGCGCTTAGACCAGGAGCGTTAGTCGCAACAAATAATGCATAAAGATTATTCTTAAGAAAATGATGAACGGTAATCTAAAGAAAGTATATTATATTTCAAATTTTCTAAAGAAAACAGTCATTGTTATGAATAATAACTGAATAACCTTTTGGTATCGGGGATTTTCATCCGGTCCTCCGTCGACCGTGATCATCAGAACTGGTTTGATTTTGAGAGAGCCAGCTTCATTTATAGATTTAGTGAAAGAATCAAACCTACACATCACAATTAAAAGAAATAAAATGAATCAGGAATACTAGTTATAAATAATTCAATCCATAACATTATTTTAAGTTTAATAATAAAAGCTTGAAATATTCGTCATATTATACTCACTCTTTTAAGGAAGGTAGTCTATCCATATCCAATGCGTGACTGTAGGCGGTGCTAGATGCATGTTTTCCTGATCGGATTGCCACGTAGGTAGGTCCAGAATAACCTGTGATCTCTGGATCACCCAGACAGCCATTGGGAATAGAAACAGCAGCATAAACCGACGGAAAAATTTTGTGGCGCTCAGCAACCACCCAGTCGTGATCAGGTAGACGAACACGGTATTCCAGATGCATCATAATAGGTGCCTGCTTGTTTGCTGCAGTAGTTCCAATTGGAACGCGCGCTTTATCGTCCTGACTCAAAAGACAATTTTCATGAGGGCCTAGCATTTTAAAAAATTGAACAATAGAACTAGATATAATCTTTTTTACAGAAAATGAGTATTCTTTGATTTGCACACCTAAAAAGAGGCTATTTCATCCAATCGCTTAAAGGTAGCAGCTGCGAAAAACTGATCTACATGTTTGAATGTGCGTCATTCTGAGCACGCAGGAGCTTCTCTGGAACAGTGGTGACATGACGTTTTCCTTCGGTGGATGATGATCTATGCGGGAGTAATCTAAGATCTGTTCGACTTATTGTAAATCCTTTCTTATCAAGCTCATTAGTCAGTTCTGAGAGCATTCTGATGCACCTTAATTCTTTACTTTGCCTCTTTGCATTCGCACCTGCGCCTTCTGTTTACATTTTTAGAATTTTAAAAAGTCACAATTTGAAAAATGGTTTGCTATAAAACTTAATACTTACATGTAGCCAAATCAATAATAGTCTGCAATAACATTGGCTGATCCTCTTGGATAATAGGGCGTCCAGCTTTTTCCCTTATTTTGAGCTTTGTCTTCAGTTCAGGATTACATAATAAAACCTCTCTAGTACCAGCTCTCCTTTTTTTACTGCGAACTTGATCTTTCACTAAATTAGAAAGTTTTTTCTCTATATATTTCTTCTCAAGTTTAAGTTAATCTAGCTTTTTTTCTTGTTCTGTGGATAGTAGTTTCCTTCTTTCTCGTTCCATTAACCCAACCAAATCAGAATTGATAAGAGCAAGTCTTTACTTTAGCTCAGTTTGAGCTGGAACTTTTTATTCTTTAACTTTCTAATTAGAATGTGAGGGTTGGGGAGCATTTTCTTTTGGTTCGTTCCTTTTTATTGCTTTGGCAAACATACTGAGCAAATTTTTTTTTAAGCCACCTCGGCCAATACTGTCATGAGTGTTTTCGCTCGAGTTTCGCAGTCTTTTTCTTTCTTGATAATTGCCCAATGTTTATTTACGTCATGTTGAAAGTCAGCAGGTTTTTTATCAGGAATAACCTTGATACATGAATCATATAGGGACTTGGAAAGAAAGGCGTTGTCCATTATTTTTCAAGTAAATTATAGCTTTTCTATAGGAAGAGTAGCAGACGACGAAAAAACAATAAAACAAAAACAGCTGAAATGAGTTTCAAGTTCAAATTGTATTCTATTCGAATGGACGTCCATAAATTTTTAACCCCCCTCCCCCCGTCCATTTCCGTCCAAAAATCCAGACCCCTCCCCTCCCCCTAACGGTGGACGTCCTTTATGTACGGCCTCTTTGGCCTGTAGGCTGACTGAACTGCGAAGTAGAGGTCACAGGCTGTAAGGTGCTTTGAAAGTTGTTTTGCTACCGCACGCTAGATTAGTTTGGATAAGAAGGAGAAAAGAACCTCGGGACGATGGTGGTTCAGGTCGTTAACGCACAGATCTGGTTTATTCAGAAGAGGGGTAACAAAGGCAATCTTCATTCACCAGGAAAGACGGAAGACGACAAAAAGAGATTCACTTTAGAAGTGAAAGGAATAGCAAGAACATCAGCACATTTCTTAAGAAGGGAGGTGGGAATTGGGTCGAGGGGAAAAGAATTGGAGGGACATTCTTTAATAAGAGAAGATATTTCAGCAACGGACACACATTAAAAGAAGGAAAAAGGAGGAATATTTCTTGGAAGTTCAGTGGCAGAAGAACAGGAGGCGGAGTTCATACTGGTCCGAATGTCTGTATGCTTCTTTAGAAAGCGATCGCTGAAGCGCTCCACTAGTCCGGAGAAGGAGTTGTGTTGCGGAAGCTTGAGGCCAGGCTTCTTTATAAGAAACGAGTCAACGATGCTGAAGAGCAATTTCGTTCCCTCAGCCTCGGTTATCTTCTCATTGAGGAACGACGTTTTCTCTTTTTAAGCAGAAGACGCTTCACCGTTAAGACATTGTGAACAATCTGTTTGCACCTCCAAAGCAATCCCATTCTCTTAATTTCCTTCGAATATCCAAAACCTCAGCAGAAACCCAAGGGTTTGGTGGTCGTACTGTGATTACTTTTGACCGCACAGGTGCATGTTTGTCGAGCAGAAAAGAAAGGCCAGAGTTGTACTGCAGCAGAAGCTTATCAAGGTTATCTGATGGTGTGGTGAAAAGAGTATGAGTGAGAAAGGAGGGAACCGATGCAGGGTCATCACCAAAAGGCGTTTTACTTGTTACTTAATTTTGAAATTCTTTGTCGTAGTTTTTTTGAGGATGATAGGTGATCTTCGAATCCTTCAAACTGAAGGAGTTTTGCGTTGAAATAGAGATCAGAAGTTATGGAAATCTCATCGACAACCAAAACACCTACAAAACTAGGATATCCATACAAATGAATATTTCCATACGGTAAAATTCCTAACATAACACAGAATAACTATTTAAAAAATATTTACCACAGTAATTCCATTGTCCTCCACTCCAGTCCTTTTCATTGAACTGGCATGAAATAGCCAATTGAATGGAGAGAAATCTTGGAACCCAGTTTGCAAGGGAGTCCTTGTGACAATCTCTGCACATGATCTGGATCAGCAAGAGACAGCATGTCATTACATAGATGTTCATGAGCGGAAGAACTTTTGATATGAAGCAGTAGATATTCAAGTAGAAATTCAGGTCCAAACCATCACATAACCTTAGAGCTTTTCTTCAACAGTCTTGTGGGATATAGTTCCCACAAGTCTTTTACTCTGTGAAATATTTAGAAATTTACTATGTACTTGATGTAATTCTTTTTTTTAATATTTACCTTGTGTTGTAATTTAAAAATGTGAAAGTAAGCTGCCATCCTTTCGTCAATTTTTTACGCGGTTATCTTTACGCACATATCTTTTGTCTCGGCATCTAGTTTCTTATTGAAATATGATGTCATATATTTGGATTTTTGAATACGTCTGCTTGCTAGATATATGTTTATCCTCATCACCCCGAATATAGTGTTGCAATATAGTACCTCTTTTCTCTTGGTCCTCTATCTAAAAGGTCATCACAACTGTAATAGACCAATGATAATTATTAAATTAATTATAAATATACGTCACAATTAAATATTAAATTACTTACAACTTTGAGCTCAACGTTTCAGCATTTTTATACCCATATTTACTTATAGCCCGAAACTGATTGACAATTAAGGCCCTTTTAGACCTTGACATATTTTTGCTCTATTGAATTCATCAAGTAGTTCCTGTAGGTGATGAAAGGATATGACAGCTTTCACTCTTTTTAGCTCTACGTCTGAAACAGAAAATGTCGCTTCATGGTTATCTAGGTCGATGTCCACCCATTTTTGGATTACTATGGTATTTTTGTCATCTCTAGACACTGAAAAAATTGAGTAGACTTTATTTTAAAAATATGTTTCTTGGTGCCATGTTGACGGATAAAAGAGTGACGTGTTATCCAGTCGACCAATAACTTTGCTTGAAAAGAAATGGGTGAGTTGGCTTTGTTATCAACCATCTCACCAGAATTAGTTGTTTCTTATGAAAGCCCCGAATTTGCAGGATTAGAAATTTGTGGCTCACTGTGTTCCCAAAATGATGTTGTGGGAAATATATGTGATATGCCTTCAGTCTCGGATCCCGTAGACATAGGTTGGAAATCTAGCTGTATCGTTTGAGATGGAATCAGTTCATCATCAACAATGTCAAGATCACCAGCAACCCCATATCCCATTTGAAAAGACGATTCCACGTTCATGATTTTATCTTGTATGCGCAATGCATCGTGCTTCGTATCCTTCGTTTTCAAAGGGATACAAAATTAATTGAAACAGAATGTCTCAAATGTCTACTTTCCAAAAAACTAGCAATAGTTCCCTTTGGTTGTTAGAAGCAGCAGCCAACTGCTTAAGTATAGGGAAAATACAAACATTGAACGTTGTGGCCACTGCTGCAACCACGAAGGAGAGTCTCAATTGATGGCGAATCAATTGTTAACTGCACAATTTTGCTGTATGATTACTAAGTAACAGGTTGTTGCGTAACAAGCTCTAAAGATCGGTTAACAAGCAATCTAGTTAACTATATATAACTGGCTTTGAGTTGACGGTGGCAGAAGATATCCATAGTCGAAATCAAGAAGACTCTTCTATTGTCATTTTTGTCAAAATCATTTCTTGATTCAACTTATTAATTTTGAATACGCATCCGTTTCTTCGTTTTTTTAGTTCTTCTTGAGTCCCATTTTTGTGCAAGAATGAAATTCAAAACAAAATTATCTAAGCTGAATCAAGACAATTCACGAAAATA
The DNA here is from genome assembly GCF_021134715.1 of Daphnia pulex. Classification (NCBI taxonomy): domain Eukaryota; kingdom Metazoa; phylum Arthropoda; class Branchiopoda; order Diplostraca; family Daphniidae; genus Daphnia; species Daphnia pulex. Next base: position 7,987,144 of record NC_060024.1, on the reverse strand, counting down.
GAAAGTACACATCACTTCAGCAGAAGTGGAGGAAACTGTAGCAGAAATAACGCAAAAATAAAATTTGCGATTCTTGCTCAGTTTATCATCTTTTTCAGCTCTTTCATCATCTTTTCCTCCTACTCTCTTGTTGTGCAAAAATAAACAACTTTCTTCGAATAAACAAAAAGTTGCGGTTTCCGTTTTAATTTACTTTTTATCGAATAATTTATGTTTGAAATTACCAGAAATATATTTTTTTTGCATTTTGTATCCTAAGTATTGGATAACTTAATTTTTTGATTGATCAAACGATACTTGTTTATTTACTTGTTAACCCTTACCAACTGTTCTCCCTAACAAAACACCTTATCCGTCCGAACCAGAAATAATAATACTATTTAAAAAATTGCCGATTATATTCTTTTTATAATAACCAGCATCGACCAATCCCAAATACAAACACTGTTCCAATTAATTTGAAAAAGTATTCACAAATGAAATCAGTGAACCAAAAATTTTAAGGCAAGCTTTTCTAGACTACTCCATCAACACCGATGAAAATAACCGAATCCTGACAACATGCTTTACAAACAAAGAAACAGCATCCGTGGCCAATCTTCATCCAGCCTCGAATCACCCCAACCACACTATTAAAAATGTACCATACGCAGAAAATCTTCGACTAAGAAAGAACTCATCAACAGAAGAAAAAATCGGTAAATCTTTTAAAAAGTAATTGAAAAATAACATGAACTACGAAACAAACTAATACAATTAAGCTACAAAAGGGTACTGAAATGGATAAACCTTAGAAAATAAGAGTTACCTGGAATATGTGAAGGTCATACTTGGAAACCTGGACCAAGAAAACCCGTGCAAAATCTACTACATCCCAGTAAACCTCGCCGAGGAAACAATTGGAGCCATCGAGAAAAGCGAAAACCATGAATGGTTCCCTATCATTACAGAAAACCACAAAACACTGGATTGGAATGATCAACAAAACAGAACCAGGAGAACAAGACATAATCCAATCCACCATTAAGACAACTATAACATACAAGAAATAGTACAATGACTGAGAATCCTTAACCTTAGACACTCCAGCCCCCAACCTAAGTCAACAACAACCATGACAGCCGAAGAGGGACCTGGAGCCAGCTCAAGGGGAAAATTCGAAATTAAATTGAACCCATTGAAAAGGGATTAAAAGGAAAGGCTTCGATTAAAGATGTCTTGATATAATTATGGATTCACAGTATTTTGGATCTCAAATGCCAAAGTTTTTTATCCAGCTGCGAGTCATTCATCCTTGGACATGAAAAAAATAGTAAAAACTTTTTGCAAATACCCGAATTATTTCACTTATTTTGCCCTTTCGTCTGAAGGCATCAATCCCGAAGTGGCAGGAATAGTTCATTTTCTCACCAACGTTACTACATTGCACCCACTGCTGTGCCTTACGTTTTTGTTAGATATTCCTTAGTTCAACCGAATACTGGGAAATAGTTGTTTAAAAGAAATCAACGGCATCTACAACCAATTGCTCTGCTCAACTCGGAGATTCTCTTTTCGAAAACAGAAATGGTTCAACATCTTTTTGAGAAAAAAGGGCCAAAGCCAGAAAATGGGACAAGGTAGGAAGGAGTGCCCTTCATATGGCGGCCCTTTTTACTGACGAAGAAGAAATAATCAAATTGCTTTTAAGTGTTAAAATTAAGGTAGAAGATTGCGGCATTTCAGGGATTACTGCCCTTTACTGCGCAAGCATTGCATCCGACGACACCGTTGCTACACACCTGATAGACCACGGCGCCGATTTCAGAAGATTGGACCAAACCGGCCATTCTTAACTTGATTTGGCAGCCTGTTTCGCAACGGACACCAAGATTCTCGAGCTGCTCCTGACAAAAGTGGAGATAGAACAATGCGATTCACACGGAATAACTGCCCTGTACAGCACCGCCATGGCCTCCAACGCCATATTCGCTCGCTATATGATCGAAAGGGGTGCAGACATCAACCATCATGACATAGGCGGCCGAACTCTAGTACACAACGCTAAAGCCTCAGTTTATCAGAAGCAATCGGTCGATTGGCAATAACTGCAACATTTCCCGCTGCATATGTTCACGACCAACACGTCCAACTCGCCATTTCATCACCTTACTAGACTCAGCACTCACTTCAAAATCCGCAAACCGAATTTGTTGTTTTCTTGCTCGTTTTGGCCTCTCCATTGCTACACAAATGAAACATTACAAACAATGAGACAAAATTCAGACCACCACACTTTTGCCACGAAAATTACCAAAGCTAAAAAAATTTAACAATGTATTGCACACAGGAAATCGAAAGGATTGAAACCCTGACCAAAATTATTATTTGTGCGAAAAGCATTTTCTGATGGAAGATGTTATTGCAAGAAATAGATGTTGTAATTCAGACAAGGATGATATTTCCTGCCTTCGTCTTCACTCTTCCCCTAGTTAAACTGTCCAGCTTGTAGGTTGATAATCTCGACATCCTCTCTTCCATTCGTGAAGAAACCTCTGAACAAAACTTCTTGACGGTTCTTCCTCTCGTAACCAACTCCCTGATTTTCTCCCTGGCTCTTCCCAAAAAATTCCAGACTAAAAATCTCACTTGAGAGTCAACAATGGCCATCTGAAATCGTGAGTGGGTAAAATCACTGTCTGGCGTGAACGAACGCTCACCAAAATCACTTCGGCTTTAGAGAATCCTCGAGTTGTGCTTCTGGGTCTCTCATTAAAGACATCGAGCATCTTTTATTCTTCTCTTCCCACTACTTCACTTCTGCTTGAAGGAGCTGTGATTTCTCCTAAACGCCCAATTTAAGTTCAATTTCTTTACCGAACCTATCTGTTTTGGAAGTAAAGTGCGCCTTCATACACCAGTCGAGGCGGCGCCACTTGGGCTAGAGATTATAGCGCCGTATTGCTCCATGCAGTAAGCTAAGCTAGTTTTCTCCCTTTGTATTCTATATTTTCTAGGCCCTATGTCTCTCTTAGGCTGTCACTAGAAGCCACTGTGCAGACTCCTCCTGTTGGGTCTTTCCAGCTCCCCTCCTTTACTCGCCAAGTGAGACTGAGCGATCGCCGCTTTTTATATTTATGCTAGCTTCTTGACTTTAACTCCTCTCCTCAGTCAGCAGTGATTTTATTTTACCCGCTGCAACTGTGTTCCCTCGCCCTCCAGATGGTGAAGGCTGTATCGGCGGCCGTCCGTTGACGTCCTTGAAGGTTAAAGCCGGGTAGACTCCGTAGACAAAAACGATGTTCTGATTCTTAAAGCCAGCTGGAGTCGGCCGGTGCAGCAGTTCACCCACCCAGCGTGTATAAAAGGCCCAATTTTCCTTCTGTTCTCATGTGTTTCTCTGTAAATTGTCTGTATCGTCTCCGTCAAATACATTTGGGAACTATTCTGCAAATAATTGTGCCCAGTAAATCTAAAAACATATCTTTTACCTCTTATTTTGTGAATGGTTTTATGGGGATAAAAATCATTCTTTATCTAAAATAGTTTGTTGCCATTTGCTAGTTGCTTTGTTACTTAAGCATAAGTTTTTGCAAGAATAAATAGTAGCCTGCATAAATTTTTATTGAACCAGAGCTATAGTAACTTTGGTGACTTCGTATAAGGGTATAACCACCCTCTATCCCCACTTGGTGGAGCATCCGTTATGGAATTTTTAATCTGCGTAATTTATTGTGACAATTCTGACTAAAATTACTCTACTAATTGCCTTTAAAACTGTTCAGTGATGAATAAGGAACATGACTGGACTGTTATGTTTCTCCAATTTGTTGATTTGCTAGCATTCCGTTGACATTAATCGTTTGTTGAAATTCACGATAAGGGACAAATCGATGTATTTGACAAAGAGAAGACTGAAGAAGATTTTTGAACAATTCGGGAAAATCGAAGGTATTCACGTGTGTTTTTCCAAGAAAGAAAAGATTCAAAGATGCATCTGTCTGCATATGCTAAAATTTGTTTTTCCAAGAAAGGCAAGATGCAAATACTCCCTTGTCAAGTCCAAGTTCCAAAAAACAAGCAAGAATGCTCTCATAAAGCATTTCTTGCTTCAAGTTCATTAAGCATGGCCTAGACTGAATAGAACACCCCTCTTTGCTCGTTGAAGAGGAAATTTATCCATCCTTCGTCTATTTTAGCCTTGATTAAAAAATTGTCTGAAAAAGTAATGTCCTGTGACTCTTGTCGAATTCTTCAAATGCTTCCTTTCTTTCTGCAATATTTTAAAACAAAAATTTATGCTGGTAAACAAACAATTTGTGTGGGTAAAAAAACAAGGGTTCGGGGAATAGATGCCTGGTTTTTCGTATCTACCTGTAAACGCCGACTTTGAGAAACGAATCAGTTTTTTTCAACCAATTAAATGACTTTGGAATTCAAATTGGTTCGCTAGGATAACTTAGTTGAATGGATGTCAAGTCTTGTCGCAACTTCAGATTAGAGGAAAAGATTGACGGTAAGAAATAATGCCATGGAAAGTCTGGATTTCATTGTAGTTTTTGCGTCACGTGGGTGTGATAAATTCAACTTCATTTTAATCAATGTGATAAATAACTGTTGATTGACTAAAACCATCAGGAGAGATCTCCCGACAAGAACAGCACCACCTTATCAACGACCTTAAGAACATTTACCCACACAATGATAAAAAAAATTGAACTGTTGATGAAGTGGTTGAGTTTTTTGAGGCCGCTGCGAAGGCGAAACATTGCAGATATTGGATACTCCTTTTATTGTTGTTGTGCCATGGTAAGAATCCGATGGGTTTTTAGTTTTTATGTGACTTTGTTGTGGTTATTTAGCTTTTGCTGTTGCTATATTTTGTTTAACTTCCATTTTGTCCCATGGTCTTTAAAGCAACACCGGCAGCATTAACTTTGAAATAAAAAGATTACAAGAATTAGAGGAAAATTCGTATTGTAAGTTATATCTTAGCTGAACGTCTTCTTGAAGCAGAGGGATAAGAGAAAGAACTAGTGAATGAAGCAACACAATAACTGATTTTTGTAGTTTTTGAATTGCATATCATTTGAGAGGAAGGGAGAATTTTGTCTGCACGTGTAAATAAAATCCAGAGCCTCTAATTCTCCCAGAGATCGATATTTTGTTGACATGAACGAGATTTCTTAGTTGCCATTTATAATAATAAATGGTTTTGTACGAAAATAAGTATTTTTTAAATTGAAACAGCTGTTGGATTTGACTTGCACTGATAGTACGCATAGGGATTCAACTTGGAGGTATATAAAAGGAAAGGAATAGTCACTCCATCGCTCTTTGAAATGGACAAATCATGATAAGGTATGAGATTATTTTCTGTACTGGATTTCATCGTGGATTGCGGGGGAAAATTAGATTTTATTCTGAGTATATTATCTAATGGTAAAAAAATATATCATCAGAAAAGAAATTGATCTCTCCTTCCCTTATTCCCGCTTCCCTTTAAAGACGATATAATAAGCCATAACGGAATTTAACAACTGGTTGAAATCGGACGAAAAATTGCAACAAATATTTGTACGATATTATTTGATTTGGATTTGAGATTATACTTATTATACACGAAGTGTTATCATGTTTGCGGAATCGTTCCCCATAAAAAATAATATTCGATTCTTAACAAACAAAATGCTCGATCGTTTCTTTAAAAAAACAATATGTGAAGTCTGTGTGGTATCCACCTTCTTCCTTAAAGACAACACCTCTCTTTTGGGGGGAGGATTCACAGTAATGAGGTCTACTAACTATTCTTTTTTGGAAAAAAATATTTTAAATAAAAAGAATCGAATAAAAAGTTGAAATTTTCTTATTTGAATGACTTCTCTCTTCTGAAAATAATTGTATAGACGCTTTCTGTGATGGTTTAATGAAAACTGTTATTTTGGGTACATAAATTTGCTTTTTTATTATCTGTTGATCTTTTAAGCTGTAAGTTACAGCTTTCTTTGTTTGATTTTTTTAAACATTCATCATAACATAATTACATCATAACGTATAACATCGAATCATATTTAATTAAAATTTAAGGATTGAAACATGGTAAATTCAGCAGCTAGTAGCAGCAGCAGCTAGTAGAATCATACTAGTCGGCATTCGCTACTGTTTCTACTTGAAATATCTAAAAATCTCAACCAATGAATCAAAAACAATATTTAAATCGACAGTAAAATAACTTTTGGGTTTAGACAAGTAAATCTCTAAATAAGCACTATCATGATTAATTGATTACGTCTATTGAGACTGCCCATATCGCCATGTAGCATGAATCTTAATGAAGAAATAAGAGGAAGTTTATCTAATAGGTATTGTGTTCAGGTAATTAAAAATTACATTCAAAGCTAATAATTTTTGTTTCACGTATATTGGTCCGTGGGGATTTGGGTGATGTTACAGTGAATGCGTTGAAAGAGCCTCCTGTAAATAATTCACACACAGTGTTGGAGCCGTTTCTGGATTCAAATCTCGAACATGTCGTAAACAAATATACACTACAATTTTAAAGTTCTAGTAATATTTTTAATTTTTAACATTAAAACAAATGTCAGAGCATGAGGTACAGATTTGGCCAATATTGGTATAATTTTATCAGAAAAAAATTTAATTGGCAGGTGTTATGTGGCTTATATTTGATTTCTATCTTCAATCACAATTGTATTGTTGACGACAACTTGAGTCATCACGAGAATACACTGAGTGAAAAAGGCACGAAGGGCAAACCTTACCCCAACTGGTACGTGAACTGAATGACCCCCTCTCAGCCTTTTTTATGGCTAAGCGATTTCATGACGACAGATAGTTTTGTCGTCTGCTCAACGTGACTCGTGTTTGAGCATATGACTGTTATCACTTTTTTATGTTAATGTAGATGTAAACAAGCAGAAGATAACTGTCACAGCAAACTATCATAACAACCGACTTCAAAATGGAAGTCCCCTGACTGTTTTTTTCTCCAAACTGGCAACCCAGGCCGTCTAGTACAATTTACTCAAAGGGGTTCGTTAAAGGAACATCTTTTTTGTCGTTTTGCGGCATTGCCAGATTTAAGAAAATCTAATTGTAGTGGGAAAACCAAGTCTAAAAACAATAGATAATTTACGTATTTTGCTTGACGGAAAAACGGCGACGCATCGTAGAAGAATTTATCTTTTACAGTGTCTTAAATAAACTTGATTTTACAACACAATTTTTAAAGAAAATTATTGTTTTTTTTATTTAATTTTTTTCTTGAATTATTTTTGCCCTTATCACCAAACACAGCACATAATTATTCTTCTAAAAACGCCTGGCGTGAATATAACCAAAATTATTCTTTGTATTGCTTGAGAACTTGTAAACACTTAAATTAAAGCGCAATTTCATCACATAAATCAACATAAGAAATGACGAAGTTCCAATGTTGCTGACTTAAACTAAGAATTACGTTTGTTGTTTTCTTGAAAAGACGAAAGATTATATCTCAGGAAATACCGAAATAGTCTAGTCGAGTTCTTTAATCTAGAATTTGAGGTTTTAAATTCTTGCCATAATGTTGACGCACGCTGTTTTTTTTTGCTAAAACGAGTCTGGAATCTTGAATAAACGTTCAATAAAGCTTCAACTTCTGAAAATGTCTAGCTTTGAATGCAATGGTCGATGGCCTGTGACTTGCTAGACTAATAAAGTCCAAACAGAAACAGAGAGTTGAATATACCATCTTTCGTGTATTTTACAGATTGCTTCTATGCGATTGGTATAAGTTGACTGGCAACAACTGGTTTTAAAACCAATAATGTTGCTGAATGAGAAGCAGAGACATCAGAAGATTGTGATGGAGCTGATGAAATAGAGTGATTGCCCGGTGAAACTATTGTGGCCCTACCTCCTGCACCTGCTAGCATAAAAACATTTATTACAAGAAAGTACATTGGCAAAATAATTAAAAACAATCAATTCAATTAGTCAATTACCAATCTCATATTTTAAAAATGCTCTGGCTTCAGTTATACTTCTTACACTTTTCGCAAAACTTTGCATGAATGTTAGCTCTGCATATAAATTAATTATTACCTGTTTAGATCCCAAGGTGGGCAGACCATGGACGTCACTAAGCGGGTTTCTTTTTTTTGGGAAGGGGGGATGTATGCGTAGCAGGTCAACGTCAACCATCTCATAAATTCATTTACCGCAAATTTATCTGCTGTAACATGTTTTCATGTTACAGCAATATTTTGAAGACATATTTCTAAATATGAATGTAATTCTATAAATCCTCTAGTTCTTATAGGTTAAGATTCAATAATTACAACAACATTTTTTGGGAAAACGAAGCTTACATTTTTTTAATAGAGGTAAGCTTTTGTTTGGATGTCATATTTCCAATAATACCTTCAATTTTTAAACTACAAAAAAAATTATATCTAGATTTAGAGGGAATTGTTTTAAAATAACTTATTATTGCACCGCTTGTACCCAATATGACATTTACAAACATAATGTATGGATTACATGCAGTAGGAAGGCAGATGGATTTCAATGGGAGATATAATATTCTAAAAATATCCCTAGTAGTTTCCAAAAAGACGAGACGTCGTTTGAACTCAAGACTCGTTTGAACTAAAGAATCGTTTGAACTAAAGAAAACACATAGCATATCCGATAGATTAGTATATTTATAGATTTCTCGTGCTAGCAAGAACGTATAGATTTTGCCAGTATCAATATTAAATTCTTAGTCAAGCAGTTTTAATTTGATTATTTAATTTGTAGGTGTTTCAAGAACGCCAATCTACTCATAACAAAACAAAATTCTTTGCCCCGAGGGCAAAATTTTTTAACCAGAAGGTTCGGGTTTTCGCACAGTGTTAAGGTCGGTAAGAACGTCTGCCAGCATAAAGTCTACTTGCAACTGTCAATCTATTTTTTTGTGAGTCTTCGACTTAATAACAATACTGATACGAAAACTACAAGTTTTTTCAACCCATTAGCGACGGTACTGATTATATTAAAATTTTATCACCATCTGGTCATCAACATCAAAATTATTGCGTATTATCATTACATTTTTGATAATCTTAACCATCGATATTTTGTCTTTCATTTTGGCTGCATCAAAATTTTAACATTAACAAGGTTACGCAAAATTCAATCTTCATTAACTTAGGTAACACCATCGCTAATCAAGCTTGTGATAGCATTATGATACAGACTTGTTATCCATTCAAGAACGTTATTCCAATTCTGAAAGAAACTTGCCATCTACACCTAATTTAAAAAAAGTTAAACGTGCTCTTAAAACAAGTATTTTTGACCAAAAGACATTTATAAACAATAATTAATTTTGGGTCGGATAGGATGGGGCCGGAATGGTAAATGTTTTGTAACGATTCCGGCCACAAAATTTGTGGCCGGATTGGTTGTGCCGGAAAAGTTGGGGCCGGATTGACTGGCATTCATCAATTTGATTCAGCTCGCGTTTCAAATGACGATAATTTATTAGGTCTGCGTTAGTTTTAGCATTCTAGAGCACTCTGTTGCCCCTACCTTATTGCTACCAAAGTTTATTGGAATGATAAGCAAGTGGCGATCACAAAGAATGGAGTATCCTTCCTGAAGAATATAAAGACGAGAATGTATCGTCTAACTGCTGAGTCTGGTATGTCGGTTACAGTAATGTTAAACTTTCTCCTCTAGTGATTTTATTACTCATCTACAGATAAATTGGGTTTCAGTCGTTTCTGAGGGAAATTTTGAAAAGCATTTCTGGTTATGAAAGTTGGATCTCTTTCGCATACTGATTTGGACGAAAATCTTGCAAAACCTTTTTTCTACTGGGGAAAAGAAGAAAAATCCGCGAAAAAAATGTTGTGTGGGTAATGTTTCTGTTTACACATTAGAATATGAATACAAAATTAAATCAACTGTAGGTACAGTATTTCTTTTTACGATATATTTTTATATAATGTATTGGTTAAATTATAGTTCATGTTTATCAGAATGCAGAATAACATTTCTTTATACTCTCCATATGCCGGCAATTAGCAATCAGCAAATTTTCATTTACAATAATTCATTTACTAGCCTACTTCGTCGTAAATTTTGGACCCACTTGTTTCATCAATGATCTGCCCATCGTTATTCTCAGAGCGTGTTCTAATCTCTTTAAGCATTGCAGAATTTTCATGTGATTCCAAATTCACTGTTTGATAGGCGTGCAACTCAACTGATACCACGCCTGTTTCCTCGACTGCAGTATCTGAAGCTGAGAAATCAGAATCGTTGCTCAGACTTCTCCGTTGTTTTTTTGTTTGTTTGCTTTCCTTTGTTATAGTGGCATAAAGGTGCGATTCATCTGGATTTTCTCCCGTTTCCAATGTGGAGTCGGTGGTAGGTACAGCCAAGCTTGGCCTTTTACATTTGCTCGAGATTGTTTTTTTGGTTTTTTTTACTCCATTTCGCGTCCATTTGAAACACTGTTCAATAACCGGCTTGCCAATCATTATTAACCTGTTGATAAATAAGCGATTAGAAGACTTTTCTGAAAAAAGGATATAATGTTGTTGTAATTAATTAAATTAAATTGAGTTAAAAGTTAAATTACTTTTTACGGAAAGGCCACACTATGACGAACAAGATGACAATGACAAATGCAAGGGAAGATAACACTAGTGAAGCCTGCATGTTTGTTGCGACTTCACATAAACGTTTAAAGAAAAAGTAGATTATGAATTAAGTAACAATTAATTTTACAGTTTGAGTCGATTGTTCCTAGTTGCATACCTATTTTATCATTTACAGTTAATTTGATGGATCAGCGTTCTGTTCACAACTGAGTAAAATTCATTGGAACTCAGCCTGTATATATAAAGAATGCCAGTCATTGGGGATCAGATTGTAGTTGGAACAAAGATGTTGATATGCAAATGGGGTTAACCGCACTTCCTCCGTTAAAGATTAGTATAATTTTAAATGACTGATGCTGCAACGGTTTTCCCCACTCCTTCTGTATTATTATTTATTCTTTTTCAACATTTGCTATGGCGAGTCGGACAAAGAGGCGTCCAAGATCTGCAATATCCACTATGGTAATAAATTTCTAAACAAAACAAGCAGTTTAAAACTTTGAAATAATTTAAAGTCGTACTAATTTCCTAGGTTGAATTCGTAAGGGGAAACTTAAATTCTGATGGCATTCCAAATTCTGTTCAAATTAATTTTGTTCTTTTCTGCTTCCTCTTTATGGCTGTTCACTGGAATTATATTTTCCATCAGCCTCCAGCAATGACTAAAGCTAAAAATGACCGGATGTACAAATTTTGGTCGTGATGTAACTCATTGTTGTCAGATCATTTTATTACGTTCGACTTTCTTAATGACAAAGAAAGAGGGAAAATCTATTTTAGAATAAGTTTGTTGTAATGAAATTATTAGACAACCGGTTTCGCCATTTCTAATTCCAGCTACTTTATTTTCCCTTTCTTCTGCTTTATTCTGGTATAAAGTTAATTGTTTTATGTATTTATCTTCCACTTTTCCAAGGAGCATACTTTTGAATAAAAAAGGTTTCATTTCGTAAAATAAGATTTACAAAAGAGTTTTATATAATATAATAGCATATCGTTGGAGGTCGGAGACCAGCTTGGGTTGCGTGTACAGTTAAAAGCGCTCTGTTTACGAATGAACGTCTCTGAGAAAAAGGGGGTATGCTAAGTAGGAAACATTAGATATTTCCAAACACATGTTTAGGTATAGGAAACAAAATGTTTGGGTATATAGGCAAACATTTGTTTGGTTTAGCTATAGTGCTATACGCAGAACTTTTGTTTAGAGGCATGCACAATGGATCTGGCGGCACAGAAAAAACTGTGCATTTTCTTTCCCTTTCTTTTACTTCCGTCGGTAAAAACAAAGAAAATATAAGCTTCCCCCCTTTTAGTCACCTCAAATTCCCATCATATATGAGGCGCCTTTAATCATTTTTTTTCTTTCACTCCCACTCACATTTCTCTCATGTGTGTGGAACGACAGCCCCCCCCCCCTCAACTTCTTTATAGGCCCATAAGAGCCAACTTTGAATTATCGGGCGAAGAGTTTTAAGGTTAACATTCAATCACCAAGTATAATAATAATATTTACGATGTCGATGTATCTTTTATTTTCATTCAGTCCCTATTCGTTCATTTCCGAGCAAAATGTATCGCTAAATTTCTATAAACATTTAAACTAAATAGCTTAGTTGGTAGCATGTCGATTTGCTATAATGTTACAAGAACGGATTAGGTTCGATTTCAGGTTCAGGCTAATAGGAGCCGAAGTTGTATTTAGGTAAAAGAGATATATTTTTTTGAAAAAGGAAAACAAATTTCAGACAAAGAAATTGTATGATGAGGGGTGAGTTTGGGAGGGAGTTTAACCTTCAATAGTGCTAATAAGACCTCTTCTTCCCATTACACTATACCTTGTACCACCACGGGTGGTTTATGACAAAGCATTTTTGTTTCGTCATTTGCGATACAGGACAAATAAAATATGCGAACTGTGGACCATGATTCTGGCACAGTATAGTTCACCCTACTAAATCCACCTGCTGAGCTTCCGGTGATTATGGCTGCTGGATTTGTTCTCTCTAGAGCGGAAGTGATCCTTCTTCAAGTGGAAGTGGAAGATATTCTTTGGCTTATGGAATGGGAATTACTCTGTTGAGAGGAGAGAGCGGTAGTTTCTGTACTGTCTACAAACGATTAACAGCTAACCAGCCTATGGTTAGATGGTAATCGTTTCAAATATACCTTAACCGTTTTAAATTCTGAAATTTTAGGTAACAGTGCCACAGTGATAAGCCCTGAGGTTGAAGAATGGGGAGGAAAGAGACATAAAGAAATAATTATAATTCATTACGTGAGCATTATTGGAAAAGCTGACATAATCCCTTCGCTGAGTCACGATTCTATTGGCTGTCTCCCATGCGGTCTCTTGATTATCTGGCTCATCGAACTTCATTAGTTCCAATCGTTTTTTTTCCCTGTCAGTTATCCCTTCTCTTAATCATCTTAGTTGCATTGACGTATTTTTTCCGGCACAAAGAAACATTTTTCCTGAGTGTCGTCAAAAATACATTTGATGAATTATGGAAGTAATAATCTCAAGTCGAAGCAGAGTCTGAGAAGGTATTGATGATTTTAAATGGAAGAAGCAGAAGGAAAAGTTCGAAACGACGGAAACTCGCGGGAAGATATCGACTATTTCAGATTTCCAATTGACGGCCATGAGAACGTATCGACGGTTGGAAATGGAAGTTTCTAACATGAAGAATACTTAGCTACCCACGTGCTATCAATAATAATTCACGAAAAAGAAAATGTTTTATCATGTTTTTGAGGCAGCTGTGACCAACCTGTGTACCAAAATACTCTTCTGCAAAAAAGTAAATTTTTAACAAGCATGAAGTAAGACCTAATAAAACAACCAAAATATATACTCTTAGATCGTTCATAGCCGTCCAATTCAATTTGGCGATACATTTTGTGGTTGTCGATGCACCGAAATTCTGATTGTTCAAATGGCTCCAAAACTCAAGTAATGATTCGGTGTAGAGGTAGCTAGAGCCAAAAGTAGATCCTGGTCACCACCCAAACTGTATCATACTGTTTTATTTTTCATTCCTATAGAGAATAGACGTTTGCTTTAAACAAGTTTCGAAGAAAAATAAAAACACCCTGAAGTAATATGTATTTTAATAAATATTAGTAATTTAATCGAAATTAGGGCACAGAAATTATAGACTTACTTTACAAAGGGTTGTGCCGGATTTCTCGTCAAATAATTAAATTACCCCTGATAGTTACTTCCAGAGTTCCATCGACATACTCATGATTTGTGGTGATTTTTATCACACTACAGAGTTCTTGTTGGCAACAGCATACTGCATAGAGGTTTATGACATTGAAATAGGAAGCACATACATCAATAGTTGGAGATTTAAAACTTTTCGGACTTTTGAAAATTACAGCCGTGATGAGTTCCACTGATCTTTCCGTACGTCTCTTATTCCAATCATAAACTTGTGCAAATTCTCCTGGTTACTAAATTACAATGTCTTTTTCTTGAAGCATGGCTAACAAGTTGCTATCCTACTCATCAGTTTCCACACAGTAGTAGTTTAAGCACTTTTGAAACCTATAATGAGAAACAGGATGATTTCACATTTAAAACAGAATAAAAAAGAGTCTTTCTAGAATCCTGGAAGGATTTCTGTGGATCTTTGAGCGAAACTGACACAAATTCTTTTTCTAGCTCAGTAACTTCCAACGATCTCCAGTTTGCACAGCCCGTTATATGAATACGCCTATCTAAAGTAAATAAGTCTAGTATTTACACAAGTAAAAATTGCAAGAAAAATATTTAAGAGAAGAACCTGCTAATCAGGAACTAAAAGTCACAAATTTAGACTGGCCAATTTTTCTTTTTTTACGTTTTTGATTTCTTCTGTTGTTCTGTTTCATCATTGCTAGTACGAATAGTATAAATGTTATTTTTGCATTAGGTGTATGTTCCCCTTTTACTATCTAAAATTGTTTCATTTTTTCCTGCTATTAATTACAAAACGAACCAAGTACAGACGATAAAATTTTATAAATGAATAGCAATTTTCATTTTCCAATGCCCATGCTCCATTCCTTATGGTTTTGCATTAGGAAAAGCTCAGTAAAAATCCCTATGTGATGTACTGAAGCGCCAGGACATTGCAGAAAACGTATAGCGTTCTGGCGCGCCAACTGAGACCAGGTTGACTAAAATATGCGCATATTTAGGTTTTCATGTATATCAGTCTAACAGGAGACATACAATTACATTTTACATAGCCTTCACACACATACAACACTATTTGAGAATACAACCTGTAATTGTATTACCTCACTCTGTAAGACTCAAGACAAGAAGGAGAAGCTAGGGAAAGAAAGCTCCAGAACTGCTTATCGCCATCCTAGTTGCTATACAGTAATAGCTAAGGGTAGGGTGTCCCATTTTAAAATATTATTAGGCGATTTTTTAGTTTGGGTTGTCTAATGAGACAAAAAAAATATATTCCCAAAAGATGAAAGGCCCAAAAAGGCTGATAAATCTTAAAAAAAAGCATTTTGTCAAATAGCCTTTTGAATTTTTTCGTTCGTTGTAATCTCTTGTAATGTGAACCAGAAGGCACTGGTTTCTTTCTGAGAACTATTTAATTTAACTTAGTTATCATCCATATCGTCAAGTTGATCGCTTTGCTACAGTGGCAGAATGGTGAATATGTTGGAAATTAGCCAAAAAGTTATTTGACAAAATGCAAATTATCAGATTTCATAGCCACATCCAAAGAAAGAGACCAATGGGGTGAAAATTGGTTATATTAGTTAGTTAGTTCTCAAATTATTAATCGAGTCTTCAATATTCGATAATTATTTCAAAATAGAGACCGATAACTTTTTTAAAATTGCCTATATAGTCTGGGCTTACGCAAATACTGCACAAGTGGGTAATACAAATCATTAGTGGATACCATACTACTGTATTCAATATTTTCAAGTGGAATTTTGTACACGTACAGCTCATTTGACAAATTAGCTAACTTGCAATGATCGCTGTAGGTTTAAACAAATTCAGCATAAACTGAATTTCAAAAGAAAAACACATTTTGTAGGTATTTAGGCTGTTGGGGGGAAGTAAAAAATTTTTTGGGCTTTTATCTTTTGGCAATATTTTTTTGTCTCATTAGACAACCCAATCCAAAAGATTGCCTCAAAAAATAAATTTAAGAATGGGACACCCTAAGCCAAGGGCATGTTTGCCATAATGATTTAACACCTTCAACACTTAACCAGATAGGACCTGGGTTTGACAAAGCGCTGTGGCTGCGTCTTATAGCCAGATGTTGAACAGCACCACGCAAAATCACTGGCAAACCAAAAAGGCTAAACCGCAAACATTTGGAGATCGTCCGTCCAAGAACGACGCTTTTGTTTGTCTCCGCTGCAACTGCTGAATAAACGGGTACGCCGGAACTGCCACTGACTGAAAGCTGAAGCCAAAAATTGCAAGGTGCCACAAAGTTGCGGCTCTGCGATAATAGTACGGGCCACGGCAGTAACTTGTACACAGGAGTTGATCTGGTTGCTGCTAACCAATCAAACAGCGTTCTTCCCTCGTAGAGCATTTTGAGCAGTTGATTTTTCATCGTTTGGATATGATGCTCCAGCAGGTCGTTTGAACGAGCAAATTTGGAACTGGACGTTACGAGCTGTAACTTCGTAGGGCCATGAAATCAGTGTTTATCAAATGAGTCGCTTTATCAAATTTTAACACGTCGCTTGGCGATCAAAATTCTGCAAAGCTGCGATCGAGTTCCTCAATTGTACCTGCCGCCGACAGATCTAGTTCTGGAACTACATAAGGCCACTTGCTGTAGGTTCACTCAGCAGAGGCTGTAGGCAACTTGCTGCATCAACAAAAAGCAGTAAATTATGGCTGTGGAACTTGAAAATGTCTGTGGACACGTTTTGAAATGAGTGTACCGTAACCTGTCCTGGATGAATTGACTGTAATGACGGGTTCTGTTAGTTTAACAGACATTGCAGCTAGAAACAATTTTGTTATTTGATCCTCGCACCCTAGCCAATAAAAGGAAGACCTGCCCCGCAACACGCTCTTGTTTTTTGGAGAATTGTAAACTGTAGACTCCATCCAACCCTTTTCAACGTAGACACATTGACACAATAAAACGATCGTTTCATACCAAAAGGCCTTCTACCTCAGCGATGCTATAAAGCACCGCACAATATAAAGTTTTTTCTGGAAACGGACACTGATGTTTGTGTTCTGGCCATCCGCTAGGGTGGGGCTCTTTACTAATTATAGTGTTGACTCCGACCTTGTTGAATAACGAGCACGCGCATCGTTCACAGGAAATATGTAATGCAGAAAAAAGAAAACCTGCTCCTCGTACGAATGACGTTGCCCATGAACTTAATAGAAAATAGAGCTCTGCTGAGGATATCAGCAACAAATTTAGTCTTGCAGATTGAGTCTTGCATCAGCCAGGCTTGCAGAAGAGTTGAAAGAAGAAGCGCTGCAGCTGTATCTCAGCATGCACTGTATCCTGTGAGAGCTGGTAGTTATTGGTTTCTCAATGAACGCAATCGAAGGCTTATGTCCCGTTTCCAACATGACCAATAAATGCCCGAGCACATATTGACGAATCACAATAGTCTGAACTGTACTGCCAACAGTTCTTTTATGATCTGGAAATACCAAAACTTGGACGATGTAAAAGATGTGGATGCCTATGCTACTGGCTGACCCTCCTGGAGTAGCACAGCAACAATTCCAGAAGATTAGGCTTCTACAGATATATGATAAGGTGTCGAATAAACGTTACATTGGCAATAAAGAACAAATTTCAATTAAATCACCATTTTTGAGGCTTGTAAAACCAGATGGCATTTTCTTTTGGAGAACTCTCAAAGTTAGAGTCAATGTGGCGAGATTTTGACAAAACATATTTAGGTATGTGACTATACCAAGCGTTCAAATTGAACTCTTCTTGTCTGCAGGATTAGTATATTGACGTAACATATAACATAACATTGACATAACATTTGGAATCATTCTCAATCATTTCCATGATTGAGTTCATGTGTCAGCCGTGCAACAAATCAGAAGCTCCAGCAAAATCTACTAAAATAATTTATCGCTACCTCCGCTGGTGCCAACCAAATTACTTGTACCATACCTCATCCTGGTATCGCGTTCTTCCATTGGTCAATCCAATAAACCGGAAATATTTCAGGATTTTCGAAAGACCGCAGAGCAAAACATATCTGATACAACGAAATAACTGCCACAACTGTAAGATAAAAAACTGAATTATTATTTCTTTTGATATCTTCTAATACAACAAATACTACTCTGTTGGGTAAATTTTACTTTCTTTAAGTGAAATATAGACTGGAATTTGAAATCGATCTCATAGAAGAATGAGCATAAACGGCTTCATTCTTTCTTTGATTTCCAAATGGAAAAACTACGTGCGAGGTAACAACAAAGGGCTTCATATGCTTGCGCTGCAACCTAATGAAAAACAGATTCTCCTTATCACTTCTTTGAGTGCTTTAACATTAAAATAAAAAATCTGCCTTCATTTCGAGTGTGTCGTCGTTGGACATAAATTCCATCGGCAGAAAATTCTGTCACGGTCGAATGTGTAGATTCAAGTATATTTCACGCAAGAGCAGATGCGTGACCGGCCAAAAAAAAATTCCGAGCTGTGTGCAGCAGTATTTTGTCTATCTATTGTTGTTTGTATGGTGTAAACGCTGAACAAAAGCAAAATCCGAGCGTCAGCTTGAATGCGTGTACGGCAGTATACGGACGACGGCATTATTCCGGATGAGCTTTCTCCTGTCGGGGGTGATCTTTATGTGCGTATCAACCCCCAACACACAAAATAAAAGGAAAAACTAAAAATAATATAATGAAATGAATCATTATGCATAAAATAATGAATAAACTTTGCTGTAATTATGTCGTTTCATTGGTGGGCGTATAACATTTGAATCCCCATTTGAACATGACATTATTTTTTTGAATCTATTGAATTAGGAAGTGCTATTGTTGCTTACTATCGCCTATTTGATTGTGTAACGTTACACAATAATAATAATTTTTTTCGAAATTTCACTCCAGCCACAGGTAAACGGGATTGTGGACTGGGACATAGATGGAGCATGTCCAGCAGTCGTCTGGTATGTTAAATCACGAGCACCACTCTTGCATTTAATTATATAATTCAAAACAAGTTATATTATGCTGACAAGGTAAAAGTGCAGTGACTAGTTAATTCGGGTGCACACTAAAAACGATATCTATCTAGTGCACCTTTGGAATTACGAAAACCCTATTACACCAATTGACGAGTTATTGATTTGCAGACATTGTTCATTATTCTAAAATTAAATCTCAGGTGTAAGTTAATAGGGGAACGAGACATTGCTACCCTCGGCAACAGTCCCACCTTACCCCGACTTTGGTTCCCTCCAAACACAAGCCCATACGACAAAAGACCCACCCAAAATTGCCCCCTCCTCGTTTGGTTGTGTAAAAAAGGCCACAGTTTTACCACTCAACGAGCAAAGAAGCGAAGTGTTCGTGTAACACGTAATGAAGGACCCTCTTTTTACGCTAATTTAACTGGCGATAACAAATTCAGAAGCGAAATTTTCCTTTAAATCCTTTGATTCACTGACTGGGGGTTTTTCTACGCGAAGCGTTAATAACGAAGCGATAACTTAATTAAAAAATTTCACTAATCTATTATTCAAAATCTAATTTATTTTTGAAGAGATTTCGGTAACAGCCGAAACAGCTGTTGCTGGACGATCAAGTTGTGTAGTTTCTACCCAACCATTCGTCCCCATCCAAAAGCTATCCATGGGCTACTTCTCACAGACATTGAGTGGCAGGCTTGTTTTGATGACACAGGACGTATCAAGAATTATAAAGATATGCTTCGTAAAATTTCTGGGGGGGGGGCTAAAATCAAATGAATTAATTATTCTACTTTGCGAGACGTATATTTGTGAATAAGACGAGTATCCAGGAGCAGATAGGCTCGATCTTGATAATAAGAAGTATTTGTTTGTACCAGCGCTGGTGCTGTGGATTGGAGTGCCGCTGTGGACATTTAAAAAAAATCAAATTTAATCTCCGATGGCTCTCCACGCAATGACTCTATACTAATCACCAATCCAAAGCCGTGCAATAATTTTCTTGCCTACATCATAGTAGAGTAATCCTACTTATATTTACATCATGTACTCTGTAAGGAAGCGTTTGCATTGGTAGAATTTGAAAAGCGTCAGAGTGGTAAGTTAAATTTTGATTGCATTTTAATTTTTTATGATCGATTTATTAAGGAGCATCAAAGCAATGGGAGACAGTGAAGGAAGGAATTTTCCCACAATGTTGTCAAGAGAAGTTTATTCCCAAAGGAAATGGTGGGCGTTGGAATCGCCTGTGATTCCATTTCGAAGGAGATGATAGAGTTAATCAATGCAGCACAGAACATGATGAATGAAACAATAAACAACTTTATTTTAAGCATTCTAGCTTGTTTCGACAGTAAGGATAGGATCTTGGATTCGACAGTAACTTAAAATTTAGAAAAAGATTACCTATTACCCAACAGGTATAGTAATAAAGTTATTTTAATGTTTCACTCAAAACCAGACCATTTGTGTTACAGGTGAACTGTATCTGTTTGGGTGATGCATGATGGGTAAAGTGCATTGACAGAACCCTCTATGGATAATCCACAGGGTGGATAATCATGCGTCACTATCAGTATGACACAGAAACACATATGACATGTATCAGTATGACACGATACAGGAAGAACAATAATAATCCTAAGAACAGAAGAATCAAAATAAAATTTTGAGTTAGCCTGAACGTGTAAAAAAATTTTCAATCGGAGGTTTTTAATATTCGATGTTGGTTCAGCCACAACTCAAAAGCATTTGCATATTTTGGTTCTTTTAGTTTAGCAATCAGCCCGAGGGTCTTTGTATTCTTCTCCTGGGGTTCGTTAAGTGAAAACTAATTTTTGTGGCATTACCAGATTTTTAAAAATGTAATTGTAGCGGGAAAATACAGTACACAAACAACAGGAGAATTAAGTGTTTTGCTACGCTGTTCAAGGATTGCTTCCATCAACAAATTAAATAGTTGGATGGCGTCGTGTTGTTCCTGGAAGGCTATAGAGGCGAGGTGGTTGTCGAAGGCAGCGTTCCAGTGAGGACACTTGGATTTGTCGAAGATCCATAATATTGGTTTGTTTGTAAACCGGATTGGGCTGGCGTTGATAGTTGTTATGAATGAGAGGTTGTCGCTGCCGGTGTAGGGACCTTGTGTGGTAAATGATTAAGCGAAGAGAGAAGATGCGATGATGAGGTAGATGGTGGATTCTCTGTTGGATGCTGAATAGATTTTGGTGTCGATATTTTTAGGAGTGAGGAATGCGGCGTCTGGATGTTCTATTAAGGAGTAGATGGATTTTCCCACAATGTTGTCAAGAGAAGTTTATTCCCAAAGGAAATGGTGGGCGTTGGAATCGCCTGTGATTCTAAATGGATTTGGTATGCTAAACAAAAAAATTATTCTGGCAGGCGGTCGCCTGTGGGGGAGTAGCATAAACTGAAAAGCAATCGACTTGGCCTGTTTGGTTGTGCACCGATGACTTTTAGGGTGCCAGCGTTTGTAGTTTAGATAGGGGATATTTTTTGCGTTTTTAATAAAAGGGCTACGCCTCCGCCGCTGCGTAAAATTCTGTCTTTTGGGGGGATTCTGTTTTTTACTAATATTTAAACTTAACTTTGAAATTTTGATTCCAAAAAATGTTCGCTTAGGAATAAAACTATATCGGGGTTTTGGTTGTTTAGGAGGATGCGGAATTCTTCGAGTCTTGATTTTTTAAATCCTAGAGCGTTCCACTGGATGCATTTCAGATTATTGGTCGCCATCGTCAATGCTCTCCCACTCAGGGTATTTCGATGTGTAGTATTTGCTTCCTAATGGTTGGATGAAAAAGGAGGTGGGTTGTGGATTGCTGCTTCCGGGGCTTGGAGGACCTTCTGGGAGACTTTTATCGCTGCTGGTGGCGATTGGGCAGTGGCACTGGCTTCCTGTTATTTTTCTATGCCGTCAAAGCGGGCATCGAAGTGTCCTAATTTTTCTTTTGTAACTTCGAGGGTCTATTTAAGCGTCCTTTCAAGCCCAGCTTCACGCCCAAGTCTCCTGGGCGCTGGAAGATGCCATCACACGCACCCTCTATCACTGATATTCCCTGCTGGACATGGTCGGTCGATCCCATTCAGGCGCTGAGGTGCGGAATTTAAAACAAAAAATGTTGCCCGCAATTTTTTATTAGATTTCATATTTTAATTCAATTAGGGCTTCCGGAAAATGGAGGAACTGATTAAAAATCGACGCCCCAAACTGGGTAGTCCGTGCACAGCCCACAAGGAGGAGAGCCTCCACATCTCGCAGGCTTTCCGCAACTTTATCGAACAATTAGACAGCGTAATTTTTTTTTATTAAATAAATTCCTTAATTATAATGAAATAACAATTTTTTTTACAGTTGCATTCGTGGCTGTCGGAGGTGATTGGAGGATTCCTGAGGACTCACATTGATATGCGGGTACTTTCCGGAAGCCAAGGATGTACTTGACTTGCACATTAAACTCTACAACGACTTGAACTTAAATCAATTAAAATAAATTCAAAATTTAGTTAAATTAATTTTATTTATTAAAAAATATTAGATGAGGAGAAAGTAAATCGAATCTCTGTTGAGGTCTGTCACATCGCTGTGCGAAATGGCGGATGAGGCCCAGGCCTACAAGGTTCAAATGAAGGGAGACGTCCTCCAAGTGGCTGGACTGGGCTATGGCCGACCCGGTCTTTGTAAAGGCGTTTCGCCTTTTTGCCACACCTTTTTGCTACGCAACTTCTTCAAATATTCTTTCATCGCAGCTTGAAGATCCAACAGATGGAGAAACGCAGAACAGTGATTTCTCTGACAGTGAGTTTGAGGGAGCTCAGCATCAAGAAGAATCGGAAGCAGAACAATAAATTCGAGAAATGGGAGATCAGGCAATAGAATAATTTTTGAAGATTACAAGTATACTGGATAAAAGAGTTTCTGATGTGATATATTCCCTATCACCTCATAAAAGATGTGCATCACACACCCTCAAACTGATTGCAACTAAAGATGTCTACAAACAGATTGATGCTTCACTTTAAAATCTCAAGGAATCAACTGAATCAAAAATGAAACAAATCTGGGACAAGCAGAGTCGAAGTACAAAGGCTTCTGACGAAATAGTAAAAAACTGAACGGACTTTTTGTGATTCACAACGAGACTCGTTGGAACTCGATGCTGTCATAGATAGCAGATTCCGAATTTTCATCAACACTAGGAAAAGTGACTTAAAGGATGTGTTCACCCATTTCAATGTGCCATACTTTCGGCCAAGACTATATTCGTGATGAATGCGTCAAAATTATGCGACCGCTGGCCGAGGCCTTGGACGTTTTACAGGCGGACAAGAAAGCCTCAATTGGATATTTACTGCCAACTCTGACTAGTTTGATGAGAAAGATGGAGTCTCTTAGAAGAAAGTCTGGCATTGTACATTGCAAAGCGTTTATTTCATCCATTATCTCCGTTTTGAATTTTCGATTTGCACATTGCTTCAACGATGAAGATCTGTGTTTAGCTGCAATGGTGCATCCAAAATTGCAACTAAAGTGGATTAGGGAAGGTGCCTTCTTCGGCATCTGTAGAACTTTCAGTCATCGAAGCTTTTAGACACAGCTCGGCAGCAGTTAGAGAAGCGATAAATAAAGGCCAGCCGAAAAGAAATCAGATCCTTTTATTCAATCCCCCTGAATGTGGTGGGTTGGTCATAAATAGTAGCCATCAGTCCAATTCCCAATAGTTTTGAATAAATACACACACTAAACATGGTTCTTGAACAGAGAAAGAGGATAGAACGGATCTAGAAACTTCATGAATCCTCGTCCCATTCAATTTTTCTTCCGTTTTCCCTTTTTTTGACCTGTAAATTCTTTTAACTTCGATCAATTACCCACTTGAACCATGATTGTTGAAGTGGACAGAGTTAGAGGGAAGAGGTTCATGGTTTCCGAGATATCAATCATTTTTCAATAAATTTTGTATGCCGCCTCTTTTCCCCCGTCTTGTTTG
Source organism: Daphnia pulex (assembly GCF_021134715.1). Lineage (NCBI taxonomy): Eukaryota > Metazoa > Arthropoda > Branchiopoda > Diplostraca > Daphniidae > Daphnia > Daphnia pulex. The sequence continues at coordinate 7,963,317 of NC_060024.1, read as the reverse complement.
CTTCTCTTTTGACACCGTGTATGACCATGCATAACCAAATTTATTTCTCTATCTCTCTCCCTCTCTCTCTAATTTCGACTTGTTTTTATCGACCAACCTCCTTCTATCACTCCCCCTTCAATCGAAGGTCACACACAATAAATGCAAAGTCTTCAAGGATTGGGTACAAAGGGCACTATGATAAAATTTATTATATTCGCGTATGTAATTATATTCTAATAATAAAAAAAGGGGGGACATCACATTTAATGAGAGTGTTTCAACGAAATAAAAATGTAAAATGACCCGAAACTGAATTCCAAAAGGAATCCCATGTAGTATGGTGCCAAAAAGATGTCATTTGGGGTCATTTTCGAATGTGGACACACATCAATTATTAATTTGTCTACTATGCAAGAAATCCGGACCACCGATCAAAAATGCCTCTACAATATATTCGGTCTTCCGCCAACTCTGTTGTGGTTGTAATGGTGACACGATCTTTCAATGTTAGCGCGTTACCGCCCTATTTATTTGAAAATTTTCGCAAAATATTGATAATTTTTTGTAGATTATCATTTCCTTTCTTATCCCAAAAACCATAAGTAATGTTAATGAACATGAAACATTTTTTTAAACAAAATCTGAATTTGTTTTCTTTGGCAAGGACTTAGAAAAAAAAACAAATTCAGATTTTGTTTTAAAAAATGTGAAAAACTCGAATTTTTTACAGAATCTAGGCATTCCATCTATTTTATTTTTAAAAAATGTAGAAAAAACAAGGAAAAATGATTAAAATTGGATAATGACCTGAACAGATTTGAATCTAACATTTCTCTAATGAGAATCAACCGCTATTCCCACTAGGCTGCCAATTGTTTATTCTCAGTGAATCGTGGTGGATAGAAATGGAAGATTTTGCGGAAAACAGGAATTTAAAATCATACTTTCGTAAAATGGCAACGCATGTGGCATAGGTATAACTGCCAGAGGCAGCTGAGGGTCGGTGGGTGGCTCGAACAAAATTGACACCCAGGGTGAATCACAGATCTGTGGCCGTAACTGAAGTAGGCTATGGTTTCGTGCAAATTGTCTCTTTGATCCTGTCTGTTGTGGATAGGTGAAGTCAAACTTAATGAGACGGACAAGTTGACACGAAAATAATCCCGATCCGTTCAGCGGATCGTGAGCGCTGTCGATTAAACCGCTTTTTTCGTTTTTGCGGTTGGGATTGACTATTGAGGGAAGGGTTCGATTTTTCGGCGGCGATGGGTGGGAAGGGGGTTGGTTTTTTTTTTTTGGAGGGGGGATAAGACGGGGACGCGTCGATTTTTCTATCGGGGGGGCCTACCCACCCCACCCCACCCCCTCTATAGTTAAAGTGTCGTACTACGTACTGTCGTCTGCGTTCGATTTGTTTTGTTTCAATCGTCAAGCAGACGACAGTCACGACACACACACATAAAAAAAAAGAAAACACCAAGAGGGACCTGCCGCCACACCGGCACCTCGTTCGCTCTCCCGCGTTTTAGTTACACACCAAAAGCCCCGAAACTGCCGAAGCCGCCGAAACTGGCGACGCAAGGCGCGCGGCACAATTCTTTTATGAATTGTGCTTGTGTCATTGTGTGTGTGTGTGTGTGTGTGTGCTCGTGCAAATTTCTTATTTTTATATACTACAAATATTGGCATAGTCTTTGCTACCCAGACTCAATCAACAACACAGAAGAATTTGAAAATCTTTTCTTTTAATCTTGAAAATGCTCTATGAAAACAAAGCTTCAAAAGAAACAAAAAATCCATCACATTTCGCCAGAAGAAGAGAGAAATATAAAAGAATTTTTTCAGATGTAGAGGGAATTTTAAAAAGATTGTCCACATATTTCGTGATGATTGGTTAAAATGGCCCATTGATTGTTCATTTAACCGATTCCGTATTAGCAGCATTAGCGTCATGGCAGAGCGAATTCTGAGGGTCATCTATTGTCAAGAGTGTTGCAAAATCGCAAGTGCTATTGGGAGTTCTTATGTATCCAGTCCAAGAAGGATGTAACGCGACTGTAAACTCCTGAATATAAATCATTAAAAAAATGTCACTCCACTTATAGTCATTCAAATACTTGTGGATAAAATCTCAATACCTGGATAGGGAGCTTTTCCGCAACCTGCAAAACAATTTTTTTTTTTCAATTTACGTTAAATAGAGTTAATTATTCAAATAAATGTTAAAATGTCCTCGATTAATTTCAATATTGAGCAGGGGAAAAAAATGTTCTTACCGATTCCCCAGCTTACAATACCAGCTTGTATCCAAGGAGAGCCGGCAGACGTCTGTGTAACCATTGGGCCTCCACTGTCACCCTGTATGGAGAAGAAAAAAAATTAAATGAAATGTAACCTAGTTATTATAGGAAGTAGTACAATTTGATAATAATGGATCATTCTTACACTGCACGAGTCTTTGCCAGGATAAGCGGCGCATATCATGTGATCGACGATTCCTCCCGGTGCGTCTTTTCCGTAGTTCTTCGTGCACTCCGCATTCGACTGGATTTGGACGGTCACCTGTTGCAACACATCTGGCTGGCGACCACCTGCGTTTTTTTTTTTTCAATCCCATAAGTTTGGACATATCACTGACTTGTACAAGTGCAATAAAAACACTGCGTGAAAGCTGACATTACTATTCAACACATATTGTTATGCAATGATTTCACCGATACGTATACAAAGACACGAAGAAAATTGTTTTGATTGCATTCGAAATATAAGTTGATTATACCTTCTTTTAAGGCTCCCCATCCAACAACAGTGGACTCTTTACTGACGAACTGTTCGTTGCTGCCTTTCGGTGGCAAGCAAACCGGAGCAATGGCCGCTGAAAATTGAACAGGTGAATCCAGCGTCAGAATGGCGACATCATTGTACTGAAAAAACAAGATTTTTTTTCTTCAGTATTCTTGATTGAAAATTTGTTTTGTTAAGTTTTGTGAACAGACCAGAGTAACTGCGTTGAATCCCTTGTGGCGAACGATTCGACGAACTCTCTTGCGCACAGCTTGCGAATCGAAAGGTCTCAGGGTGTGCATGGCTAGCGCCACTTCCAAGCGGGACACATCGGTCGACGACATACTAAAATGTCATTTTAAAAACATATGTTATCAGATTGAACCGCATTTGACAGATGACTAGAGTCAACTTACTGAGCGATACAATGAGCAGCAGTTAAAATGTGCGAGGAATCCATCAGTGATCCTCCACAGAAATGCCGGCCGTTGCTAAACAGCGCAACCTAAGAATAATATATCGATTACCGGTACTACAATGTAAATGTTTCATAGCCGATTCAAAACTCTTAATTGACTTACGACAAAAGGCCACGAGTTTCTGGTGGCAGTCGTCCCGCCGACAATCCGTTCCTGTTCGTCTGCGCTCAACGTTCGTTTCGGTCCGGCTCCACAGGCCACATTGTTGTCGCTAGGGCCCGAATCGACAACAACGGGAGTGGTGCTGGGCACAACGCCGGGCTTGGACGTCGTGCTTTCAGGAACCCACCATGGACTAGTGGTGCTGGGTTTTTTGGTAGAAGTACTGGTGGTGACAGGTTTTGCCGCAGTGGTGCTGGTCGCTGAATCAGGAACCCACCAAGGGCTAGTTGTGCTGGGCCGTGAAGTCGTAGACGTGACGACATCGGGAACCCACCACGGGCTGGTAGTGCTGGGCCGGCTGGGCCGTGAAGTCGTGACGGCATCGGGAACCCACCACGGACTAGTGGTGCTAGGCCGAGAAGTTACGGTTGGTAAGGGGGCAAATCCAGCACCTGCCACCGATGGGCTGAAAGGGAAATAAGTGGGCCACCAAGGATTTGATGGCACAGCGAAAGGGAAACCAGAACCTTGGCCAAAGCTGCCAAAAGGTGGAGCCTGCTTCACTGTGCAACATATTCCGTACGACTGGAGAAAATGTAGACAGCAAAACAATTTATTTATTTGATTGACTTGCTAATATTTTGGGATTATTCGAATTATTCAAGAATTTATGGTTTTTCACCTGTCTACCATCTGGTTCGGCATAGACGCAGGTACCTCGAGCGCCGAGTTTACCGGAGTCCACCTCATTTTTCGATGGAAGTTTCATGTTGGGGTTGCAGGAACGGACGGAACTGCAGGTGCCGAGCTTGCCGTCTGGTGTCCAGCAGGTCCGATCCGTCAAGAGGTAAGTTCCACTGGGCAAGGCTCGAACGGGTTTGGTCGATCCGCTTGAAACTGGTTCCGATTTTGGCAGCGAAGCCGACGATACCCACGAGACGGCATCGTCGTCATTATGAATCGATCGCCCTTTCAAGCCACCGCTGAAATCTTCAGCTAAACAAAAACGAAATAACGGAATGATATAATTATCGAATATTTACAAAAAAAAACCTTGCTTTGATCATCCGAAAAAAATCCCCTCAAAACGGACCTAATTATTTCTTGTTCACTTTCTTATTTTTTGGTTTTATCAATTTCTGTGGCTGCTGCGAGAAGCGCCAAATTTAATTAACCATCTCCCCATCGATTTGTTGTTATTTTTTTTTTGTCGATTGAATTCAACGTCTTTTGACTGCACAACACATCAACCGCTGTCCAAGATGTTCTTGGCGAGATACAGTAAAAAGAAGCCAATTTTGGGAAAATGTGTGCGATGTATCGCTTGCTTATTCACGCCCGCACCTGGGGCAACAAGATACCCGCGAAGAGAAGAGAAAAAAGAAACACATTCGTGGGATCTTGTTGTGCCACAGCAATTGGCTATCATCTTCAGCAGGAAAACAACAACAAAACAAAAAAAAACACACGCGACTTGTCTAACTGGACTCCATAAAAATGATGATAGCCAGTGGCTATTCAACACGCTTGCAACAAGACAGCGTGCACACGCAATGCAAAGCTATCGCGATACAAGCGGTCGGGAGCAGTTTTTTTTTTCTTTTTGCCGACGACCTCTCCCATATTCAAATCTCAGATGTTTGATTCTAAATTTCTCAAATCGACCTTCAGTCATTCACGATGACATCGATTAACTACCCGCGGGGAACTGACAGCCTTTCGCTCTTGTGTGTGACACCTACAGTGCCTACATAAGGCGGGGTATTCGGGGCGGTTCTTTTTTTTTTCGAATCGTTGGCTTGTGAAAAAAATCTGAAAATCTTGGCAAAATCCAGTCGTTAAGTGCCATCCATATCCAGATCGCGGGTCCATCCACCTTCCGTTGCGAAGCGCAAGGTTGCTTGGCGTCTATCAACAAGGATAGAAAAAGAAAAAGAAGAATCTCGTTTCTATCTAGCCCGTTGCTTTTTTTTCCCCTTCTCTCTCAACCGCCAAGGTTAAGGTGAGCGGATAGGACCACGCCTTTGTCCTGCACGGACGAACATCCAAGTATACACAATTCACACGTGCATCAAGCGAAATAGCGAAGCCCTTATAACCTTGAGTGCACCTTGTAACGGCTACTTGAAGGCGATATTTCTTTCCACTTAGATCTTTTATTTGTTGTTATCATTCCCAGTGGAAATAATAACCAGATTTAGTAAGACATGGTTATATTATGATTTGGTCAAGTTCAAAGTCATCCGGCGTCGAGGCCATGCCTTTTTTTAGCGTGATGATTAGATCCAGAATATCAATCAGAAAAAAAAACGGGTTTTTTTTTTCGAAACCATTTCTATCACTGTTATCTAACGAAAAGCTTGCGATCTTTTTTGCTACAGACCAGGACAGGCGTTTCTTGTTATTTCGTTTGAAAAGCTTTTACAAAGTTCACCGTTTCCGTCTTGGAAGTGGTTGGCCTTCTGAATGTACAGTAAAATATAGATAGCATAAACGTTCATCTGTACAGATGGGTCGTTGAACTAAGCGTGAAATTGCGTTCTTCGCCATCGTTTGTTTGACGGACAGGCATTCAGGGCCGTAAACCCGCAGCTGAAATTAGCGACAAGTGAAACAAAAATACGACTTCCCTTTACTCAACCTTCACAGCACATAGTAAAAAAAAAAAACAAAAAAAAAAACAAAGAATAATTTCATCAATAGCACATACCCTCGGTAATGATGGCATCGGAAGTTTGGTAGATGCGAGCTTGGGTGGCGCCGTGCAGGGTCGCAATCAGAAGAAACGTGTAAACAAAGGTGCTGGAGTACTTCATGGTTGACGCTTTCCACGTATTTAAATTTGATTCACTTTTCACCATGCCTTTCTATATTCAAATGAGAAAAACACCAACCCCACTGATTGCGAGATTTTTTCTTTCAGCGCCGGGTCGGCCGTCTGAATCCGAAATTTGACACGCTGGACTTGAAAAAAAGCGGAGCGCCAGAAAGCACCAGGGACCAACTCGTTGGAAAAGTGCGCTGCTACGTGTCCGATGGCGACGCAGCTAGCGAGCCTTTTAAAGGCGATAGCGGCGCCACTAGTCTCGATCGTCTATCCCTGACGGGAAAATCTTCTCTGCTCCTCCTACATCATCGTTTTTTTTTTTTTTTCTTTATCGTAATATATCGTAAAGCTCCGTCTGTTGAAGCGATAGATGTTACTTCTTTTTTTATTGTTGTGGTCGCTCTTGGTTGTTCCTGTTTGATTTATGCCTGTTTCTGTGTGTTTCCCTTGTTTAAGCAATTCACGCTCTCCAGTTCACAAGCATTTCACAAGCTATTTTTCCTTTTTATTTTATTTTGTTGTCTTTTTTGTCTTTGGCGATGGCCTGCCAATATTTGTCATGCAAAGTAACAGACCGTGAAATGGTCACTTCACGAAATATTTCACAAGACGTAATTTCCGCTGTGTTCGGCGATGGGCGAATTCAATGTTATCTGTCACCTAACATTGTGATTTTATCAAAAAAATTTTAAATTGGGTAATCAGTTGTATAGTTTTAGATATTCTGTTCGTTGATAACAATGAACTCCGGAATCTTGTCGGAAATCCGGAAAGGACAAAAAATAAAAAAATAAAAAAAACATGAATTGTAACGGCAATGCATGTCGAAATTTAATAAGTTACTCATAAGAAAATGGTGAAATCTTCTCCGGTCTTGATTTTTTGTAATAATTCAAGTTCGTGGGTTATCGACATTCCGGGTTATCTTCCGTATGAAGAAATTGGCCATTAACTTGCAACTAACCGGTAGTGTGTGACTAGAGTTTTAGCACAAAAAACTCGCTGCACTTATGAATGTGAATTTCAGCTTAGCTTTTTGGAACTATCTCTAACACGTTTCACACGGATTGACAAATATACGTGTATCGATAAACGACCGTGTCCTGTTTAACTATCATTGAATTGAATACCTTCCATTTTTGACGCCCACTCAATTTGCGTCACACATTTTAATAAACAGAACATGAAAAGAGTTAAAAATTGGTTGGAACTTTTCTAAAACTTCCCGCGTGAAATTATACAGTAAATTGTTCGTAATTCTCGCACGGTTCCGACCGTAACATATTAACGAGAAAAAGAATTTGAATTTGAAACAAAGTGCATTAAAATTTCTGATTAATGTATAATTCCTTGAAGAAGTTGACGAAGTAAATAAAATTCAAATAACATCCGACCCATTTAAATTAAAATAACGAAATAACACACTGATGTGATTAAACCAGTGATTGGCTTCACATTTGACGCATCAACTTGTACACTGCGGCTTCCATGCTATATAGATCCAGATTTTGTTAAACGGCTACCACTCGCTATTTGGTAGTCTCTTCACTTTTTAAATTCCAAATTCTTTTGGATCCATTCAAGGAAAGAAGTGGTCCTCACATACACGCCGGGAAACTCTGCCCGTCCGCATCCTGTAGTGGAGGCGCAGCAAAATTAAAAGACCAGTCAAAATATTTCTTGTTTTTTAGTAAACACTTTTAGAATATCAAAATCTAGCCTATACCTATTCCCCAGCTGACAATACCAACTTGGATCCAAGGAGAGCCGGGGGATGTTTGAATAACTAAAGGGCCACCGCTGTCACCCTGTATGGTATTAAGGATCATATCAGTTGTCCGTTTTCTTTTTTTTTTCGTTTTGTTTTGTTTTTTTTCTGATAAGATTGAAAAATCGTCTCTGGTTTTACCATGCAGGAATCTTTTTTTGGATATGCCGCGCAAAGCATGTCGTTGTTTATGCCACCTGGTGCATCTTGTTGGTAGCTTTTTTGACACTCGGCATTCGTCTGCACTTTAACTGTCACTTCCTGCAGCGATATGGGCAGTAATTTACCATCTGCGTGGGGGAAACAACGATAATTAATCAGTTCAGCTCATTTTTCGGTATCCGGACATGTGCAAACCTTCTTGCAGAGCACCCCACCCAACAACGACGGCATCTTTGTTCACGTAAAGGTCCCGAGTGCCGTCAGAGGGAAGGCAAACGGGTGAAATTGTGCTACTGAACTTGACTGGCGAGTCCATTTTCAGAATGGCGATGTCATTGAACTGTCAAAGTAGTCAAACAAAAAGTAAGAACAAGATATGTGCTCATTTGAAAAAAACAAAAAAAGATCATTTCTCCCGGACTCACGAAATTGGCCGCATGGTAACCCTTGTGCCGTACGACGCGACGGAGTTTCCTCCGCACCACCTGCGCATCCATGGGCTTGAGAGTGTGGAGACCGAGTATCACTTCCACTCCGGCTACTTCGTTCGAAGACAACCTGTTTTGGTAATAATGTTATGTCAAATGATTTTAAAATATTTAATAAATCCAAATTTGGTTGCAATTCATCAAATTTGAATGGCCGACACTCACGTTGCTACGCAATGAGCCGCAGTCAAAATGTGTTGATTGTCCAGCAGCGAACCTCCGCAGAAATGACGACCTTTAGCCATTAATGATACCTATTCAAAAACAAAATTACCCGTCAATTGCATTTCCAGTTGACAAGTTTGAATTGAATTAATCCACGACACTCACGGCAAAAGGCCAAGCATTTTTGACGGAAGTTATTCCGCCAACGATTCTTTGCGTATCGTCCGTATGGAGAACCCTGATGGGTCCAGTGCCACATCGAAAACCAGATCCGCCTGAGCTGGCAGTCGTGCTGGGAGTTCCGCTGGGCGACTTTAAGGTTGACGTAACTGCCGGTCTGGCGGTAGTGCTAGGAGTTTCAGCAACCCACCAAGGGCTAGTCGTGCTGGGTTTAGACGTTGTCGTTGACGGAGAACTAGGAGGCGATTTCGTTGTCGATGAGGCTTCAGGGACCCACCAAGGACTCGTCGTGCTGGGCCGAATTGTGGTCGTTGACGACGATTGCGTCACCAACAGAGTGCTGGAAGGAGGCGATTTTGTTGTCGACGAAGTCTCAGGGACCCACCAGGGACTGGTCGTACTGGAAGGCGACGCAGTAGTAGTTGAAGTGACTTCCGGGACCCACCAAGGACTCGTCGTGCTGGGCAGAGACGTTGTCGTCGTCGTCGACGTGCTGGGCCGAGACGTTGTCGTCGACGACGAGCTGGAAGGAGGCGATGGTGTTGTCGATGGCGTTTCAGGGACCCACCAAGGGCTGGTCGTCGTCGAGTCGTCTGGGACCCACCAAGGACTCGAAGTGCTAAAAGGTGCGGCTGTCGTTGTTGTTTCGGGGACCCACCAAGGACTGGTCTTGCTGGGCGATTCGGTGGTCGGCTTGACATCGGGAACCCACCAAGGCCAAGTAGCAGCCGGCAAAGCTGCTGGGACGTTATACAAGGCGATTGGCGGGAAGAACGGATGGTGCATCCAAGGGTTCCATCCATTTAAGTCCGGCGTTGCCCTTGGGCAGCACACACCGGTGTCCTAAACATTTTGAAATGATGTCAACGTCAGCCATTTGTATACAGTTTTTGCCATTTCGTTAACCTACATAAATAACATGCGCTATCTACGAAAAAAAAGTCGGACAAATGCATTCAACAAATGACTGCCAACCATGGCCCGTGGGCTACTATTACACCAAACGGCTGACGTGCTGTGCTGGAGGGCGTTCAACTTATAAAATGGCAATAGAGAAATCTCAATTGTTGGCGGCCATTATAATCATGTGCTTTTACGATCTACACTTATTTGCTATCAATCCCCCCCAACCCCCCAAAAGACATAGCGAAGGTATGTATTAACCTGTTTGCCATTCTTGTTGACGTAACCACATAGGGTTCGAGGCGGAAGCATTCTGGATTCCGGGTTGAGAGGCTCCTGGAGCTCGTCGTGCGGATGGCAAGAGCGAACGGGACCGCAGAGACCGGATTTGCCGTCCGGCATCCAGCACTGATCGGGCTGCTCTTTCACCAGGAAGGTATTGGCCGGCACGCCAATGGATTGGTACTTGACCATGACATTCTTCAAAAGGGTGTCGTCAACCGCCGGAAGAAAAAACGGGAAGAATTTCCCCGCAGTATCGATGTAGCGCTCTTTTCGTTCTCCCGATTTCGGTTCGACTGCAATACGAGTTTGAATCATTTTGAATCAATTATTGATTTCGATTCCGCGAAAACATTAGAATGATATCTGCAAACAAGTTTGACCGAGCGAAATGGACAAATGAATTATGAAGGTGACATTGGCGTTGCACACTCGCTCTGTGGCTGTCTCCCAATTACTTCTATAAACACATTAATAATAATGTCAAAAACGGCATTTGACAGTCGCCAGTCACGTGCTTGGCAATTCATTTGGTGTCGATCCGGCAATCCATTCGTTCGGGCGCAAAAAAAACGAGTTCAATCCAGCCAACGTCAACATCTCCTCCCAGTCCCAGACTCACCTAGAAACGAAGCAGGTTTTGCCTTCGTTTTCAACTGTTTCGCGTGACCTCTTTTGCGCGATGGCCGTTGCCCTGCCATATGGAATGCAAAGAGCACGCGGACTCGCGGCCCTCTCCACATTTCCTTATAAAATGTAAACAAGTCCGTAGTTTGTTTTGTGTCTTTTTGCTATTTTCATTTTAATTTATGTGCATTTGGTAAAAGTAAAACAACATCCAGGAGGTAGGCAACTCATTGCATAAGTGGATCCAAACCATACCCGTTACTAGTTCGTTCAGCCTCATTTTCCTTTAAGCTCGGAAATAGATTTTCAGCAATGAAGTCAAAATAATTTAGCGGAAAATCAAAGCTACTGTCCACTTCCACTTACTTTGTAAATTATAATGATTACTACTTTCTTTTCTATGATATTTAAAAGCTACTAATTGTCTATATAAAAAATTCGGAAATGGTACCTTCGATAATAATGGAGTCTGACGTCTGATGAATGCGCGCAGAGACCAAAGTAGCGGAAATAAAAAGAATGGAGAGAATGGCAGAAACGGAGCTACTCATTTTTGTTGGGAGCTGTGAGTTATGTAAGTTCTCCTAAGTTCCAGGAAGAATGGAACGTGTTTAGGAATTCAACACTTCAATGCACTTTCCGGGGGAGATTCCGACAACAGTAAGTATAGCTAGCAAAATGCTATTGTCAATTCGATTTTTGGGGCTATCTGCAAAATCCCTGTTGCAATTTAAGTAAAATAAGGATCAATTAAAAGGCAAATGAGTGATAAAACTGATAATGAATGAACAAGTCACCAGTTCGTAAAGGTGTGCACTGCTTGGTGCCTGTCCACAAAAGCAACTAGCAATCGGTTGCAGCGGAGAGCAACTAACCCTAATGCTTGTTGGCATCCTCTTTATTTTCGTATCCCACTTGGCCGACAACCTGTTATTCCGTATCCCAATAGGGACGACGGCTGGCGATTGAAGTTGGCCACTGGTTGTATTTTTGTGCTCATTTCCCCTGCTTTAATATTTTTATTTTACTTTATTTTTCCTCCTTCGTTTAAAAAAGAAAGACGTTCGTCGTTTGTTCTTTTTTTATTACTGCAAAAAAAGACTATTCCTGCATGCCAACGCGTTACATGTATTTATGAGACAAGACTTCCATTTTATATCATTGCAAAATTTCTTATGATTAGTACACTGATTTGAAATTTTCTAACGGAACGAAGCATAAGTATAATCCTAAACATGGAACGGTCCCACAATTTCATTCGTTTAAACATGATTTAAAAACTAATTTGGCAGCCAAAATTAGGTTGCGTCATATCATTGTAATAATTGAATCGTGAGAATATACCAGTTAAAGAAATATCAGTATTTTTTTAAATTTGTCGATGGAATATTTTTTTTTTTTACATGATGGCTTGCGTGTCCAAAATAACACGGATAGTCCATCTCGTTTCCTGACTACAATAACGAGTAATAATCTTGAAATCTTTTTGTCACGTTTCGTCTTGTTGGTAAAGTGGACCAGACAATTAAAATACGAATAATCCGCGAGGAAGCCTAGAAGCTTGAAAGCCTGCGGAAAATCCCAAAAACATCCTATCTAAACAAATTGAAAAGAAAAACAAAACAAAATCAAACAAATAAAACAAAACTCGTTTTCGCATTTTTGGAGGAACGCTGTTGGCTTCTTGGCAGTGGTTGCTGCCCTGGCTCTATGTAATCAAGGTCTCTTGTCGACCTATCTGTCGCCGCAACTCTGCGGGCTCGATTTCCCGTGTTCCTGCATCCTTTATTAGCTATACAAAAAACTAACCAATACGTTTGTCTGACACAGGTAGATAATGAAATCGTAATAAGACTCCATGTGGGTGGTTGAGAAACAATCCGGAATATTGCCCACAGTAAACTCGTAAGCTATAATTTATTGCAAATTGTTGCTCTTCATTAGTGTTCGCGAATCTTTTAATTTAAGGAATGTTGATTTTCTTCGATATCCATAGTTGTTCCATCACGGTTGCCTTGCGCGATTTCTCTCCGTACATAAACAAAACGAGCACAAGAGAATCGGGTTTGAAGGGTGGATAGAACCGGTGCGAACATGATCGCGCTGCTGGCACTCGCTTTGTGCAACAATGAAACGAATTGTTGGCGACAGACAGCAGACATCTGGACAAATTTAAAAAAAAAAGCGTGCTTGTTGCTTCTGAGCCCATGAAAGAATTGTATTTTAACTTGTAAACGTGATTAGTAGGAATTGGCCGTGCCCTAAAAACAAATCCATTACTTAAAGATTATTTGTCAAAAAACGATAAATAAATTGATCCGCCATCGGCTGTGGAAATTAATAGAAAAATGCGACAACTGAGCGGCGCTCTTCGTCTTCGAACTGCGCATTGGTCCTGATCCAGTTCATGAAGGAAGCGGTTCGAGTGTAGACTCCAGGGTAAGGGGCTTGACCACATCCTATTTGGACGGCAATTGAATATAATCACAGTTCAACATCATATGGATTTTTTCATTACCGATGCCCCAGCTGACGATGCCGGCCTGCACCCACGGAGCGCCGCGAGCTGACTGGATGACTAGAGGACCTCCGCTGTCACCCTGAATGGATACAAAAATGTTACACCAGACAGTCAAAAAAATTGGCCTACTCAGACTTAGTTTTCTATTCATTCAATTCTTACACTACAGGCGTCTTTGCCAGCGGTGCCGGCGCATAGCATGTGATTTGCGATGCCTCCCGGTGCATCTATCCCGTAATTCTTTTTGCACTCGGCGTTGGTCTTGACTCGGACAGTGACTTGCTGCAGAACGTTTGGCTGTGTGCCGCCTTGTATACATAATAGAATTAATTGTGTCTTCTATTACACTTCCTCTTGGTATGTTAAGATATTCTTTTTCGCATTTCAATCATACCCTCCTTTAGAGATCCCCATCCAACAACAACGGCTTCTTTCCCTGCGTACGATGTGTAGAAACTCGTCGTTGGGAGGCAGATGGGCGAGATGGTGGGTCCGTACGCCACCGGCGAGACCAATGTGATGATTGCGATATCGTTATACTGTCAAACCAGTTTTCCAGTTCAGGTGTCGAATTGAAAAGAAACAAAAAAGAAGAGAAATGAATAAATAAAATTCAGTTCAAGACAAATGCAAATTTTTTTTTTTATGGGCAACTTGCCAAAGTCTTGGAATCGAATCCTTTGTGACGGGTCACGCGCAAGACTCTCTTCCGTATCGCCTGGGGATCGATACGGGGCTTAAGGGTATGCATTCCCAGGACTACTTCCAATCGGGGGATGTCCCACGAAGACAAACTGCGGATTTTAAAAAAATATGTATATTTGGTTAAGTTGTCAATTATGTCTTATTTGATGTGTCTGTTTGCCATTTCAGCTGTGATTAATAGACTTACTGAGCCACACAATGAGCCGCCGTTAAAATGTGAATCGTATCGATCAGGGAGCCGCCACAAAATTGTTTCCCGTTGTTTAGTATGGCCACCTAGATGAAAATTGAAGAGTTATTGGTCTATTAGAAGTGAAACAACAAAAACGGGTGAATTATTAATCTAAATAAGCTCACAGCGAACGGCCAAGAGTTTTTGATAGCGTCTGTCCCACCGATAATACGATCCTGTTCGTCAAAGGACAGCGATTTGTAAGGTCCAATACCACAGCCTTCTACACTGAGCAGTGGATTGGATGGCTTCGGGGTGCGCGGAGTAGTGTTGGTAGGGGATGTTGTTGTTGTTGGAGGAAGAGTGGTTGTTGTGGTGGCTTCGGTGCTTGTTGTAGTGGCCTCAGTTGTTGTTGTTGTTGTGGTAGCTTCTGCGGTTGTTGGGATGACCCCAGCTGCTGTTGTTGGAGACATAGTGGTTGTTGAGGGGGCCTCAGTTGTTGTTGAGGGTAGAACGGTTGTAGTAACAGCTTCCGTAGGAGTTATTGCTTCAGTAGTGGCGACTTCAGTAGTGGTTGTTGGCAGTTCAGTAGACTGGGTAGTTGGTTCCGGAGTTGTTGTTGGTGGTTCAGTGGTTGTGATCGGTTCAGTAGTTGTGGTCGGTTCAGTGGTTGTGGTTGGTGTAGTAGTAGTAGTTGGTGGTGTAGTAGTTGTGGTTGTTGTCGTGGTTGGTTCTGTTGTTGTAGTTTGTTCAGTGGTTGTGGTTGGTTCAGTTGTTGTTGTTGGTGTTGTAGTAGTGGTTGGTGTAGTAGTAGTAGTTGGTGTAGTAGTAGTGGTTGGTGTGGTAGTTGTGGTTGGAGTTGTAGTCGGTGTAGTGGTTGTGGTCGGTGTAGTAGTTGTGGTTGGTGTAGTAGTAGTGGTTGGTGTAGTAGTAGTGGTTGGCGTAGTAGTAGTGGTTGGTGTAGTAGTTGTGGTTGGCGTAGTGGTTGTGGTTGGAGTTGTTGTTGTTGTAGGAGGAGGAGTGGTTGTAGTTGTGGTGGTTGTCGTTGTTGATGTTGTTGTTGTTTTCTGTGATAAAAATTAAAGCATAAAATACGTAACACATGCACAAAGATAATGCCTCATTCTCAACTAGCTTATTATTAAAAGTTCACACACATTTCAATCAATCAACTCCCCGGAAAGGGAACATAACTATTTAATATTTACCAGCCAGTAAGGAAAGCACAGCCACCAAGGGAAATTAGGGTCCGGTTGGCCCGTAAGGGGATCGATGGGAACAGTGGGAATTCCATCGTTACCGCAAAGTGTCGAAATATCGGTTGTTGTCGTAGGTTTTGGTGTCGTAGTAGTGGTCGTCGTTGTCTGTAAAAAAACGAATGTTAAAGCGTGAATACGGGCAAACGGGAAAATGCTTCCTTTGATTTATACTGAAAAATAATAATAGGTACTAGATAGTAAATAATGTCGGTATACAATATACATACCGTAGGCCGCGGTGTTGTGGTCGTGGTAAGTGGATTATATCTAGATGTTAATATAATTTATAGTAATATAAAATCTTGTTTTTAAATTGGCAAGACTTACGGAAAAAATTGCCACCAAGGAAATGATGAAACGGGGAGACCAGTTGCAGGATCAATGTCTACCACAGGAATGACTGGAATATTTATCGTGGTGTTAGTCGTGGTGGTGTTAGTCGTGGTGGTGCTGGTCGTGGTGTTTGTTGTCGTGGTGTTGGCCCTGAGAGTCTGCCTTGAGCAACACAGCCCAACAAACTAGGCATTCGCATGCCCAAGTTAAGATTAAAGATTAAATTTGAATTAACGAATTTCTAGTGTTTTCTTGAGATATTTTTATTTCCATTATACATGAGAGATTCCCAACTAGTTTCTACCTCTTTGCCATTTGATTTGGCGTAATTGCAACTGCCACTTGAGTCGATGATCCATTTCTCGGCGTTTTTCGACTCTGGCAGCCTGATGCTAGGATAGCAATCCCGAATGGAGCCACAAGTACCCAAGTTCCCATCCACAGTTCTGCAGGCTCGTTCTGATAGCAAAGACGTCCGACTGGGTAAAGCCAGCTGGTCGGATGTAGGGTAACTAAAGTCAACTGACAAATCGACTTCGCTGCTGTCGTAGACTGCCGATCGCACAGTTCGGTTGACGATTTCGTCCGCTACCAAAGCATAATTAAAACAGAATTTTTATTAACTTTTGAGTAGTGGAATATATTAAGATAGCCGCCATAGCACCAATAGGACTGAGATACAAAATCGCGTAGTCTGTTTTCATGGCAACGCTGATATAAAATCAAGTACCGGTATGTACATACATTGTTACCCCTTGTCAAATTCCAACAATAAAACGAAATTCTAGCTAAACTAACTAAAGTTTTGTTCAAACTGCTGGTTTTATTAGTCGCAAAAGGAATTTCTGTTGGAGATTTTCCTGTTCCGTATTTAACATAGGCTATTTTTCTAGATGAAAATACTCGTTACGGGAGATATGCTGTCAATCTTGTAACAAATGGAGATGAACGTGGGATGACAACAAGAATAAGAGTTGTTTTTGTTTGTTTTTTTTGTTTGTTTTTTTTTTTACTTACAGAAAATAGGGAAAAGGTGGAATGACAAGGAAATGTCTTTTTTTTTCTACAGTCGGCGTCTGTGATGCTTCATGGATACCAGCAGAACCGAAACGAAATGAACGTTCATTGCCAAGGTTAAGGTGTTGGCCATAACTACATTTAACGCTCTCACGGCCGAATGAACTGAGTATTCTGACTCCTGAGTTAGCTAACCGGGAAGGACAAAATTTATAGAACTGGATCCCAGAAATTCCGCGTATTTTCAACCACCAAATAAACCCTGCAACATACTCAACTATTAATTAAGAATCGAAAAGTGATTATCCGAAGCTCTTGCTTGGTTGCAGTTTCGGTATATCAAGGCACTCAGTATAGTTCAAGTTAGCAGTTAGCTAAAGTATCGACGTGTTGGCGAACCAATCGTCGTAAAAGCTGAACGCTTTGGCTAATTAATAATTCCTATTGCTGATCACTTAACACATATCACGTTTTTAAACAAACTCTAATTCCAAAGTTCCCTTACGTAGCATTTCTTCTGTGATCCTGGCATGCCTAAAATAGGGAATTGCTCAAAGGGAGTTTAAAAATAAATACAAAAATTATTTCGAATAAGAGCAAACATTGATTTTGTTGTGCTTTTATAGTTGCTTATGATAAATAACCTTAACCCTTATGTGAATGATGCTTGCATAAGTAGCTGTGATCTGGATCATTCACATCACCACGACAATTTATTACTTTTTGGGTCACTTGTTGCTAGAGGCTAGCCCCATCTGTTTTACAGTTGTGCAACTGGCTTGCGAACTCGCTAACTCCCATAGAAAAAAAAAAATTAAAAAAAAAAAAAAAAAAAAATCCGTTCCATGTCCCGCCCAAGACCTGCAATTGTCGGTATTTCTCTCGTTTATTCACACGCTGCTGCATGATTTTCTTCATTATTTACAAAACACTGAGTTGTCATGAAACGAAAACTAATAAGGAAAACTCAAATGTCCGTTCGGAACGGTTCGGAATCATGAGAAAAACCCTTCCTTGTGATTGCTGTAACGCACCCAAGTTGTCCTAATTCACAGCGCAATTCAACTAAAAACTAAATCGGAAACTGGAATCGCATTGTGTCTACAACTTTCTTTAAAATGAATAACAAATATTTGCTTATCTATGTCAGAGTTTAAAGAAATTTGGCTTTTGAACAAGACAAGTGATCAAAATCCGCTATCTTTCGATTTTCGAAAGATCTTATTGTCCCGAATCCGATACCTTAGGTCACAAATGATTGACCAAAACATGTGTTTCTGGTTTGCAATTTAAAATTAAGGGCACACCGGAGTGATGGTATGCAGTAATGAAAAAGCAATGTAATATATCAATAAAAAAATTTGGAGGTGAGTGTCATAAGAAAACTGATGTAACAATACCTTCAACGATGATGGCGTCAATTGTTTGATAGATGCGGCAAGAGACTGGTCTACTGCAACAGGTGATAACCAGCAGCAGTAGGAAAGTGAAGCGGTTATTAATCATGTTGCTAATTAATTAATTTTTTTCAGGTGTTCCGAATCCACCTTCATTCACCGATTGAGTTGCGCTTCTCTGTTCGCTGTTCACCAAGGATTTGGTTTAACTTGTAATTTAAAAAAGCAAGTGAAAATTTGGAATGCAACAAAACTTCGCAATACGATTTTAAAAAAGTAACGAAGAGGAATATTGCAGAACAGTGCTTCCGGATCGAACCAAATGCGTCCAGCTTCTGTGTCCGGCTACCCGGTGTCTTCTCTTTATCCCCCTTTTTTTATTGGTACGAATTTACTTCCTTCGTCAACCAACAGTTTGAGTTTGGCGCCACCTGTGACTATTCGATTACTCGGTTTTTTTCCGACACCTCCCCCCCCCCTCCCAAAGAGATTCCCGAATCCAGTTCCCATCCCATGTCTTGTTCCGCTTATATTGACAGGGGTACCAAAATTTAATAGCAACACTGCCTTTTCCAAAAATTCTCAACTTAGGCGATCAAGCCTGAATTATTTGTATTTTTATTTGGATATTGGAATTAACTTACAGCCTGACAGTATAAGTCTATCTCATAATCGTAGTAGCCTATATAAGCCTATATGGTTTGAAGCAAAACCACCGGTAACGTTGCGGGGAATTCTTACACAAGTAAGTTATCGATAGGCGAACAACAAATTCCGCTTATCGAGTACACTATAATATTATGTGCAGAACTTCATGCGTATAAGACGATAAATTAAAGTTGATGCTATATTTCTGGGGCTTGTAATGTACCTTATTCCTAGAAAAATTGGTGATCACAACCAAAAAAAGTACTGGTACAACATTTTATCTCTCTCCTGTTCACACCTTGGAGTTGCACTAATTTTATACATAGCACTTGTCTTTTATCTGTTCGAATTTCGAAATGAAACAGGGAACACCGATACCGAATAAAATGACATAATTCATGTCATATATTTTGTAAAGATTTCAAGACGTCGTCAAAGGTACGAAAATGTAGACTAGAAAACAATCTAGTAGTTCCCAAAGATGGCTTTATATTTTTTTCTATAATTCACTTCATATAGTTTCAGCTGCACATTTATTAAGTGGGCTCTATTGAACCGAGTGTTCGATTGCGTGATCATTTCCGATAAATGATGTGATCTTATTATTTAAAAATCTAAAAGAAACAATGCATACGATTTTCTAGATTTTTACCGCTATGGTAAATTTATCGCAAGATGAATTTCCTAACTCGTGTGTGTTCCCGCAAGAATTTAGAAAAAAAAAGTATTGTTTCTCACGAATCAACACCTGCTTGATAAGTTCTGTGGAAAGAATACATAGAACTTGTAGAAGGAAGTAAATGCGAAATGTCTCTTACATATAAGCTCGAACGAGACCGGTCAATGCCATTCTTCACATATAAAAAGTATAAAAGTTGCTAGGTAAATAGCCTACCGGCCACCTCTATCTCCTCCTCAACAAATACGATCGGTTGAACATAAGAGATGATCAGTCGAACATGACAAATTAAAAGTTATCACCCCACAATCAAATTACTAAAGAGTTTTATAACGAGTAATTAATGAGTTTTTTCTTCTTTTTTTTATTATCACTTTGTCGTTCAGCTTAGTAGCCAACGTCGATACTAATTGCGTCAAGGACCAAGAATATAAGCAGCATTTAAAAAAAAATGTCTGGATGTCTCGCTTGGTTCTTACCTACAGTCTCCATTTTCTCCATTAGGTTTAACGACCGAATGACATTCTTGATCCTTATTGTCATTAATTTTTGATATTGTTGCAACCAAACCTTTATTCCCGCAAACAATACACGTAAGCATTTATAACAATTACTGCCGACCTATTAGTTGTACCTACACACATTATAATTACTATTTATTCAACAACAAAAAAAAAAACAGTAAAAATTTATTCTTTGTAAAATAATTAGTAATATCATCGGCATATTTGAGTCTTACTTCCTCGACTTCCTTCGTCCGGAAATACAGGAAGGAGATGCGGTTTATAATTACGTAAAATTTTTAATTTAATTGTCCAATTTTTGTCTAATTGCAAGAAGAGTACCTACTCGATATCATTTTCTGTTTTAACCTTTGTACAAGCAATGTCAATTCGACAAAACAGAGGTAGAGTTTCCGCACTCCAATTGGAAAAAGTCAGGTATGACGAAATTGCCAAATGGGAACGATCTCTTTACAGCACCTCAATGAGTGGTTTGAACTCGAATAAACATTTATGATGGTAACAATAAAACTAAAGCCTGCTAGTTTAGGTTGTCGTCATGATGAGAAGAAAAGGAGTATTTACGTTCTCTCACGTACAACGACATACCGTTGTTCTCATCCCTTAGTAACTCTATCATTTTTAACTGAACGCCCAGTTATTAAGATGAGATTTCTGCTGAAACCTTCATCGTTTATCAGTCATCGTCGACTTTTCACATTCAACGAGTCGTGCTATTGGCGTGAAAGTTAAAAAACAGATTCAATAAGCGCGAATTTAGTTTATATACTGTATCTACTGTTGCGTGATTCCTTTTTCGTGACGAGGTAAAGGAAAGATCATTGTAGTATACGGCTGGATTTCAATCTGGTTCTGTTAAAGGTTCTAATCTCATTGCTGCGAGTTTCTAGAGAATTCTCATTTAGGAAAAAATAATAATCCAATATTACTGAAATCGAATATATGCTACTCACAATTTATATTTTTATTAATTTAATGCTTTCATAATAATATTAAATAAATAAATAACGGTTCCGCCATTTCATGCGCCGATATTTTTTTATCGTTGCTATGAATATGAATATGTAACCAGAAAAAGAAACGTTTCAATCACAATCATGTTTCTATGCAAATAAGGGATCCTTTTTGTGTGAATAAACAAGCGTTGTTGTGGAAGATTCACGAGCGCGTGTTCCTTCGGATCCAGTTCAAGAAGGACGCCACTCTGATAAAGACGCCAGGATATTCTGGTCTGGCGCATCCTGCAATGTATAAAAGCCAATAGTGAACTTTTTTCCCTATTATTTATGATTATACTTGTAGGTTAATATACCGATTCCCCAACTGACGATGCCGGCTTGGATCCAAGGAGATCCGGGCGAAGGTTGGACGAGTAAGGGGCCACCGCTGTCACCCTACAAATTATGCGTGAAGCTTAAATGTATTAGTTTTGGAAAATGTGTTATCACGCAACGAACAGTTCAAGCGTCAATTTTCCTTACCTGACATGAATCTTTGCCGGGAGCAGCGGCACACATCATGTGGTCGAAGATTTTGTCTTTTCCAGCATAAAACGATTGACATTTGGCGTTGGTCATCAACTGAACCGTCACTTGTTGCAAGACTGCCGATTGAAATCCCCCTAGAACACAGAAAAGCAAACGTGGAAAATCTCTAAAAAATGTTCCAAAACTTTCAATTTGAGATTTTCACCTTCAATTAACGTCCCCCATCCAATAATGGTAGCATCTTTGTCAGCATACTGTTCAGCATTGGAATTTGCCGAAGGCAAGCAAACGGGTGAAATGGTCGACTTGTAATCCACGTTCGATTCCAACGTCAGAATGGCTATGTCGTTGAACTAGAAAACCTCAGAGATTAAGTACAAATATAATAAGTTAAACTTTCAATAAAGTGGATTTTAAGTTATATAATTATAACTAGTAGGCTACAATTATTGTAATTTACAGTAATTACTCACAAACGTTCTCGGATTAAATCTCCTGTGGCGTGTCATTCGACGAACCTTTTTCGTTATTACGCCGGCTTTCTTCGATGGAAGTAGAGAGTGAATTCCCAGCTCGACGGTCAAAAGTTTAACTTCCCTTTGCGGGATTCTGCACAGAAATTCATTATTATTCAATCAGTCAATCAGTGAATTTTCCCTCAATATTTGTAACCGACTTTTAAATATTTATTACTTACGCAACCACACAGTGAGCCGCTGTCAGGATTTTGTTCCGGGCAATCAAAGACCCTCCGCAAATAAATGTCCCGTTCTTTTTCAGGGCTACCTAAACAATCAACAAAAATAGGTAATTAAAATAAATGAAATAAACATACTCTTTGCTGATTTTTGATAGGTTGGTACAGCATATAGGTTGGATAGGTCAAGAAACTCACAATTCCGGGCCAAGAATTCTTAACGGCCTCGGTCCCTCCAACGATACGCTGCTCTTCCATAGTTAACGTTTTAGCAGGTCCAACTCCGCAGCTGGATTCCGGAAAGACGGGCTCTTCCTCAACGAAAGGCATTGTTGTTGTTGTTGTTGTCGTTGTTGTCGTAACTGTTGTCGTGGTGGTTGGGGTGGTGCTGGTTGTAGTTGTCGTAACATTGGAATCAAATAGATCGACCATCCCCAAAGAGCTGTTTGTCAAACTGGTTGTCTGGGTTGTCTGGGTTGTCTGTTCAACATCATTGCTGCTGCTGCTACCGTTGGTTTTAAAGTAGTTACTCTCGAACCAAAATGGGATTTTTAATTCTCCACTGTTTTTGTCCCGGTCGTGGTCTTCGGCTGTAATCGAGTCACAACACACGTTACTCCAAAGTTATGTTACCTAATGCAGTACACAATATAATAGCAAATAAAATCTAATATGTCGAACGAAAATTCAGAACCTAACCTAGCCTCATTTCAAAGGACGAAATAAGTGTGTGCAGACCAAATATGGAGTATTTGTCGATTAAGGCTGGCCTGTTCCCGTTTGTCGTTACGACATACGAGGAAAAAATAAAAAACTGACAGCCCTGGCGGAATAGAAGTGAAATCTTTTTCACGTTCCTGTTGTTTATTTTGTCTTTCATTCTTCCTTTTTCTCGCACTGTTCGTCTTTTGAAACGGTCATTGACCCATGGTGGAATCGTCCTTAAGGCTATTCACTGTCTCTCGTCCCTCTTTTCTTTCGTTCTCTCCCGTATTATGGTTTTCCTAAAAGTCATCAGATTTGGCAGACGCATTTGTTTTTCTTGTTTGTGTTTGAAAAAAAAAAAAAAAATTGTCCTAGTACATTTAAATGAAAAGTCAACTCGTTTTACCTTCGACAATAATGGCATCATCCGTTTGATAGATACGCCCGTTGACCGATTCGGATCCCAATAGAAGGGCGGCCGCTAAAAAGGCGACAACTAACGGTCTGACTAGAATCATGGACACTCTTCAGTGTTTCTCTTGAAAAAATACTGTTACTGTAAGATTGTGTAAAAACAGAGTAACAATTATGCATGGAATGATTGAAGTCAAATCAACGATACCGACAACTGGAACGGAACTGAGCTATCACACACTGAGAGGTCTTTCCAACGACTGACGAAGCAGCAAGTGCTGAGGGGCTAAGATGTGTTTGTTTAGGTTAGGTTATACTCCGGTCTCTTCTTGGGCTGTTCGGGGCTGTTGATCGATTGGCGTTACGGCAGTGAAAAGTTCAGTTGAACAAGTTTTTTTTTCTTTTCTTTTTCTTTTTTCGTGACGGGATGACAAAACCGCAATGAAAATGTAGTGTGAAACTCAAGTCCATCCCTCCTTCACACAAAAAATAAATCCACTTTTGAATGCCGTGCGCGCCTTGTTTAGGGGCAACTTCTTATTTGGCCGTCTGGCCTAATATGTTGCGCCACTGGTTTCTTTACAATCACCTATCTAACTGGATTGGTTTCTTTTTTGTAGTGCAATTATTTTTTATGTTAGTTTTTGTGTAATTTTTAAAATTAAATGTGTATGTTATGATACGGTTCTTATGTTGCTAAATAAACTTTGCAGTCTTGAACACATTCACGGAATTATTATCATTTTTTCGATCGAGTACCGGTATACTAACGGGTACAACTTCAATTCAACGGATGTCTTCAATTGTTACACTTCCACAAGAAAAGCATCGACAGTTTTCCGCCGTAATAGCTGCTTTATGAGTTATGACCGATGATTTTGAACTTGGTGGAAATACATTTTTGTAAAATAATTACTGCTTGCCAGATTCACAGCGTTCGTACGTAAATGCGTACGCTATATAGATTGTTTCTGTTTCTAACCATCAACCAGTTAAAAATGTAGGTTTTTTGTTGAGCCAATTCCCGATCGAATGTCACATGGCTTACTCTACATTTCAAAAGATATGTTTGACTTGCGATGGCCCAACCTTAAAATTCGTTTTCACTTCTAGAATTATGATAATATTAATCAGACTTCAGTAATCATATCATACAAGTATCAACATAATATTTGTAAATAATACGTCAAAAAATCATAGTAAAATAAAAGCTTGTCCTGAAAAAAGGATCGCTCTTTTTATTGACTTTATTAAAATACCGATTCCCTAGTTGACCAACGCCTGCGCAAGGAAATCCCAGAGATGATTGAAATGGTCCGCAGCCATCACTCATACTAGATGCATATATAATTGGTGGCAATTAATTAAGCGCATGATCGCTGAATCACCGCTAGCTGTCAGTTACTCACAAAACTATTTTGGTGACCGACCACAGGAATGTCCATCTCAATCACCGGTGTATCGCTAGTTGGATACATGATGTGTATGCCTAGCTCTGCAATAAACTCTCTGGCACACTCCTTTGACAGACTGCCATAATTGATTCATTTTGAACATAACAAATAAAATTAGAAAAGTAATTTTCGATCGTTTTCGATTATGTATCTAATAAATCGTAATAGATCCCCCTTTTTTTAAAGGTTTCATTGGAAGAAGTCAATAATATATCCATCACATCGGAAGCTGCATATAAATTTCAACAACACCCATAATACATAGGTTATTGCCGTGGAAAATTTGTTTGTTAGACCAGAAACTATAAACAGACTCCGTTCTGTTCTTGGGTACTTGTACTTGGGTCCGACGCCGCAGCTTGTCTGGATTGCCTTATTGAACTCCACTTACTTGGCATAGAGGGTGTGTGTTTTTTAAATGATGTTTTCGTTCTCGTCGCACTTGGCGTCTTCCAGCAAATGCCCGACAATACGACAGCAATACAACCGTAACGAAATATTCGTGGGGACCGCCCAGAGTACAGACAGATTCACTGGTACAATTTGGTAAAAAAACAAAATTGCTAGTAACCACACTGTTATCGTCAATATAGCTAGCTGCTAGCTTCAAGCAACAACTTCCCCAAAAGTAAATAGTAAATGCTGGGTTATATGGTTTTCTTTCTAACTGGTTAACGGAGGAGTCTTAAAATCACCTGTCTGCCAATTTCGTTTTGTCTAATGGCTCGTACCGGTATACTGCGTGTAACGATGACCCACGTTTCCCGGTTATTCAACTCTGGGCTCAAGCTTAAACTCTGGGCAGCCGGAGCGGACCGATCACCGATGTGCACAACCCACGCTCGTCTTCCATCGAAAGAACGCAAATATTTTCAGTTGCCAATAGAATGCGTTGCTCGGAAAATTCGGCGATTGTCCAGCGAAATTATTGTCAGCTGGAATTCTCTACGCTCTGGAATTCTCGAACCCAAGCAAGAATTTTATTTCTAGATTCTTCTTGTCTGATCGATCTTGTCATCAGTCATCGTCAGGGTTGATAAAAAAATAAGAATAAATTATCATAAATATTTAAAAATACGCCGGCTTCCTTTACAAAATGTCGTCAAACAAATCAAATCTTATCTTTTAAATTTATACTAATTTGTCAGTCAAGCAAAAAGTCGCAAAAAGTAGTCCATGCAGTCTAAGCAACTTCAGCATCAATCTTTATTTTATTCAACCGTCGCAACCGCTATTTATTATATTGAGACTATGAACCATCACGTAAATGTCAAGCCAAATAAAAAAGTCTTGATTATGGAGTGAAAACAGGAATATACTATCAAGGACATGAATATTTCAGTCTTCCCCCTTGAAGAAATAGTAGGCTACGTGCTGCAAAAAACGTCACAGAAATGTCAAACTATAAGCCGTTCGAAATTCTACTAAATTCAAGGTTCGACTGAGGATCCGTCCATTCGCTTTTTTACTGAACTCAAACGTCATCGAAAATTCGTTATTACATTTACAAATCGCAGCTTATTCTTTTTAAGGCACGCCAAATTTTTCACATTATTTTTGTTGAATCAATTCTAATCACGTATTGCACGTACTACGTATACTTGTAAAAATAAGAAAAATGCCTTTCCTTCTAAGGAAAAGGATAAAACCAGATAAAACGTCATTGCAGTTTGTTGCGTCAGGTCGCGTCAGATAGCGTTCGACTCGAGAGGGTGAACAACATTGCTATCAGTTCTATCAAGTGCATTTATTATTATTACCACATCACACGATGGTGAAACAATGACGCTGTTTGTTTTTTCTGCAAACATTTACACTCAAGCTGCTCTTCTGTCCGCCTCGGTCTGTCTTGGCAACTTAGTCCCAATTTTGCCCTGTCTGGACGAAAGAATAGCACCTTAGTCAGCCTTAGTTGAGAAATGAGCACTCGCAAAGCCTTGTTGTAAATTCTACCTTATCCACCTTTTTCGCTGCAAGTGTTTTATCTGAGCCACCCTGTTTTTATCCCGCAGCCAAGCTGGTTCGTTTGGTTTTAAAATATATTTATTTTAAAGTATTATATTTTTATTTCTTGTCCTTAGTTGAATTATTTATCACGTTTTGTTTAGTTTCGTTACTCTGGTAAATAAACTGGCAACATTCGCCTAGGCGAATATACACCATTTATTTAAAAAAAAAGCTGCTCTTTTCTTTCAATAGATATTCCTCTTTGATTCGGCTAGTTTCTGTTTTTTTATTGAGCTTTATTTAAGCTGTTTTTTTTTCTCCATATTCGCCGGGAACATAAACTTTTTAGTAATAAAGATGCTTAGCTGCTTCACGTGAACCACTGTGCACTGTGGTTGATGCTGAAGTGTCCAAATGTTCTACAAATGTGAACAAAAAAGTGGACAGTTTCAAAAGCAACAAGGAAAATAGCCGTGCGTGAGCGATCTTCTTTTTGACAGAGTCGATTAAGTAAGCTATATAGGCTACCGCTAACTCAGTTTCATTTTCTCTTTTATTTCAGACCTGAAGTAGTAATAAACGTTTCCAGGTATCTCCGGAAACTTGTTGCCATTTAAAATGAGCTGGATCCCGTTAAGTATAGAATTGCTGAACAGTTGAGTACGACGTCTATTGACACAGACGTCTATTGACCAATCCCTTTTTTTTTTAAGCAGGGCTATTTAACACCTTTAAATTGAAATAAATTCCATATATGACTCGCAAACGCGCAATTTGAACGAAAAATTTCGCCATCGCTCTGGATTATTGACGATTTTTAATATAGTTTAATTGCAGTAATGAAATAAAAATCAGTATTATCTCGTATCACGACATTGGGTAGTGTATAAAAACGTCGGCCGAATAAGAAGATAGCATTTTAAAAAAGGAGGCTTAATATTAATTAAATAGGATGTTTCAATGGATAGACCCAAAAAAACAAAAGAATAACATAGCAAATTATTCAACAATTGGAAGTATAATAAAGAGAAGACAGAGTTGTGTGCGTGTTTCCCCCCCGGTGCGTTTCACTGGGCTTTTTTGTTTGTTTTGTTTTAAATGCTACTTTTATTATTTGTGAACAAGCCCATGTTATGTGATGTGGTGACCTAATAAAATTCCTCACACGGTGTTCTTCCCGATCCAGTTCATGAACGACGTGACTCTGGCGTACACGCCAGGATATTTCGCTTGCGCGCATCCGATTCCCCAACTGACGATGCCGGCCTGAATCCAAGGAGACCCGGGCGACGACTGGACAAGAAGTGGGCCACCGCTGTCACCCTGTACAAAAAAAAAATCGATTAGTTCATTGGCTTACAACAAATGGCAGCATAACTTTGTTGTCCTTACGCTGCAAGAGTCTTTGCCAGGATAAGCAGCGCAAAGCATGTGATCGACGATTCCGCCCGGAGCGTCGCTTCCGTAACTGCTTTTGCATTTGTCGTTGGTAATGACCTGAACAGTGACTTGCTGCAGGACAGTCGGCTGGGATCCACCTGGACATCATCAAAATGCGTCATCAAATTTCGTTCATCCGCATTCCAGTCGAATTATCAACAAGCTGCCAGATTTTACCTTCTTTTAGTGCTCCCCATCCGATAACGGCCGCCTCTTTGTTCGTGTACTGGTCGTTGGAACCCGCTGGCGGCAAGCAGACGGGTGAAATAGTTGACGTGAAAAACACAGGAGATTCCATCGTCAAAATGGCAATGTCGTTATACTATGTGGAATGAGAACGAAATATAATTAGCCATCCAATTCCAACTTGATTCAAGAATGTTTTGGCTACTCACCAAAGTCCTGGAATCGAATCCTTTGTGACGGGTCACCCGACGGACTTTCTTCGACACTTGGGCGTCACTAGATGGCTTGAGGACGTGCATGCCCAGCTCCACGGTCAATCGCGAAACGTCCCACGATGACATACTAAAAAAAACACAAAGTCATTTCATGAATTTACAAATTCAATCAATATGCGCACAATGAATGAATTATTATCTTACTGGGCCACGCAATGAGCGGCTGTCAGAATGTGTGTGGGGCTCATCAAAGACCCACCACAGAATTGACGGCCATTATTTTTTAGCGCTACCTATTAAAAGAAAAAAGAACAATAATTGATTAATCAAACGGACTTTTTTCTTTTTAAAGAGATGGTCGCCATTGAAATTAAATTGCGCTAAAAAATGAATGAATCAAACTCACGATGCCCGGCCACGAGTTCTTGATGGCTTCCGTGCCGCCGACAATGCGCTTCTGTTCGTCGATGCTCAAAGTTTTGAACGGCCCAGCGCCGCAGCCGTTTTGCTTGCCATCGACGATAACGGCTTCCTTCACGGGAGCGGGAGTTGTTGTGGTGGTTGTTGTGGTGGTGGTTGTAGTCGTCGTCGTGGTTGTGGTCGTGGCGTTGTTGGGCCGGTAAGGGAAGTACAACCACCAGGGGAAGTTGAGTTGGGGCAGACCGGTTTCCTGATTGACCGGCACGGTGGGGATGGTTCCGTACAAACTGCCAACCACTACGCCATTGTTGTTGGTGGAGACTTGCCTCGAGCAGCAAACTCCATAAACCTGGAAAACAATATTGAAATTCGTAATATCATCATCTTATTAAAATTCTATATCAGAAATTTAGGGCGACTGGTTAATTGAGTTTGCGACAGATGGTGAGGGTCAGTTTGAAACTTTTGTTACGTAAGAAGATTGTTGCGTAACCATCGGTTTGTATCAAATATAAACCCAGGAAATGAAGACACACGCTATTGCATGTAACCGACTGAATTTCGTTGGTTCATTGCTCAGTTTAGTTATGGCGTCGGGGAGAAAAACAAAAACAAAAAAAGGAATAATCACCTGTCTGCCATCTTTTTCGACGTAATGGCAAGTGCCGCGTGTGCCGATGACCCACGTTTCCAGGTTGCTCAACTCGGGCAACTTGAACTTGGGGTAGCAGGAGCGGACCGACGTGCAAAATCCGAGTTTGCCTTCCGTCGTGAAGCACGATTTTTCGTCCGCCAAGAAGGTGCTGCTGGGAAAGCTGGACGACGGCTGCTGGCCCTCCCCCGAAAAGGTGGAATCGATCTGCTCTCCGAACGAGAACGGGAACTTGTCCTCGGAGTCGTCCTTGGCCGATCGACCTTCTCTGACACCCAAGTTCTCGGCTGTCGACGAAATAATTTGGTCATTTTCAATCAGCGTTAGTTACATCGTTCGTTCAACCAGACCCTCCCCAAAAAAAGAAAATAGTCCAACACGCCAATAGACAATAGTTATGATTCTTCTCTCTTCTCGATCGATGGCGAAATGATGAAAGAGTTCCATAATCAAATAGTTATGTATTAGTTGCTGATAAACGTTCGAAAATGTCGCAACTGGGCTTTTTTTTCTTTAATACTGAATTCCCTCCAAAAAGTTTCGAAACAGGTAGCAGATATTTGAATTGTGAAACAGGTTCCCGATATCCGTTATCATTTTTTTGTTCGACTTGTTGGTATATGTATGGAAAAGAAATGCTACGAGCGTTCATATCCAAAATATAAAACAAAGAAAAAGTCTCGAAGGGAAAGAAGAAGAAGAAAGAAGAAAGAAGAAGAGGAAAGAAAAAAAAACAACAATAACAAATATCCCCCGAAGTGAAGGTGAAGGTAAAATGGCGTCGTGCTCAGGTGATAGAGAGACTGTTAACCGCCTGGCCGACGGCATTTGGTGGGCAAGGAAAGGGCGGAATCCTCCGTCCGTGACCATGCGGAGGCCCATTATGAAACCACCACCACACATTTCACTTTCAAGGTCTGCTCTGCTCCTTCTCTTTCATCCTCTTCTTTGGCTTCTTCTCTCCATTCGTCTCAACCGGTCGGTCGTTGACCTTATCGTATCGTCGTCAAGACATCTCTTTTCTCTCTCTCTCTCTCTCTCTCTGTCTCATTTCTTTCCCTTTTTTGTTTCACTATTTGATGGGAGAATTAACAGTTCACGGAGAGTCTATTTTTTTTTTTTTGTCAATGCCCCCCTCCCTCCCCCGCTATAATGCCGAACCACAATGTCCACTTAACTAGAAAAAAGTTAAAACTAGTCTTACCTTCAACGATTATGGCATCGTCCGTTTGGTAAACGCGGGCGCTGACCGGGCCGGAGCACAACACAAGGGCGACGGCTAAGAGAGCGGCCGTTAAATGACGAACTTGGGCCATTGCCAAGCCTGTTTGCCTGTTAAGGAACAACAACACCAAAATTCAGAGATGATACTTATAAAAATAAATAAATAAATAAATAAAATCGATGACATTTGCAATTCATCGACCAATAATAACAACAACGTACAAAAAATGCGTATAAGAAAACAAGCAAATCGATACCGGTAGCTGGGGACTTTGAGTTGTCACGTGCTGTGAGAGGTTTCTCCGTTGACTGGAAAAGCAACAGGTGGTCGGAATATGTTGGGGCTCGGCACTGTGTGTATGTATTTGGTTTCGGACTGGCTTGTCCGGACTCTTCTTAAGCTGATGATCGATTGGCAGTGTCGCAGTGAAGAGGTGTCTCTAATATTTTGTCGAGGGGAAACGAAGAAACGTAAAGAACAAGAGAAAAATAAAAACGGGATATTTGGAAGCTAAAAGTTGGAAAAAAAAAGTTCGAAGCTCTAGTCAGCCCCCCCTCGCACAAGAGAGCCGCTTCTGAGTTACTACTCCGGCCGCGCACCTTTCTTTAAGGGGTTGACAGTGTGGCGCCACTTGTCTCTCTCACCTTCTCTGCTTCTTTTTTTTCCTTTTTTTTTTTTTTTTTTTTTTTTGGCTAAGATCCTCCTCCCTTTTTTCCTTCTTCTTCTTCTTCTCTTTTCCTTTCGTCCTCCTCCTTCTTTTGTTTTAACGAGGAATTTCTACAACTTGTATTTTCCCAGTCTATAGCCTAAATAATTCCGCATTTCTTTCATGCTGGTTTGAATTCATATAGTTTCGACTGTGAGCGAGTTTGACTCAGTTTTTATGATGGGCCTCATCTTTTATTTTTTACCTGTCTGGTTGCTCTGCTTTGTAATTGGACAGATGGATCATTATCAGATTTTTCCATCTTTTATCTTGATATCAAAATCCAGAAAGATTCGACATTCTTCTATACCGTATTTCGTATTCGACGTACACGGGAACAAATGAGAGAAGTTCGATTTCCAACCAACACAGGTATAACCGTGTAGGCGTGTACACAGCAAGACAAGGTGAGTAGCCAGGTAATAAATATTCTCTCCCTGGTGGCAGTCATCAGGTTCCACTGTTTGGCAACTGACTCGTCTACTGTGACGCATCAGCGACTGGTCTGAAAAATAAGACCAGTTTCGTTTGTGTCTCATCTTCCATCTTGTCTGATTGCCACTGCCACGTCTCTCTGATTCCATGTTAATTAGATCGTAATAAGTGGAAGACGAGGAAGACTAAAAGGAGAAGGAGATGACCAACAGCGGAGAAGAGATATAGATGTAGCATGTATAATTGTATATAAGCATGTAAAAGGAAACCTGACGATGGCGTTGGCCGGCACAAACACACACACACACAGCACGCATCCATATTAATGTAAGAAACACACGACTTATACACGAGGCAGGGTGCCGGAGCTTTTAGTCCGACCAAGGCCAAGGTCAAATTAACAGCAGCAGCAGAAGCAGCAAAGTCCAGCAGGGCAGCTCCGCTCAGCTGAAAAGAGAGCCAAAAAAATCTACTCTGAGCCATCTCAGCAGCAGGCGAAATGGAAATTTTCGCCCTTTTATGGTCACATAAATCATTTCCCGGAGCCAGCGAGAATGGCTGTAAGTCAAGACGTGTGGGACGGCCAGCAACAAGCTTTACACATAAACAGCCAAACCTATTGAACCGGACTGCTAGCGACGTCCGACACAAGTCGCGCTGGGCCATTGCAGCCCATTCAAGAGTAAAAAAGCGGAGTAAGTATAAGTACTAACCAAAGGGAACGAACTTAACCAACAACCTGACGACAAACAAAATCCAAGAGAAAATATTTGCCATTCCGCCGCCATACATTTTTGGAAAAGCCGGAATAATAACGGCGCGGTATACAAAGGGCGGAACGAATGCACATATCCCCACGGGCCGGCCGGCCTCTGTCAACAACTACAGCACTAAAAAAAAAACTGGTTATTTGTTTACCGTTTGCTTTGCTAAGATTACTACGGTCACGAAGACATTTTGTCGGAGAAATTATCCAAACGACTGCGATTTCAACGGACTCCAACTCGAACTCAGGAAACCCAAACGGCCCAAAATAGCCAAAATAGCCGACGTGATTATTTCTACCGTGCAGTAATTATCCAAAGGAAAGAAAAAAAAAAGGAAACAACGATACTCAGTTTGTATTTCACATGAAACTTTTTTTTTCTTTTCTGTATCCCAGTTATTGCGAGACATTCTCACATATCAAAAAGCCAATTAAGAAGACGCGGCCGATTTTGGAAGCACTCAAGCTCAACTTGTCTCGCCAATCAGCTGAGGCAATAATGAGCGCTGAATGTCGCTCCCCCGGAGGTAAAAAGATTCCCAAACATTAAGAAACCCAGTGCGCAATTGCGGATGATTCATGCGGCAAAAAAAAGGAAAAATGTTTTAACAAGTTACGAACGTAAATTTAAAAAAAAAATGACGATTGAAATCACAAATGTTAGGCAGAGAAAAAGATTTTGACAAGGTCCCGCAAAAACTTAAAAAAAAAAAATGAACAGAATAATTTAAGAATTAGCGAATTGCTCGGGGGAAAGATCTGGACACGAAGCGGGATCGGCGTAAATTCTTTTGGCTAGTTCGATGGCGGAAGCGTGGAGGGCCACCCAGGTTTCTTTACCGGAAGGAAGGATCAGCCTGGCCGGCAGGAGGAAGCCGTAGCGACCGGAATCGCGCAGCTCGAGAGTGTAGGCGTACTTGACGCCAGCAGCGCCTTTCACCCAATCGATTGAACTGCCTACACTCCGTCACACAAGAATAACAAAATAAAATAAAATAAAAACAAAAATTTCATCAATAATTCATTTTGAATCTCAAAATGCATCTGAGGTAGACGTACCTGAGGCTATGTAGAGGAGATCCGGGATGGAACCGATCAAATAACTGGCTCCGTTGACCGTCTCCAGAGCCTTGCTGCCGATCTTGGCCAGCGAGTAAAGGTCAGAAAAGTCTTCAGGCTTCTCTTGCTTGTGTCCTGCACATTCCGGCACATCCGATGTACAAGAGTAAATACCAAAAAACAAAAATGTCAGAATTTGATTACCATAGTACAACTACATACCCAACCGGTTTCCGTCCCAAAAAATATTTGAAATTGATTACCCCAAGGAAGGAGCCACATTTGACTGTAGGCGTGCAGGGAGATGTACATGGCCAGGTCATCTTTGTTGGCCAGGACCAAGTCGCGCAGGGCTCGGGATTCCGGCTCGGAGAAGGCCTTGGCTCCGGCGAACGTGTCGGAGCACGGATTCCTGGACGAACCACCCGTCAGCCAGTGGTGGTCGAAATTGCGATTGGCATCCGCCCCCGTGCACGACAAACTGGCCTTGGTGCTGGCCACCTCCGACCTCAGCTTCTCCAGGATGGCTTCGTCCAGGATGGGGTCATCCTGGAAGCGAGTGAGCCGGTCGGCTCTCAGAGATGCTTCGGCCGATTGGCGGAAGGCGACGTTATCCGTCCGGGAGCGGGTCTTGCGCCACATCCGATTGTTCGAATGCGTGTAAGCGTAACCGTCTATTATTTTGGCAATTACAATAAATCATGGAACGACATTAATGGGTTTGTTTTTAGAAAAAGAAAAAAAGAAGTTTGATGCTTTGATTGAGATCTCTGCCATTACCAGGATTGAGCACGGGCACGAAGAGCCAATCAAACTCGTTCATGATGCAATCGTACTTTTGCGGGTTGATCACAATCTCGCGAATCATGTAAGTAATGGTGGCGGGCGTGATCCATTCGCGGGCGTGAATACCTGCCGAACATTTAAAGACGAACAAGTCAGCACGATTCGTGAGTCAGCAATAATGTTAAGTTTTTTGGTTCTTCTTTTTGGGGGTTTTTCCCCCCTCTTGGCGATGTTTATCAACTTCGTGGGTTACAACATGTTGTGTTTACCGGCATCAATGAGGATTGACTTCTTGTTAGTTCGACCTCCATTTTGATGGAGCCGGACGGCTTTAATTGGCCGACCTTCCGTCGAAGTTCCAATGTCGGTGACGGTGACGAAATCGGGAAATGTGATTTTCAAGAAGTCCAAGTAACTGTAAATGTCTTTAAGAGAAAATGAAATGTTTAATCCCATTGACTTTGTAAAATTTTGTACGAAATGGGAAGATATGAAATTATAAAGTGTTTTTAAATTATACCGTCCAGCGAGTGGTATCGTTCCCATGTAAGTGGATGGCCATTGCGATATATCAGTTCATCGACATTCAACGGTTCGGCCGGATTCTCATTTTTGATGGCATCCTTTTAATCGAATTAGACAACATTAAACGACCATTTAAATCAAAACGAGTCTGATTCAGGTTTTTTTTTAAATACCTGAACGTCATTGATAAGGATCTCGAATGGGAGACGGGCTTGCTTCAGGGCCTCTTCCATGTAGCTGGCCACATCAGGAGCGACCAGGATGTCGGTAGCCGAAGTGACAAAAAGACCTCGAGGTTGCAGGTGCAATTTAGCATCGGACCAGAATTCAATTCCTGGAACATCTTCGAATTTCAGAATCCAACGAGCCGCCTAAAATCACATCGACTAATGAGCAAACCAGAGTTCCGAACATCAAATCCAATTCCAGTAACTCACCTCCTCGGTCGGGATGACGACGCGATAAACTTTGTAGCCGGTGTAATTTTTGACAGGATCGCTGATGATGTCATCGCCGGATTCCGAGAACTCCGTGGGCGAGTTCAAAGCGACCGAGGCGACGACGTCGACATTTTCGACAACCA
The DNA here is from genome assembly GCF_021134715.1 of Daphnia pulex. NCBI lineage: Eukaryota > Metazoa > Arthropoda > Branchiopoda > Diplostraca > Daphniidae > Daphnia > Daphnia pulex. The sequence continues at coordinate 7,927,611 of NC_060024.1, read as the reverse complement.
CTTGCGACTCTCCAACCGGATTGGAATTCTTCGAAGGATCTGGATGGCTGCTGTTGATCTCATCCGCGACCGCGCTTGATGGGACTGGAGATTCTGCCACCGATAACCCGGCGCTGCCATGGGTCTCGATCGGGTTGACCCCGGCATCGCCACTGTCTGGAAATGTGTTTACATTATCTGATTCAGGTTGAGTTGCCTTAATGGGAGTCGGTCCGTCGCCGTTTCCTAGAATAGCGCTGGACTCGACTGCTTCAGCTTTTCCCGTCTCGTCTGCGCTGACAGCCGCCGAAGGCTCTTGGGTTGTTCTGGCATCTTCTTCGACTCCCTCCGCCATTTCCAGAGGTTGCTGCTGCAGCTCGACGGCCGTAAGTGCATCCGCCAGCTTCACCGGTTCATCGCCCGTCACGCCCGCCACCATTGTCTCTGTTATCGCAGCCGATTCGACGTCGCTGGCGAGTAAATCGGGCGTCTCCGTTCGTGAAATTTCCGATGCTCCGGTGGAGCTGGCCAGTTGCTCTTCATCACCGGAGGATTCCGGTTTGAGTTGAGCCAAAGTTTCCAGCGGAACTTTTGTATCTTGTGCGTCAGATGGCGCTGAAACGTGTCGACCGGCGTCGCTGCTGTTGTTGCATTTCCAAACGGCCACATATCGGGAACCAGGAGGGGGTTTTCGCAACTTCTCCTTTTCGTAGATGGGCACGTCTTTGAAGTCCAGTTCCTCCGTGGTAGTTGGGCCGGCCTCCGTCGTCGACCTCACTGAATTACATCAGACAGTTTTTCACAAAAATTCGACATATCGAAATGGAAAATTAAATTACCAGATTGGACGAGCGCTTGATCGGCTGCCGGGGCGGCGCTAACGACCAATAGGCAGAAAGCTGCGAGGAAACACCTGGCGACTAAAAACGATAACCCTTTGGTCCATCACGAAAACAAATAAAAAGAAAAGGAAACGAAATTAGACGATTTGAATATCAACCCAACCCAAGCAATGCCGTTATTTAACTTTGGTCCGCGAGAACAGGTTACCTCGCACGTTTATCATTTGGTTTTTTGATGGCGCGCGCCATATTTAGAATGATTTAGAAATCGAACGATGGACCTCTCCACCACGCTGTGTACACTGCATGTGGAATGACCGTGACCTTTGCGTGTGCGACGTCGCTGCTGGACGTCCGCGTCGTGTCATCGACACCAAATACGGAAGAATACTTATAAACGAAAATAAAAAGAAAGAGAAGCCCCCTGCCTCACGCCCCCCCCTCCTCCTTTTTTTTCATTCTAACAGCTGGACAAATGCGGCCATAAATTCAAATTGGGCGCAATAAAAACCTTTAGACGTTAGGACGCTATGGGCAACAACGTGTAACCGTCGTGCGTGAAACTGTGGAATGCGATCACTAAACCATGGAAGAATGTACGTTGCGAGTGTGAGAAGTAAAAATACGCACACACACACACGGACACACAAAGACGGTGTAATAAGAATTCTTTAATGATGATTAACCACACCATTTGGGGTTCTGTATTATACGTACGGGAGAGACGAGAATGAATTACTAATTCGCTCCCGCAGGCCATTTAGGCGCATCACATTCATTCGTGACTCGTCGGAAAATCCGAAAAACACTTTCGTTTCCTTTTGTGTGTTGCACAGTTAAAAGGGAGGAAAAAAATTCAATGAAGATCTTCCATGGGAAATAATTGAATTGAGACGTCTAACATATGAGCACGACTTGAATGATTAGAATCTTAAGTGGAAAAAGAAAATCCCGAGAGACGGGCCAAGATGACCGTGAAATAACAAAGGCGTCAGCAACAATCAATAATTCATTCAGTTTTGCGCAACTTACAATATCTACTATTAGATCGATGTTGTACATCTCAAGAAATAAATGTGAAAAAAATATTCGCTATTTCTTATAACTTTTGCATCAGATAAAAACAAAAATATATAATGCAATAGACAGTACCTGTCATGGTCATCGTGCTGGACGTTAGCTGCTAGTCTGATGCCGATGTGATGCTGTTGGCGAGAAGACGTCCGGAACACTGCGAGAAGGGAAATAAAGTCAAAAAGAAACAAACTCACTATCTTCTAGACACCAAAGCCGAGAAAGGTGCTCAGCTGGCAGCCTACGATTTAACCGATGCAGCAGAGGGCGGCCATATCCAGCGTGCTAAAGGGGGAGGAAGGGGGGAGGTTCGGCCAGTGAACTCCCTCTCTTGCACACAACACATACACACTACTCTTCAACCTCTTGTTTTTTTGTTTTTTGTTTTTTTCATTCTTTATTTAACGCTTTTTTCTTTATTTTATTTTTTGAATTTTCAATTCTCCTTGTCTTTTCCGCCTCTTCTCGGAGCCCTTTAGCTGTGTGTATGCGCTTTTGCTCTTTGTGTGCTTGTTTTAAGAGCCTATTTGCACCCTCCGAAATGCGACGATAACCGGGAAGAATAGCTGAATAACCGCCGCTTATTCTAAATATTCAAAAGAACTTGAAGAAGTAAAAGTCAGAAGGACACAAAACCAACCAAACAGTCAGCACTTTTTTTAGAGGTTTCATTTTATCATAGATTTTTACATTTTTTTTTTTTTTTTTGTTATGTTTGAAAAGACCGAGCTTAATCGAAATATGAAAGGAAAATAAGAAAAAAATAATATCTGTCTGGCTTCTCTCTTCTGGCCTCTGGGAGTTTACGGAACCAAATGGATGGAACCGAGGAAACTTCTTATAAAAATTTTCAAGGTCTCGAATTTTTTTCCCTCCGTGTTACATGAATTGTTATCCCTGTTAAATGGATGAAAAAAAAATGTCCAAAGAAAATAGGATTACGATTTAAGTATCCCCCGCTATTATCTAAGACGTCGCGACTATAACGACGCAATTCTTCTAGCTCTAGTCGAAATATACCTACCTCCAAGTATATGTACATATAAGAAATACCTAGAGGCATCCTGCCGTTACCGACAACACGATGATACTCTGTTATTCAGATGCCCCGTTGGATGATGAAAATTGATGGACCTCGAACAAAAGAAGTAAATTATTCGTAGAAAAACCAAATGTAAAGGGCAAGCGCCTCGCTGATGGCAAAGTTTTCACACTGCACATTCGTAATAATCATTACACTTTTATGATCGTTGTTACCAGTACCGTAGCAGCATAAGCTTATTTGACCATCAATAATGGATAGGAAATAATAAACAAAGTCGTCTGGTTTTCTGTTTGCTTTTTTTTTTACCTTGAATTTTATTTTGACACACGTTTGGGGAGACAGGGGAACGTATAAACCGGGCGTGATAGTTACGGTTGTGTAAATATTACGAACAAACCAGCATTTTTATTTTAAACGATCGCGGGGAATTTAAAAAATAAAAAGCATTCACAAAGAACTAACCGAACCAAAAAAACAAAAAAACAAACAAAAACAAATTTAGAAACAAATAGGTAGACTACAAATTAAGCCAGATTGGGTTAGTAAAGTTAGTACGGATTTCTCAACGAATGCAGACAAAAAAAAAAAACAAAAAAACAACAGAAATTCAGTTACAAAAAAGGGAATGAAAACAAACAAAAACAATTCTAAAAAAACAATAAAATAAAGAAAAGGTATTAAAATGGCGAACAGGATGGTAATTCATCGTAGAGACGGTGAGCCAACTCGACGGACGCGGCATAAATGCCCGCCCAGGTCTCCTCCGCTGTTGGGACAATCTGCTGGGCTGGCAAGATCATTCCCCGTTCGCCGGCGTCTCTCATCTCAACCGTGTAAGAATAGCGAACGCCGGCCACACCTTTTGCCCAATCTTGACTCGTACCTGTAATTACAAGCATTACAGCATACAAGGGCACAATTAGTCTCAGTGCAATTTGAATCATTTTGCATTTTGCAAACATCCCATTTTGGTTAGTTTTCTTAATTACAGACCGCAACTTGCCGAATGTCAAATTTCGAAATGTATATAAATAACAAAATTACCTGAGGCCAGAGCGAGAAGGTCGGGTACGCTGCCGATGAGGAAAGATGTGTTATGGACCCGCTGTAAAGCCCTAGCACCGATTTTAGCCAACGAATACCTAGTAATAAACAAATTCAATATCTAATTCAATCAAATAACAATGAAGAGTTTATCAACTTGCACCACTTCTTACAGTTCGCTGAAATCTTGTGGACGAGCTTCGGCGAAGCCCCAAGGAAGCAGCCACATTTGCGAATACGAATGCAGAGAGATGTACATGGCGATTCTAGAACGCTGTGAGCAAAAATCAATGAACAAATGAATCCGAATGTAATTTAAAAATCAATTGCAAATGACTTACTTGTTTGAGCATGAAATTAGCCAAAGCGCGGGACTCGGGTTCGCTGAAGGGTTTGACTCCGGCAAAAGCCGGCGAGCAAACGTTGCTGGAACTGCCTCCCTTGCGCCAGTGGAACTCGAAATTGCGGTTGATGTCGGCGCCGACGCACTGCTCTTCGTCGTCGGCGTCGACGCGCAGCTTGCGGGCGCTGGAGCGAACCAGCGTCGACGTGTAGTTGCGTCGCGTTTTGCGCCACATCCGGTCGACGGCGTGAGAGTATTCGTAGCCGTCCGGATTGACCATAGGGACAAAGTACCAGTCAAACCGGTCCAGAATGCAGTTGTAGGAGTCGGCGTTCTCCACCAGTTCATTGATCATCCAGGTCAGGGCTGCAGGTGTGATCCATTCGTTGGCGTGCATGCCTGTCCGAAAAAAAGAAAAAAAAAATGAAAATGAAAAATTCGCGTAGATGATGTCATCGTCAATCACACTCCATAAAAACTTGGGCGCACCTGCGTCCACCAGGATGGCTTTCTTTTGGCTGGGCTCCACTCCATCCGGTTGGCGACTCCGGCTCAGTTTGATGACATGAATGGGGCGGCCTTGACTGCTCTTCCCGATGGGCACCACTTGAACCCAATCAGGATGAGCTTCTTTCAGGTAATCCAGGTAGCTGTTGATATCTATTTTTTTTTTTATTTCATTCGATAAAAAAAAGATTCAATTAGTTTTCACTTGTCATCCGAATTTGTTTAAAAAAAGCTTTTAAGCCATTTCAGAAATTCTGTGATATGAATTTATTATACCTGCCAGACGGTGATAGCGGTCCCAAGTTAACCGGTGTTGACCGCTGGGTCCAGACTGGCTGCGGGCGAACGACGGCCCAGACGGATTCTCTTTAGCGATCGATTTCTAATTTTTGTTTAAACAAAAGAAAATTTTTTGAGCAAATGAAAGTACTTTAACTAGCATAACTGGGAAATGTAATCAACTAATCAACTAATCAACTAACGTGGACATCGTCGATCAGCACTGTGTAAGTGAGACGGGCTTCGCGGAAGACGGACTCGATGTCGGGGACGGTTTTGGGCGCCACCATGACGTCGGCGGCCGATGTGACGAACAGTCCCCTGGGCCGGAGGAGCAGGCGCGGGTCGGCCCAGAATTCCACTCCGGGCTCATCTTCCATGGAGAGAATGCGGCGGACCGAGTCTTCGGTCGGAAGGATCACCCGGTAGACTTTGTATCCCTTGTAGCTGCGCTTCTTTGTCGTGGCCGGAGTGTTTTTGGCCTCATCAGCTCCGGATGATAACGACGGAGGCGATGATAATTCGACGCCAACCGGCAAGGCCGCCGTCTTCGTTTCGCCCATTACCTCCGTGGACTCGGTGACTGGTTCCGTTCTGGACTCGGGTTCCGTCGTTAACGTAACCGATTCGTCGGTGGTTGTCAAGGCCTCCTCATCCTCCTCAATCTTCTCCTCGACGCCATCCGCTTGATAGAACGATTCCGTCGCGGCTGTGACGTCCCACTCCGTCTGCATGTTGGCTTCCGCCAGGAAAGTCGTGGCCTCCACATCGACGCTCGGATCGAATATCTTGACCAGTTGCGGCTCCATCAAGACAATCTCATCCACAGCCGGATCGCTCTGCGAGTCCGTCGCATCGCTGCCGGAATCGGTGAAATCCACCGTGGTCTGCGTCACGTCTTCGACGACATCGGCGACTACTGTCAGGAATTCTTCGCTTTTTTCGTCTTCGCCGGAAGGCGGAACATTTGTCGATTCGATCGGCGTGTCATCCAGCGTCGTTGGCGTCGATTCCGCCACTTCCTCCTTATTTTTAAGGACAGCAACCGAAACCGATTCGGTCGTTGCGACTTCGTCAAATGATTCCGGCTGGATGGTAATAACGTCATCGTCGATGGATATGGCCTCCGTGCCCTCGTTCCGCTCATCCGTTGGGGTTTTGAAGTCGGCCTTCAAGAGGATATGAATTTCCGAATCGGTTTCCGGTCGCAAGGTTGCCGATTCGGTAGGTTGAGCCTCTTCCGATGACGTCGTCGTCGCCATTGGCGTCGTTTCGGAACCTTCGCCAATCTCTACCTTTTGCTGGACAGGTGGAGTGGTATCCTGAGAAACATTTTCGGGATCCAACAGGATCGCCGGATCAGTAGTGGCAACCTCTTGTTTCGTCTGATTTTTCAAGTCGACCTTCGCTCCGGCATCGATTACGGAATCGATTACGGAATCGGCTTCCGGTTGTGCGGTGACGAACTCGGTGGAAGTTTCTTCTTGAATCTTTTCGGCTTGGCCGTCAGCATCTGCGAGCGTCTCTACCTTCTCCTGGATGGATAGAGAATCGGTAGTATCCCTTTGGGCATCCTCAACGGGTTCGGCAAGGATCTCCGTCGAGGATTTAACGACCTGGGCGATTTCAGTTGTCAAAACGCCCTCCTCATCGGAGACGACTGACTGGGCGATTTCCGAGCCAACGACTGGATCCTTCAGTTTCAATCGGTCCACTCCTAAGTCAATGATGACCGATTCCAAATCGTATTGCGTGGCCGATTCGACAAGAGGTTGGATGGTCACCGCATCCAGCTCGCCCGTCGCTCCGCAGTCTGGACACGGAAAGATGACGGACGTCCAATCCGTTGTCCCTTCAACCGTTTCGGTGACTAGTTCAGTCGTCGTTTCATCGACATTCATCTCCGTAGTATCTTTAGAGAAAAATTCCGCGTAAGCATTCCAAGTTATACAGTTCAATTTAAAACAATAAGTAAAGTGTTAATTATTATTATTATTTTTTTATTTTTATTACCGGAAAGGAATCTCTCAGTAGTGTCGGTTGGCGCAGCCGAACAGGACCAAAAACACAACAGCAGAGCCATCAGAGAGATGGCAGTGATTGGAATACGATCGGCCATGGCGATTTAGGAAGAGCCTTAATATAAAAATTGTTGACTAAGGACATGAAGTAATGTGATGGAACGCGTACAAAAATCAATAGAATCTGAGCGAAACATCAAAATTGACTTGCACCGCGCTTACCGTTGATTCCTGACGATGTGGGCCGTCTGATTTCTGTTGAAGCGCTCGGTAAGAATCGAATCGGCCTGTGTGTGGCAAACGAAAGCGAAAGTGGCTGGGCTGGTGAGTTGTCGGACGTTCCAGTACGGACCATCGGTACCCAGTGGACTGAAGACGATTCTAAAGGTGGCACTGGTTCTTCTTTGGAATCTTCCACGTCTCTTGTCTTGTTGGCGGAGTTGGGCCAGCAGCGGCAGTGGCGGTGGCGGCGGCGGATGAGGTGGTGCTGGCGGAGTCAGCCAGCCCCAGTTGGGTGGGAGGAGGGATAGAGGGGGTATGATCGGGAGGGGGTGTTCTCTGTTCTGAGGGGCAGTCTGGGAGGGTTTTTTTCTTCTTTTCTTTTATTTTCTTTTTCTTGTCGAAATTGTGCGTGGTAAAAACTTTTGTTTTCACAGCGCGGCCTTTTCAAGGTCTTCTTCAGCTTGGATTTCGTGACCAATGGCCGGGGCCAGACCAGGCGGCCGAACGTGTCTTGCGGTTATATGAAGACCAGGGCGCCGCCGGTCGCCAGCTCCTCCTCCGCCTCCTCCACCACCACCACTTTTTCTGTCCCGATAATTGCCCGAATCTTTTTATTATTTTTTCAACTTCAACAGTTTTTCTCTGAAAAATGAAAATAACCCAAAAGGAGAATGAAATCCACGTGTGTTGAATGATTGCGTCTGTGTAGGATACCTTGCGCAGAAGATAAAGCAGCACACACAACCCCCCTTGTTCCCCTGGAGCGTCTTTTCTTCCGTTTTCCACGTAACTCGAATGAACAAAAAAAGGGGGGACTTTGGGTTTTTCTTTTTTTTTTATTTTGTTTCTTCTCCCTAATTTAAAAATTTTACATTTTTTTAAGCCTCAGCTGCTCTATCCGTTTCTATAAGATTATTAAAGTAGACTTAGGTAAGTTCTACATAGTGGTAAAACTTGGACATAATCCGTGTTCCATGTTCAGAAATTACTCAATTTTTCATTGACATGAACCTGTTTGATAGCAAACAGACAAAAAAAAAGGAGTTCAACGTACGCGGGTGATTAGGAATTGTGAATATGTTGATTGAGCAACGCATGTCCGGGATGGGTATAACCAGACATCTCACGGGACTACCGGCGTCAAAACAACACAACTACTGCGGTGCGGTTAATATATAATGACTGATGATTGAATCCAAACAAAGTACTTCACGATCCTGTTATCTACAATTGATGTAACAGCGCTCGACGAGTTCAAACGAAAAAGAAAGGGTGAACGAAACATGCGTCTCCGGCGTTATTCGGTTGTGAAAATCTAGCTTTTTCCAGACTTGTTCAATTCGATATACCTGTGGGGTCGGACTGCTCCCTTGCCAGTCGTAAAAAAAGAGGGAGAAATTTCCAGAAATTACCTGATACATTAAAAAAAAAAACCTTAAATATTTAAAAAAGAAGGGGGGATTCTTTATTATTAGTCTTTCATCTTTATTCTGGTGTGTATGTGTGTGTATTTATTTATTATTTTTTTTTTTTACCTGAGTCAGAGTTCAAGGCCGGCAAAAGTGGTATTACCCCCTGAATATATAGATACAATATATTATTACCGGTCCACGTGAAACCCACCTGGGCTCGTTACACTACTTTATCCACCGTAGGAGCAGCCGCCGTCTTTGTTTGGTTTTTCCTTCCATTTTTTCGGTTGCTCATTCTTGTTTTTTCCCCCCTCTTGTGTACCTATTTCACTACGAGTTGCTGCGCTAAGACTGGCAGAGTCCGCGGCCCAGCACCGTCAGACGCAATAATCGTACTCTTCCGTGTCCTTCGTTTCTTCCACACTGTGTGTATACGTCTCAGTCTTCTCTTCTATACACTTTCCATTTTTCTTTTAAAAAAAGAAAAATTAACAAAAAACACCAATTATTCTTTATTATCTCTTTTTTCTTTCTTGTTACCCATTTTTTCAATGTTTATTTATTATTTCCAGACGCGCTGACCACTCAAAAAAAAAAAAACTGGCCGAAGGAAGAGGGAGGTGGCTGTCATGTTGATTCACCTTCGTCAATTGACAATTCCCATAGTCTATTCTTTTTTCTCCGTTTTTTTCTCTTATGGACATAATATATTATTTCCTTATTATTTTTTTTTAAAGAAGAAAAAGAAAAACCATTTTTTTTTTTCGTGCGTGGCCGGGAAAATGTCATCATCATCGCCAGCATAGAGAGGCCTTTGACGAAGATAATCACGCCGTCCTTGCCGCGTTTCCTCCCGCGAGCAAAATGAGCTATTGCACAGACACCAGTTGTTCTTGCTGTATACGTGCACAACACAATCACATGGAATTTTTATTAGACTCCCGCCCCCACGAGCGACCGAAGCTATTTATCTATCTATTTATCTCTTTTCTTTTTCTACCTTTTTTTTAAAGTTTACGCTAGAAAAACAAAATTGCGTCATATTTTTTTTTCACGACAAACTCACGAAAGAACCGCGACGAAGGACGACGAAATTTCCTACCTTGCTCAGTCCTTGCCAATTTTGCCAGTGCGCCCATCTCTTCTTGCTTCATCTCGCAGTCGAACACGTGAATGACGATCGCCGATTGGAATTTATTATTCATGATATTCACAATCAGCAAACTGAGAAATGCTAAATTCAATTTCTCTCCGGGACGGGATAGAGGAGATTCGCTAGACACTTAAATGTATAGCGCCGCATCAGCTGCTGCAGCTTAATTCCTTCTTGCGAAATAATTAGATTCAACCGGTGCAGCAGTGCATCAACCTCGACCTACCTGATTAAATTTCCAGAGTGTGTATAGTTCTCTCTGTGTCCTCGTTTTCATTTCGTCTCTTCTTCTTCGTGCTGGCGTTGTTATTTTTTTAAATTACGCAACAGTCAACACACGCAGTGTCAATAGCGTCAGAGCGTGAATCCCGCCAACACTATAATTCGTTTCTTTTTCTTAGTCTTCTCTCTTCATTATTTGATTGGGCAATTTTTTGCACAGAGTATCATGACAGTAAATATGAAAACATTTCTGCCTAGTACACGGCTATCACAGTATATATACTAACATCTACGTATTTATATATGCACAATCTATCTCCTTTTGAGTGCATCGTGAACTAGACTGGAGAGGTGCATTTGCATACGGCCAATGACGTTTTTGTGCAATAACAACGGATGCAACTAATGGATGACCCGGTTCCATTCATAGTCTCTTCTCTCTCGACTCCGCCTAATTTTGTTGTTTTTCCCGCTATACGTATGTCTTTTTCCTGATGTTTTTATTTTTATTTATTTTTTTTTTGTACAACACCATTTGAGGAAATTCGTTTTTTTTCCAACTGCCGATGACCCCGTTTGATTTGGCGATCTGTTCTTATTTGATGGGCGTGCACCCACTGTTTCGCAACCGGTCAAGGGTATTATGGCGAGAAGCCGCTGAACTTGGCCAAATTCAAACCGGTCGAGGAGAAAAAAGGAAAATAAAAGACGTCGGAAAATAATAAACAAAAATGAAGAACGGGAGCAAAGGCACAAAAGCGGATGGTAAGCGGAATGAAAAGAAGAACAAAGACAACCGGAAACTCAACCAGTAAGTTTGTTTTTTTCTCTCTCTCTCTTTCTCTCTCTTCTGCTGGTATATAATAATCAGGGTTAGTTTTTTTTTCTTCTTCTTCTACCATCCACCAAAAGGGGATAAGAACCGCTGCCAAGGTCGGCAGCGAAATTATATGAAGTGCTCCTCGTTTCCACTCCTCTTATGTCTCTTCTTCAGTGTAATGTTGCTGTTGTATAGGAACGACCGCACAAGCGATTACAAATGCCCATCTCGCTTGAATTACATTCCTGAAAAACCGACTCACGTTTGGCTCTAGGTATCAGGTCTGCTCAACGCCGACGGGAGCCAAATAAAATATGATATAAAATAGGATTATAAAATAATGCTATAAAAATCAACCAACAGGTAAAAGGAGAAGAGATGTCGAGGATCACAAATATTTATTATGTAGTAGACTACCCGCTACGAGTCGTGGCCACCTATTGTATGAGAACGACACTACGAGTTTCTTTTTTAGGTGGAGAGAAAATTGTGTCAAGACTTGGAGACGACCACGCACGCATACTGCGCTTCTTCATAGAGAACGAATATTTAAAAAAAAAAATCGTGAAAGGCATATTTTTTTTTATTCTTTCGACAGAATATTTTTAAAATACTGCCATTTGAATTTACGGACAACATATATATGTCGTGTCGATGTTTCAGATACTAAATTCTAAATTTCTGCCGATAAGAAATCTTTTTTTTTTTTTTATATGGTCTTGTATATTTAAGTTCAAAAATAGTAAAAAGCTTCGATAGGCTTAGTGTGCGGGGGTCCCGGTTTCAATACCCGATCAAACCTTTTATTCTTTTTTTTTGGATTTGAAATGATTTTAAAAATTTATTGATGATAGTAAATGGCAACAGACGCATACACAATGACATGGAAATTCTATTGAAGTTCAAATTTAAGCGATACATTTCTACAACAACAAAATTTATTTCAAAATTTCAAAATATTGAATTTCAACCTTTCTTGAAATCAAATTATTTTTAATCAAATTATTTCCAAGAGAATAATTATAAATTTTTCTTTTTTAATGCTCCCTCACTTCCCTATTCCAATATTCTGGACAACGTCCGTCTTTATTCCGATCGACAGGAAACGTCATGTTGCCTTTTTGATTTACCAAATGCAATTAAAGCGACTTGACGGAACGACGGATATTGGGAATTCCGTAGCTGTGCATGTCAGTTGCCAAGGATGCCTCCCCTACACCAGAACGTGCATACACCGTGCACACGCCGGAATGGCGTAATGTCACGTAGGCAATTTGAAATAATCGAAATAAACAACTGTAGCGGCCTGAAAACTGGCGTAGATTGAAATTTTTTCAAAATAAGAGAAGACTCTTATTGAGAGACTTGGCGATAAATGGTAATAAATGAACGTGTAAATAAACGCGGAAGTAAAGTCAAAGAGGGTAAGGGACCTTAATAAAATTGCTGAAAAATACAAAAAGGTAAAAACAAAAGAGAAATAGTAACATCAATAAATAAATAGAAGGTCATGGCATGTGTGTAGTACCTCCCGTTATCCATGTGGGTCATCTCGCGCTAGTTGCTCTCGTCGCGCTGCAGGGAAACTTTATAAATACTGGTCTGTTCAACGCCATTTTCAGGAAGAGGCAGTATAACTGTTCCAGTAGTGGCGCCGGTCGGTGTTGTCCGAAACCTCGCTCGCGACACAGAAACAGAAAAGAAACAATGTCCCCATTGTTGGCCACTATCATCTTCACTTGTGTCTTCGCCGCTAGTCACACGGCTCCGCAGGAGCCGCTGCAAGCCTGGACGGAAGATGTCGTTTCCTATTCCGGATTCCAGCTGTGGTCGGCCACGCCTCGCAACCAAGAAGAACGCGAATTCCTCTTGAAAATCCGACAGGACTACGGTAATGAGATTAGTACTTTCATGTTTACATTATAAAACAGCGCCGTCGGCTATTATAATCCGGCAATGTGATTATTGATCGCCTCCTTCACGTGATTATATGTGCACAGAGTTGGAGGTATGGAAAGAGGCCCGATCGCACAATAGCCCCGTCGATTTGTTGGTTTCGCCCGATTTTCAGACGGAATTAAAATTGCGATTGGCAGACGCGGAAATCCCCTACGAGGTCACCATTAGCGACATGCAAACGGCAATCAACAACGAGAACCCCAATGTCACCGACAGCGGCGACGAGTACGAAAATCGAAAAAGTAAACGAGTTTTTTTTTTAAATTTTATTTGACATTTTTCTTTGGATTATGGCTATAATATCAAAATGCTAACTGTTGCTAATAACTATGCGCTATATAATTGTGCTTTGGTTTATTCACGCAATCAATTTTTCTCAAATAAGTGGCGGGTCGATTTAAGCGGTATTTGGCTGCCTTTATCTCCTTCTTTCCCGGTGAGGATTATTTTACTAAAACTCAACAATTTCCTTATGCCTACGGTTAGTGACTACCGACAAGCAAACTCTGACTCTCGAGAAGCCAATCTTTAATATTGCCAGGAGTTTCTTTAATTCAATAGTTTCATTCTCACGACGACAGGCCATAAAATGGACTGGAACAGTTACCACCGGATTGACGATATCTACGGCTACTTAAATTACCTGGCGGACTCGTTCCCGCGACTCGTGCAACTAGTCAGTATCGGTAGCTCTTTCGAAGGTCGTCCGCTTTACGTTGTTCGCATATCCTCGTCTTCATCCGGAACCAAACCTGCCATCTGGATCGACGGAGGTATTTAACAAAACTCGACTGGAACACTAATAACTTAGCTTTTTCTAATTGGAAAGTTGTTTCTTTCGTCGTCAAGGTATTCACGCTCGGGAGTGGATTTCGCCAGCTGTGGCTACTTATATCATTAAGCAGCTTGTGGAAGAACCTAGCAACGAGAGACTGTTGCAAAACGTTGATTGGTACATCATGCCCGTCATGAATCCTGACGGTACGTAATTTCCCGGTTTTCGCCAGCTGATATATACCCTAATACATCAGCACTTCAGCAGTCTACAAGAACTGGAAATTTCCAATCGTGATAATAATGTATTTTGCATTTCTCTTCATTGCCACTTAAGGTTACGAATACACACACACGAGCAATCGTCTATGGCGCAAAACCCGTTCTTCGACTGGAGCTCGCTGTCGTGGTGCTGATCCCAATCGCAACTTTGGTTACCAGGTAATTAATTACGCAACTATACGCATATCAGCGTTGTGGTACATATTTTAATAATTTTTTTATTCTGAATTTAATAACAGTGGGGTGGTAAGGGTACAAGCCGAGATAAATGTTCCGAAATTTATCACGGAGCCAACGCCTTTTCGGAGCCGGAAACGCGGGCCGTTTCAAATTTCATAAGCGGCAAAGCCAATCAAATTAAAGTAAAAAGAAAACGACGAAACTGTGGGCTCTGACCTTTTTTGGCTCTTCCAGACAACCGACTTATACGTCTGTGCGTTATTGATAGGTTTATCTCACCCTGCATAGCTACGGCCAATATGTCCTAATTCCTTGGGGTTATGATGTTCAATACCCAATCGATTACAACGACATGAAAGATCTTGCCAATAAAGCGGCTTCCAAATTCCGTCGCTACAAGTACACCGTTGGCAATTCAGCCGATCTTCTCTATCCAGCAGCAGGTATATAGTGTGCATACACTATCGATTTAAAAAAGTTAAAAAAATTCAGCTCAAACGGAAACACTCATTAAATTGATGGAATTCATTGGCATTGAAGGTGGCTCCGACGACTGGGCCAAGTCAATTGGAATCAAGTACAGCTACACGGTCGAATTGGCTGACACTGGAAATCATGGATTCGTTCTGCCCGCCTCCTTCATTCGGCCCGTCTGCGAAGACTTCTTCCCTGCGCTGGAAGTCTTTGTCGACAAAGTAGCCACCCTCAAAGTTTAATTTATGTCTACGAACGTATTAAAATTATCAAGTCTCATATTTTAAAGCGTTTTCCAACCGCCTTAGTTATACGTCAAAAATACAGTGCTGGAATGCTGAAACCTAATAATATTTTGTTACGTACGTATGACTTAAGACATCCTCTTGACATGCATACTTTCTATAAGAAATACATCGGTTATAAAATATCGGATCATTTCTAGGCCAATTTTTTATCCTGTTCCTGTAAATCAAAAGTTCTGATATGTTTGGTTTTTAGTGAAATCTTTGCCAAATGTCTTTTGAAGACAAATCAATCGAACATGCTGTTATTAACGCCATTAATCAAAATTGTAATGTTTTTTTTCTGGCATCGGTATGTACAAAATAGGAATTGTGAAAATTCTTATTGCAAATGTCATTAAATAAAAATTGAGTAGCTTGGGAAAGAGCTACGTAACCCGTGTGGATATAGTCCTTGCAATTTCTGTACGCGATTTCGCGAACTTTGACCTGATCGCAAATGAAATCTCCACACATAGCCGGAGCTTTACCTGCGCGATGACTGAAAATCACGCAGCCACGAACATATTCTTCGGCTAGTCGGTTACTCGAGTCCCATAAGGTGATGCTCTTGTGATTCCTGAATGTCAATTATTTTTTAAAATTATAGCCATTATTTAGCTTTTGCACTTTATTGTTGACTGATTCACTCAATTATGCGTCGAGCAGCTTTGTTGTAGCCATGGACCTTCTCGGAATGAATGGCCGTGTTGTGGCTGTAAATCTCACCATAGAAATCGACTGTTGGATACTGATTGATCCATATCACCTGGCTGACGCTGGCGATTTGAGAGAGAACAAGACTCAGTTCTTTAAGATCACGCTGGTACAATTGCAAGATGCTGACGGAATCGATATCTGCTATCATGTGATGAACTGCCATACCTGTAAAATCGGATATAAACGATGCCAAATATACACTTTCTGATTTCTGATTTTCGTGCAAAATAACAAATTACTTAGAAAGATAAAATTGGGTGGATCGATCCATTGGCGAATCATGTTCACGACGTCGTTGTTGATGACGGGCTGCCAGTGAAACGAAACTCGCAATTGAAGGAGGCTACTATTAACACTGATTTGGCCGTGGTGAAAAGGCGGAATGGGATTCGGCTGCATTGTCCTGTCGTATTCCGGAATGATCTGAAGTGAAGTTTATATATAGGTGCTGTGCTGAAACTGTGTTGTGTTGTGGCCTCTCACCTTGAGAAAGTTGAGAAACTGCTGTCGGATTCTTGAATCACCAATGAAAACAAAATGCAACGTCGTCTTATTCTTTTCCGTAGTTGCGGCAACATTATTATTTCTATTTAAGCTGATTTTAGACTGGAGAATATCGAGGCAGGACGTTACATGTTCAGCGGTGTAATCCAATAACTTGCACTGCGCTTCGGGCATTATTGCCGTTAACTTCTTACCGTCGCGAGATCTTTTGGCGGGTAAATGTTTTTCATTTGAACCAAACGATCGTTGATCAAGGATGTTTTCCACGCAGAAATACGAATTGTCTTGAGATATATAATGTGATTCATAATTTGCATACATTCACAAAAAACTTTTATTAGGCACACTTTCTGGAATAAACTTGATGACTTAGAAATATTAATTACCTCGGGTCTTATTATCGCCAGTCACCGCTTTCCACTGTCCGATTTCCGCATTATAGACAACGAAAGCTGTCAGCGAAAGCAAAGAGAGCGACGAGACAACGTAGATTATTCGTAACACGGATAATAGTCGCCTTTTCTGCATAGGGATCGTCATCATTGTCGCAACAACGGAACAAAAATCACAGTTGCAGCCCTAATAAGCTATATTTGATCAGACAAGCCAGAAAAGCCAGAATGAGCCCATTTTTCCAGAAAAGTTCCACACAACCGAACGGCGCCAATACACAAACGCGTTTAGCTATAGGACCAGTTGGAGATGTGGAATAAATTTTAGTTTCAAACAGCGCCAGACATAAACGTTTTGATTGTCAAGGTAAAGAGCAAAGAAGCCCAAGAGGAAAATCTAAATCTAAAAGCTCATTGAGAGCAGTTGCCATGGTAAAAATATCAGTTTGGTTTTTCTCCGCACGTTCGCTTTCCCTCCTTCGAATGAACTGACGTGTCCAAGGCATCCATCTTCATCCAGCGATGAACGAACTGACAGATTCATCACAACTCACTGATTGCATTATTCCTTTGCGTGATATACGGCAGGTATATACACCATAAGATTTTGGTGGCCTTATAATTGGATTTTCTTTCGTTATGACGACGAACTGACAGTTCACTTTCCTCAGGCTCTCTACAAAAGTATATCTCACTACTTACACACGGTTTTGCAGATGATAAAATTTCAAATGTAACCTATTTATATTGTAAGAACATACAATTTATTTTCAGTTCATCGCTAGTCGGAGTACCGAACGAACGTCCTTCTAATCCGCAATGTAGCCAAGGACCAAAACCAATTTTATTGAGGAACCAATCGTTTGAGGTATACCATTATGATGCCGAAATCGCTCTTCTGGCGAATTTCTTTTCTTTGCAAGACAAATGCAGTTGGTTTTCTTCTTATCTGGATTTTAACGGCTTGCTGTTTCATCTTATTCCGCCTTTGGGTAAAACTGTCACAAAGAAGTCATCTTAAAAAATTTATTTTCCAAATGAATAAATTGAATTATTATTATTATTTTTTTTTTAGGTGGACTTCGGGATAGGCGCAGGCGATCGCACAAGTGAATCATCTCATACACAGCCAAGATTGCAACAATTTCATGGAGACATGAAGCGGATATTATTCTGGAATGAATATTTCCAGTCGAAGAATTACGAATTCGGATTGGGACACGAGCCTTTTGTCAAGGCTGGCTGCCAGTTTAGCAACTGCGTGACAACAGACGATCGAAAACTTTTAAATGTTAGTGACGCAGTTCTTTTTCACGCCATGGATTTCGACGAATTAGATTTCCCCAGTTTAGTCATCCGCCGTTCGGATCAGCGCTTCATCTTCTACAATTACGAGACGTGCGTCGGAGAAAAAGACATGCCCGTTTTCGTTTGGACCAAGGACTTTTTCAACTGGACTATGACTTACCGGCGTGACTCGGACATTTATGATCCACATCCGTACGGATCAATCCGGAGGCGAAGTGACGTTCTTCGGCCATCGCTCGTTATGCCAAGAGCTCTACACCCGGAAATGACACCCGCTTATCCGGCCGCTTTGATTCAACCGTGGAACAAGTCGCGGTCGTTAGTGACTAAAAAAACCAAAATGGTCGCCTGGTTTGTCTCCCACTGCCACACTGACGGCCTCAGAGAAGAATATTTTGGCCAACTTGGCAAATATGTTGGGATTGACGTTTACGGCCGGTGTGGCAAGTTGAATTGTTTGCCGTCGAGGAGTTCAAAGTGCGATCAGCTGCTAGACAGCTACAAGTTTTACGTGGCAGCCGAGAACGCCATCTGCACCGACTACGTCACAGAGAAATTCTACCGGGCATTGTCATCCGACATTGTGCCCATCGTCTACGGTGGTGCCGATTACTCCTCGTACGCTCCACCTTTATCTTACATTGACGTCAGCGATTTCAAATCTCCCAAAGATTTAGCCGATTATTTAAAGTTGCTGGACGAAAACGACGGCCTCTACTTGAAATATTTTGACTGGAAAAAAGATTACGAAGTAGTCAGTCGGCCTGTGACGGGTTGGTGCGAACTTTGCGAGAAGCTCAACGATCCTCACCAGAGACCCAAAGTGTACAAAGACATTAGCGATTGGTGGTTTCAAAACGATATGGCTTGTGTTTCCGGGGGTAATTTCCTTTCAGGCTCTCTTGGCGTTGATCTTCGCCAACGTCCATTGAAGTCAATTTAATACATTCAGTCACATATGCTATCCCATTAAAGAAAATCCACATAGGAAAATCCTACCCATTCCTTCCGAGGTATTTTTTCGTTGAGTTTTTAAAACGAGTGAGTGTCGCGTTCAAATTTTCACGTAAACGATCTTAATTGTATATTTCTTAAGTTTTAGTCGGCGATTGTTATCTTCAGTCGTTCTGCATGATGTAGTTCTTATCTAAAATTAAGAAGAATAGGTGTTGGTGTTTTATTATTAGCGTACTCGAATGCACATATTACCTAAAAAATAAGTTATCAGATCGTTTATTTGGACCAATCTTTTGTGACATTAACATATATTGGTGTAAGAAATAGATGGCTTCCAATGTTTATGTAGCGTTGTAGCCTACTACGTTACCAGTAAAACTTACAGAATAAATAATTAGCTATTATAATTTTCTAAGAATAAACAATTTAAAAAAAAAATCGTAATCGCCTGTTGCTGGTTTTTTTCAAAAAGAACTGGTCGTTTTTTAAAGCTGTTATTGCTCCATTCGAGTAGACCTACGATTAAAAATAAGCGATTTGGTATCCATGTTGTTCAACAGCTCATTCTCGCGCTCGTACTTGCTCTAGTGCCGATCGATATGGTACGAAGATGGCGCCAGGGGCAGCATATAGCCGACGGGAGTAGCGGCAGCGGTGTACAGCCGAAGGGAGGAGGTACACCATGAGCGCCATAGCCAGCATATGCGAAACCGGGACTCCGGGAGCAGCGGCGTAGGAAAGTCCATTGAATCCGACACAAGGCAAGACTGAGGAGCAGCGGCGACGGCAGCCACCAAAACAGCCAAAATCATCTACAAGGAAACAAACAACAGACAAATGATTTCAATTTCAGGTTGGTTAAATGATATGCGTTGCACAGGCGAATTATTTGGGCTACGTACCAAGCACTTCAGGCTGATTTTAGTAGAAGAGCAAGCATAAGCCTTAACTATTAGGCTACATAAAACACAATTAGACGTTTAAATTGCACGTCGCTATACTAGATGATTACAGTTGTATTAACAAAAGGAAAGTAAGTACTGTACCGTACCGGTAGTAATTTATTTATTACCATTGACTTGTATACAAGGAGAGGGAGAAGAAATAGATAATTGCTCGGATAATTGTTAAACTTACTTGGCGATCAAGTGTTGTGTCTTTTCCACCTGTTCATAAACCTTTTCGTCAGAAACGAGCGCGCATTTCCGTGCGACACAAGTTTGCCCAACGGAAATATGTACCAGTTTGTGCCTCTTTCTTGTCACTTTTCTTAATGATGTTGGGAACTACGCATTTATATATGGCAAAAACGCGGGGTTAACGACAAGCGAGGTCAGAAACTGACAAATTTGTATGGAACGCCATAGTGATAATGAATTAAGTGCTTGAAAATTTAGTGCTCGGTCCAATTAAGTGCTCGAAAATTTAGTGCTCGGTCCTTTTCGCCTACTAGAGGGCGGGCCTATTTTTGTCGTTTCTCCTCCCCTTGGAGGAGGAGATCGGAGATATCGATTTAAATGCAATAGTTTTAAAAAAATTGATTAACAGACAAAGTTTCCCGCGGTGTGTCACGCTGTCAGTCCTGTGGTCCGTGAGTTGTCGTGGACTTTTATTGTGTTGTTTCTCCTTTGCAATTCTTGCTCATCATTTCTATTGTAAGGATTGGCTGTCAGCGCTCTAGTTCTCGGCAAAATAGTTCATTCTCCTCGTTTGTTTATTGCTCTCTCGCTGACCTCGATTCAAGTCACTTTCTCTTTTATTACTTCGACTCTCTCCCGACCTCATTTGACCTAGCTTTTCGGTATAAAACCCCACCCAACGCAGTTCTTCTTCAGTCAATGCTAGGCTGTTCAGTCGGTCTAGTGTTGGCTCACTCTTTCTAGAGCTCAGTCCTTCTGGCTCACCCGTCGCAGGATGTCACATTCTCTCGGGTTATTGTTTCTTCTTTTTCTATTGTAGTTATTATGTTTTTGTATTTGCCCACCTCATGCTAGAGAAGTCTCGCACTTCGCATGTAGGACCGTAAAGCCATGTATGTTCTACAATAAATTCTTTACCCCGTCTATCACCGTGTTGGAGTGAGTAACTTTTCAGTTCTCACACTATTCCGGTAAGTTGAACAAGTGTTTCTCTTCTTATCGCAAATTGCTTAACTAATTTCGTTCTTTTACCAGATCCTGAGCCTATCTTTGGAAATTTTGGTTAAATTCTTTTAGGTATGCTAATCTGCTCAGAGATTTTAACAGAATTTAACCAAAATTTCCGAAAAATTCCAAAGATAGACACATTTTTAAATAGGGAAAAATTATGATTTGCTAAGAATTAAAATTTAAAGAAAAAGGGATCGCTTAAAAAAAATGTATTTCTTTTTCATTGAGAAAATTTCTGTCTTTATTCTCCATATCCTTGTTGTTTGACGGGCACGGGCTTTTATTTGGCCAAAACTTAAGCGCCGTTCTGGTAAGACATGGGGCCAGGGACAACATGTTACCGATTTTTAAAGTTGCGGAAAAAAAGTGGGCGTGGACAAATTCGAGGATTATATGGGACAGGGCGAAACACTAAAATTTAGCACTAAAATATTGTTAGAAATTAATTATAAAAATATCATGCGATTATATTTGCCACCTAGTATTTATTTTTCATTATGTTTTAGGTTTTTGTATGTTTAAAAATTATTTGTTTAAAAATTATTATTTTTTCAGCGTTGCCACTGAGCTAAGCTCCGCCCATTACAGACTCCCTTTTAGTCCCAATTCACCCCACATTTTCGTCCCAAATTTCCCTCCAAAAACGCTTTTGGGAAATCTTGAATTATAAAACACATTTTTGAAGTAAGAAATTTTTTTGGGGGAATTAAACATAAAAAGTATATCTACACTTTTGCTATCTCAATTTTATTTTAAAATTTATAAATTTAGAGTAAATAGACCTCTTGCACAAAGCGGATAGCAGGATTCTTGTAGTCCGACAACGCTGCAATCCGCCATCTTAATAAAACCACACCCTATTTTTAGTAAAATGAGTGGACCCCCCTCTTATGGGAAATTGAACATGGAGACTGGAAACCATATCTCCATACCCATGGTCTAGGTAACACTTTGACTAAATTTGTTTGCAACACTAATTTCAGTAGAAACGGCCAAGTCGATTTAATTCAATCTGGCAACCGAGAGTAAGGGAATGGGGAAACAAAACGAAAGCCAGTAGCAGACGACGCACCTTGCTCACTCTCGCTGCTAACGACTGCAGGGTTAAGAGCTCTCCCCACTTTAACGGTCTGGTGGATGGCGACTCATCATTAATCTAAAACACAAACACCAATACAATCTTGGCCTTCAGCCACATATACTACAACCACAAACCATTAACCACAAAATGGAAGCTGGTGACGCTAGGCGTAGGCGCGCGGCACAATTTCGTGTGCTTTTGCTGCTTCTCTTTTTTCATAATCCAGTCTCAACTTAAGTGCTTCGTTTTCCTTGATCAAAATTTCTATTAATTCGTAATTTGACTTTAACTTCTCTCTTATTTCTTTCAATTGCTTTTGCAGAGCAGCAATTAACTTCATTGACTGTTTGTGTGTGTACTGCATTACTTGACTGTCATCATACGTCAAATCGTCTGTCAAAAGAATTATGCCTTGATCCTAGAAAATACAAGTTAAAAAATTAAGTTAGTAGTTTAAAAATCTTCGGTTTGGTTTGCCTATAATAACAAAATATAGGCCTTTAAAACACTATTAATAATATTCGATTAATAAGATGATACTTGCTGTTGAAAACCTGTAAATGTATGGACATTTTTTTCACTCAAAATAACCTTCTTGTGCTCTGTGCCAAAAAATTGTACGAGGTACTTCTTTTTTGTAATTCCAAGAATCTAAATGGTAGAAAATAAAATGTAACAATCAGATAAAAAATCGCAATAAATTTCAACTACTTTGACAGGCCAGGGTGAAAATTGTTGCGCTGTTGTAAAGATATGTGAGTTGTATCAAACATCTCCAGTCAATCAATCATTCCCCTCCAATCGCAACACATACCTGCTGTCGAATAGCTCTAAATGGCTTGAAATTTGTTTGAATTCAAAACAATCTTGTCGTGTTTCGTGCCAAAAAATTGAACATGGTAGTTTTTTTTATTATGCCTAGAACCCTCAATGTTCTTTTTGCAAATTCGTGTTTTTTCCTGTGAACACAATGTGATTCCCAGGGAAAGTTTTCTAGATCGTTACGAACAATCACTATTACCATGTAGAATTATCAGGGATAATTCCCTACCAGATTTCTCTGGGCGGTTCTTTCGTCGGTGATCAGGAGTCTTGGATCTTGGTGCTATCTTGCAAGCGACTCGAATGTCTTTCCTCTTGGGTGTCCCCTCCGTTATGATCTTAATGCGCAGCGCCTCAAGGTCAGACTCTGTGGCCGTGCTTGCTGATGGGACCGGCTGGGATGTACTGGAGTCGGTGTTCAATTTCTTGGGGAGTGATTTCCCTTTCGTGGGTTTCTCTTTCGGCGGAGTGATCCGTGTTAGGACCGGGCGGAGAGTACACCCGTCTCTAGTAAGGCTCCGTACAAGCTCGTCCTCTGTTTGCGGGCGTCTAGGGGTAGACGGCAATGAGCTCGGGGCTCTCGGTGTAGTGGGCAGAGTCTCGGTTGACGGGACGTGTAGCTCTTCCGGGGTCGGCAAAGGCGGCAACGGGGTTACCGGAGGAGTCAAGATCCCAGTGCGGATGGCTCCAGTTCAAGCGATGCGCTCTTCCAGAGCTCTTTCTGCTCGGAGCCTGGCGGTGATCTTTCCGATGGTAATGACGTGGGGGCCTGGTGGTCCAGTAAATGTCCCTTCGACCAGTTCGCGCTCCTTCGCTGGGATTAGTCCTCCTTGAGTTGGGGTGCAGTTGACCTGCACAATGAGCGGAGTGTCCGCTGTACGTCTCCGTTTAGCGTCGAGCTCCAGAAATCGTTTTTCAAGTCAAGGGCGTCGTGATCCAGGAGGGCCTCCTCGTGGATGATGGCCTTACGCTTGGCTGCCTCCCTGGCGTTTAGCCGTGACTCGCGGGCGATT
Organism: Daphnia pulex; assembly: GCF_021134715.1. NCBI lineage: Eukaryota > Metazoa > Arthropoda > Branchiopoda > Diplostraca > Daphniidae > Daphnia > Daphnia pulex. Next base: position 7,903,748 of record NC_060024.1, on the reverse strand, counting down.
CGGGCCTTATCTGCGAGGATTTTGTCCTCCTCTTCAATGGCTCTACGTTTGTCCTCTGGGAGTCGAGCGACCGCGTCTTTCAGGCGTCTGGCTGCCTGGAGAACCTTCCGTGGTGTCTGCCTGGGCTCTAAATGGTGATGGTGATGATGGTGATGGGGATGGTGTAGTAACATTACTGATCTCACCTTCTGCCAAATTATGATCGAGTTTAACTGAGCTTTCGGAATCCCCAAGATCGGTATTATTGTCAGATTTTGTTTTAGCGCAACGCCCAATCTCGGGTGAATGCAAATTTGACTCTTTAGTTATCAGTTTGACTGGAAATTGTTTCGGAGACTGTCTAGTCTTCTGTCTAGCTTCTTCTTATAATATCTGTGGTGTGAGTATCAAGTGTTCTGGTTAAAGTATTTCTTTGTATTTAACTAATCTCATGCCATGTTATATTACCATGTGTGTATTGAGTCGATGCCATGCCATGACAATATAAAAGGGACATGAAAACTAAATTCGTGCTTCGATTTTATTGAATTCTATCATCACCACCATCACCATCCTCGCCAAGGGTGCTGGGGCGTTGATGAGATGGAAGAAGGGCAATTCGAATAGGTATTCGAGCAAGCGCCAACACTCCCGCTGATCTCCTGCTGCTACCAGAGTTTTTCCGTACTCCTTGATGGCGTCGATCGGTTTGACCAGGTCGGCCGGAGGTGGAATAAATCGGCTGGACACTGCAAGACAGTAAAAAAAGGTTCTGAATTAGAATTAGCTCTAAGAACCGGTTCGAAGGACCTTATTCGATTAATAAGATGATACTTGCTGTCGAAAACCTGTAAATGTATGGATATTTTTTTCACTCAAAATAACATTTTTTTGCTCTGTGCCAAAAAATTGTACGAGGTACTTCTTTTTTGTAATTCCAAGAATCTATATGGTAGAAAATAAAATGTAACAATCAGATAAAAATCGCAATAAATTTCAACTACTTTGACAGGCCAGGGTGAAAATTGTTGCGCTGTTGTAAATATATGTGAGTTGTATCAAACATATCCAGTCAATCAATCATTCCCCTCCAATCGCAACACATACCTGCTGTCAAATAGCTCTAAATGGCTTGACATTTTTTGCATTCCAAACAATCTTGTCGTGTTTCGTGCCAAAAAATTGAACATGGTAGTTTTTTTTTATTATGCCTAGAACCCTCAATGTTCTTTTTGCAAATTCGTGTTCTTTCCTGTGAACACAATGTGATTCCCGGGGAAAGTTTTCTAGATCGTTACGAACAATCGTTCACTATTAATAATATTCGATTAAACAGATCATACTTGCTGTTGAAAACCTGTAAATGTATGGACATTTTTTTCACTCAAAATAACATTTTTGTGCTCTGTGCCAAAAAATTGTACGAGGTACTTCTTTTTTGTAATTCCAAGAATCTAAATGGTAGAAAATAAAATGTAACAATCAGATAAAAAATTCAATAAATTTCAACTACTTTGACAGGCCAGGGTGAAAATTGTTGCGTTGTTGTAAAGATATGTGAGTTGTATCAAACATATCCAGTCAATCAATCATTCCCCTCCAATCGCAACACATACCTGCTGTCGAATAGCTCTAAATGGCTTGACATTTTTTGCATTCAAAACAATCTTGTCGTGTTTCGTGCCAAAAAATTGAACATGGTAGTTTTTTTTTATTATTCCTAGAACCCTCAATGTTCTTTTTGCAAATTCATGTTCTTTCCTGTGAACACAATGTGATTCCCGGGTAAAGTTTCTAGATCGTTACGAACAATAAAACGGAATTAAATTAAAGAAAAGGAAAACAATTAAAAAGAGTGACACGGCAATTTAGCTGTTCCTACAACTTCCTTTAAATCAGTTCTTCTCGGGATTTTTTCCAAAGGAAAAGAAAAAGCCAATCTCTAGCGCTAGGATTTCTGACGAACGAAAACGTAGCGTAGACAGATTCTCTGCCCTTTTCTTCATGTGGGATTTATGTTTGGAAACAATTTTCTTCTCTCATTTGGGAAACATCTTTAACGTTTTTGTTTAACAAAAAAATGGTCCCGCTAGCCTTTACAGTGTTTAGAAACTCTTTGGACAAGGGTAGAGTGTGAAAAGCCTCGTTAACTAATGCTTCCCCTGTGTTTGCTGCAGTTTCCCCCCATAAAACTATTTCCCTTAATTAATGGCTAATTCATTAGTCACCTCTAATAAAATAAAATGTATCCCAAATCTTTTTCGAATTGATAAAAAAAAAAACAATTTCCCCGTTTTGCCCGTTTTGACCCTTGTGTTGCAGTGTAAGGCCAGCAGCATAATTTTATAATGTTTTTGGTTACAAATCTTGGAAGTATTTGTTGTTTATGTTCAACACCAAGCAGCCATTGCGATATAAGAAAATCTTTAATTTTTATTGTAGATAAGGTCATTCTTAACTTATATCCATTTCCAGCCGAGTGAAATCCTTAATCTCTAAGAAATTTTAATAGAAAAATAAAAGGGCCTAGTTTTCTTAACTTGCTGATGGTATCGTGAGAATATTATGTACACTGAGAGATTGCTATCTGTTGTTTACACGTAAAACGGTTTCTAACTAATAATGAGCATGTGTAAGGGTAATGTCTTTTTTTAAAATCTACTCTCGTCACTTAGTGGTCTGGTATCACAGAGGGTCTCATGAGTTTCATATTATTTATTTGTAATCCTAGTCAGGTTGTGACTGGTTCAAAAGTTGGTCATCCCTGCGTTCAAGGGTTTAATGTATTTTTTTCATACGATTCAGCAGATCTTTTAATACTGTCACGTGGCTTATTGTTTGTCTCAAACAGTCAGTACAGTGAAACAAATTGTGGGAATCTATAGATTTACGGTATTCAATTATATTAAAATTTTCCACTAACCAAAGTTTTTAAATGTCTTACAACAATGCAGAGAATACAAGTCACAGACAGATGGCATTTTTTTAAAAATTCTCCGTGGATATGTTTGCACAGTACTAGATAGCATTTTTGCACAGTCAAAACTCAAAATACTAATTAATTGCAAGCTCAGACGACGAGAAACATCCGGCGAAATGTTCTCCACAATTTGTTTTGAAAACTCGGAAGAGTAAAAAAAGTTAAAGTTAAATAAATGGATCGTAATAGAGTTCTGAAAGTTAAAAGTAATATTTAGTTACGTTACATTAATGAAAAAAGATATTAAATAAGAGTGTACCTCGTCTGATTCATTCACTGAATTATCGGAAATGCTGGCAAACCGCTTCAAATGGACGAAGTGACAACCACCATTATGAAGAATTGCGTCGTCAGTTAACACCTCTTGTGCATCATGCCCTCAAGGTAAACCTAAAATAACACAGAATTTGCCGGCTCTTCCCTTTTTTTTTGCGGAGCCAATCCGATTGTTGTTCACTCTGCTTGATTGGTTATGTGAAGTTGATGGGGTTTTGAAAAGCTAGATCAATATCTGCACTGCTGAAAAGCAGGTGGGATCACACAAGGGAATTTTGATTCTTAAAGCCCATTTCCCCTTGCCACACAACTGGGAACCTTCTCACCTCCCCAATAAAGAAACAAGTGATGGATATTTGGGCTGAAGCAGTGTCATTTCCCACCAGGATGTAATTTGGGACACTCTTTGCGGATACGACCCTTCTTCTTGCATTTGCCGCATCTGAAATTTTGCATCACTCTCTTCCCTTTGTTGTTTTTGTTCCTATTTCCTTTTTTTTGGAAGAGGAAGGAACATGTATGTATGTATGCATGTAAATTTTTTTGTAAAGCACACTTATCATGCAAGCATGCTACAAATGACGCTGAAACTACCCATTCTCTACCACTACCGAACCTACATCTTCCACTACCATTTCTTTCGCGGTTACATCATGGAGATAAAAGTAATCTTTTCATGAACGTACGGAGCGTTGTCCTCCGAGGGAAACAGGGTAGCGTCTTTGTCAACGACGTACTCGGGGAAGTGTTTCTTACTCACATTTTCACTCAAAACTTACCTAACCTAACCTAACCGCCGAACATTACCGGCCAGAATGGTCTATCGGAACCATGGGTGCCAAAACCAATTATCTTGAGCGATGACTTCATGCCTCTGATATATCGATAAATCGCCACGAGTAAGATGTCGTAAGCGCGATTTTCGTAAACACCTTCTGCTTTTTTCCCAACCTGTCACCTTGAGGCTCTCTGACTAACAAAATCGCCATTCCAACATCGTAATCGTATTCATTGTAACCAAAATGATCTCGCATCTTGGGAATGATTGGTTTCTAAATTAACAAAAGTTAATTTTTTTTTAAATTTCTGTTAACTTTAGAGACAAAATTGTTAAATAATTACGGCTGATTTGAATTGATGGAGGTTGATTCGTTCCTCCAATGAAAGTGCCATCGAGAGTACAAATGAATTACTTTCATGTCTACTTCTGATAAGATGCCGAGCTTCGTAGATGTGCTTGTCGTATGTAATGCACGACATCGCATACGTTGCATATAATCCAAGATCGTCAGTTTTCCAAGTACACATCTTTCTTTTGAAGTTGAGTTCCAAATCAGCTAACTGTTGATTATTAATCCTTTTCAAATTATCTGGTTGAAGATATAGCGTAGCAATGTCATGCAAAGAGATAATTATTTTGCCTTGTTCAATTTCACTTTTAGATAAATTAAAGTGTCATCAGAAACAATTTCGCTTGAGAAATCATAAGTCTTTAAAAGATCTTCCAAAATTAATGCTAGTAAAATGGCTTTTCCCGTTCAAGAACGTAGTACCTTAAGTGAGAAAAAAAAAGATTCAAATAAAATACTAAATGTAGTAGGACCTTAAAATTATAATTCAAACTTCAACGATGTAGTAAGCTTTCTTCCTTTGTACCCAATCCGTTTTGTCAAAATCGGAAACAGTTTCGCAGACGAAATTCAGATCATAAAAAAAGGTCTTAACATTCAGTAACATAACTTAACAGTGTCTTCACACATTCAGTTTCAATTTGCTTTGTGTCAGTTGTTTTCCAGTTAGGTTTTTTAAATTATACCAAAAATGTGAGTGTATGTTATTCAACATGTCATTCACTTCTCCCCATTGTGGTAATATTTCTTCGGTCAACGATCCCCATTGCGAAACCAAAAATGCTCCCTTCAAAAGCTCTTTTTTTCTTCTTTTAGGTAGTCTTGAATTTCTCTGTCGCCTTTCCCACTTCTCAAGTAACGAAGTAAATATTTCGCACAATATACTTCCGTTAGTGAAGACGATTGGAACCTATAAAAATGATATACTAGAGTATTACTTTATTCAAGATAACATGCAAACCAATCTCTCGTCAATTAATTTCATTACCGTTTTTGTTTTTGTAGGCTTTCTTTAAAAAGCCCTGCTAGCACAAGACATCCATAGGATATCCTATGTTAGTCCCTTCATCCAAACGACGTCTGGCCACTTTGGGAACTTATATCATGTATACGTATAATCAAGTTCATCATCATATATAAGTTATAATCATATAAAAACTCATATCTATATGATTATTTCTTTTGGTCGTCAAATAGACGTCCAATTTTTACGTCCTAAGGACGGAAAAGTTGGACGCATTTAGGACAGTAAATGTTGAATGTTCTGTTGACATCCATCTACCTTCCCAGTTCCCACCGTATATAATCCATACATGATAAAGTCTATAAATATCATATTGGAGACGAGCGGTGTAATAATACATTATTTTAACTTAATTATCTGTAAATCTACGATAGGATTTCTTTGTAATTAGAAAAAATAAATAAATTTTTGTTAATATTATATTGAAATAAATCTTCGCTTTATTCCATATTTAATATTCTCTCCTCCTTAAAATATTTTTGCAATAATTTAATCTAAAACTTTATTACTAAGTGCAAATATAAGTACTAGCATATTATTCTATTCATTGTAATAAAAAAATAAGAAAATATGCCACATCAAAAGAAGATGTGACAAAAAAATAAAAGTGCTGCAGCATCGGTGAAAGAAGTAGTTTGGTGGGTGACCCGACTCACCCACGCGAATTTCTTTTCTTCAATCCTAAAAATTTTCTGTCCCTACAATGTCCTGTGGTGACGTCCATTGACTGTCCACGGTGGGACATCCTTGGGCGCGACATTTGGATGTCCCGCGTACGGACTCAGGACGGACCGATGGGATATCCCATCGTCCGGAAAGGACACACACAGTCCGTCCTGGAAACGTAAAATTGCTAGCAGGGTGGAGTCTTCAACACATTCATATAGTTCACTGATTGACAATGAACCACAGATTCCAAAGTGGGTTGGTAAACGCTGCCACATTCTTTGGCCATTTGCTTAACAATCCTATTCATTTCATTTTCAATACTAATCTTATGTTGCACCCGTTGCAAACAATTTTTACCATCAAGTTACACTGCTTTCACTAATGTTGGCCATCTGAATTATTTTTTAAATAGAATAGAAATAGAATAAGAAATGAATTGCATTCTAAATTTTTAAAGTCCACGAACAATCCCTCAACAAAATTTTTGCTCAACAATTTTCATAAGTTAATAATGTAGGCTTTCTATTCTAATTTACTGCAGAAAGCTTTTGAGTAAAAAAAAACAAAAATTTTTTACTTTACATAATAATCATAAATTCAATTTATGAAAAAGATGTTAATTCACACTTCAATTGTTTTAAAGCTTTAACGAAGATTAATTCACTATAATTAAAGTACATTTGTTTAATTTTTAAATTTCATAATTACATTTCAACAGATTCTTCCTTGAGGAAATGAAGAAATCCATATTTTACCTTTGAACGAACTTCTTTTTCCAAAGGGAATTTTCATTTTTGATGATTTCATTAAGTCGCGATTAACTTTGGGCAACATTACAAACGTCATTTATTGACACATCAGTATAAACCAATACATATATCAAAACTAGTTCTAGGGAAAGACTCTCAAAAGTCATTTTAAAAAATTTAACGGAACGCAATTTTACAACACAGTGATTTGTTTGACAATAATCTAGACTGCTTCCCTCTTGCGATTTCAGAATTGTGGGTTCCAGTTCTGGATTATTTCTAATGACATCGTTTATAAAACGAACATGCGTTTCAAAACAATTTTAGGATTTCCTATAGTAACGTTCGGTGGTGCAAAAAATCTACTGTTTAGGGAATTGCAGAACAACTTGGATGAAGCCAGTTTGTTGTTTTCATATACTTATTGCACACGAATAATACCACTGACGTTTGCGCTAATCCTCGGAAATCTGTTAATGAGAGGATTTCCCCTAAACTCCATTAAAAAACCATTACTATCAACGAGTTGTTGACGAAAATTGAAATTCTAGATTCGACAGTTTCTATTCGATCACTATACAAGAAATCTTAGTTTATTCACTTCTTCCCCAGAAATCAAGAGCTAGCCAGACATTGACATTTATACCTTCCACTTAAACATAACATAACAAATTGCTCAATCGCGTCAAAAATGGGGAATTTGTTTATTACATTTAAGTTTGTCTGAACGAGTTCTGACTTCAAACAAAATTTACTCTAGTTACTTGAAAACAGACTAACATTTTTGATTGGTATTTCGAAATCTTCGATTCGGTCAGTTAGGGCAAGGTATTCGTGAAGACTTTTGCGGACGTCCTCCCTAATACATTTGTGACTGCGTCGATACGCCCACGCCCTAGCTGATGGCTTATGTCAGAGGAACGAGTTCATCAGGGCCATGTCTATCAAATGTAACATCTTTTTAACAATTAAGTTTCAATTCCAAATGTATTCGTTTTAATTTGATATTTGAGACAATTGTGAGATTGCGCGAGACTCTACTCCAACAAGTTTCTGGTTTAACCAACAAGTTCGACTAAGTTGGCTATATTTCAGAGAACGCAGTCCAGTGTGAATCGACATTGACATCTCACATTTTTTCATCTCACATTTGTTTTTTAAGAATATAGACTTACATTGTGAACTACTCAACATTTCCCAATCTTCTCGTAAGTTCAGCACCCTTTGGTGGAAATGAGCTTAAGTGTGTTAAAGTGAATGATTTAACTGAAGTGAATGATTTGAATTGATGGAAACCAGTGATGATTGAGATATTTCGGAAAATTTTAGAAAAAAAAGAGGAGAGGAAGGAAATTTTTAGGATACCCCCTAACGGGCGCGGGATCCGGGCTGTTCGCTACGAATAGCCCGCCTAAGTCTTCTCTTTTTTTAATGAAACTAAAATTATATCCAACTTCTTCTTGTAAATTCAGCACCCTTTGATGAAAATAGGCTTAAGTGTGTTAAAAAGAATGATTTAGCTTGAGTAAATGATTTGAATTGATGGAAACCAAATCAGTAAAGATTGAGACATTTTGGAAAATTTTAGAAAAAAAGAGGAGAGAAAGGAAATTTTTAGGATACCCCCTAACGGGCGCGGGTTCCGGGCTGTTCGCGAAGAAAAGCCCGCCTAACTCTTCTCTTTTTTTAAATTAAACTAAAAATATATCCAACTTTTTTCAAAACGGTTTTTTATTTGATGCGCATCATACATTTAACTTTTCATTTAAAAGAACCACCACGCCCCATATTGTTTTTTGTAGAAGAATGTTAGCTGTTCAAACGTTGAACAAACGAAACGTTTAGCATTCTGAAATAATGCAGACTACATTTGTCTTTTGTGGAGGTTAGCTACTTTTGAGTCCATCAGGGCCATGTCTATCAAATGTAACATCTTTTTAACAATTTAGTTTGAATTCCAAATGTATTCCTTCTAATTCGATATTTGAGATAATTGTGAGATTGCGTGAGACTACTCCAACCTTCAAATTTTGAGAGACGGTGTCCAAGGAAAATAAAAGATAAGAAAAAAAAGAAATGTTTGGCAACAGTGCACAAATCAGTAAGCCGGGAATGTCGATATTTTTCAGAGAACGCAGTCCAGAGTAAATCGACATTGACCATGGACTACTCAATATTAAGGACGGCATTCTTTGCTATGTCGCCGTGTTAAAGCTAGTCGGGTGGGGCATTTTCATGAAAATATTAATAAAAAACACCAATAAATTCAGTTTTTTTCGCTGATTCCAACTATGGATATAAATCTTAGTGAAATAAACTAATCAATAAGATATTGTAATTTTACTTTTAGCAGTAAGGGTAAAAGTGGGAAACACCGGTGCCCTCTAGCAACAAAGCACCCTAAGCTCTTGCCAATATAACCTACAAGGTGTTACCGTAAATGAAGTCTTCTGCAGTCTCTGGTTTCAGAAACTCGGGAAATGAATAAATCTGGTAAAATTCGAAAATGATTCGGATCATCATGCAAAACTCACAGTTAGTTTATGAAGGGGTAGTGTATACACGGTTTGAAAATAAAAATTCCTTCTAAAAAAATGAATATATAAAAAGCTATGTGAAAACAAGTTTGGGCCATAAGATAACATGGTTGGCGTCGGAACGATCCGATACTTTTGGAGCCACTTTTAGAGGCCTATCCCATGAACGAAAAAATCTGAAAAAAATTCAGACAAAACAAAAGAGGTAGAATGACATAAATTCCAAGTTTTGTGAATTTATGTCATTTTTTCACTTTTTACCACCCGAAAAACCAACTAGAAAAATACACGCCGCCTTATGGAACGGCGCGGGGTGATCCCATACTTATGGAGGGGACTGTAAATAAATATATAAACTCTCTCCCCTACTTAAATGATAGCAATTGTAGCAAAAATGAAAATATGTTCATGCATTTTCAAGGGAAATAGCATGTAGTCCACTTACACACCCGTTTAGTGGCGTGATTCCGCTACATATTTTTATTAAAATGAGTGGATCCCCCTCTTATGGGAAATTGAACATGGAGACTGAAAACCATATCTCCATACCCATGGTCTAGGTAACACTTTGACTAAATTTGTTTGCAACACTAGTTTCAGTAGAAAAGGCCAAGTCGATTTAATTTAATCTGGCAACCGAGAGTAAGGGAATGGGGAAACAAAACGAAAGCCAGTAGCAGACGACGCACCTTGCTCACTCTCGCTGCTAACGACTGCAGGGTTAAGAGCTCTCCCCACTTTAACGGTCTGGTGGATGGTGACTCATCATTAATCTAAAACACAAACACAATACAATCTTGGCCTTACTTACTTACTTTTCTTACTTTCTACGACAGTAGGGCTTAACAATATCGATCTATGAAGGTAATAAAGTTACAATCTTGGGATTGATACACAATTTTAACTAGTAACCACTCTAGAATATGAATCATCTTACTGTACCCAATTTAACGGACGCTTATATTTTTACGCAGTTATATTTTTAATTATATCGCTGAAATATTAAATGCTCACTAGGAGCACGACACGACTACCATTGCTCACTATTTGAAATGAGTTCAAAGTTAAGACGATATGTAATTAACCTCTGCGTTGTTGATGGGAGCCGTTGTTAATGTCAATCAATTCAAACATTTTTAATGCGAAATATTTCAGTGATATGGGAATGGCAAGTTATAAGCCGAGGGTTTCTGTATAAACAGAGGCCATCCGTTGATTAAGGTCAGTAAAGCTTACACAAAGTTTTTTTCCCCTTATTTCACGAAGTGAACACTCACGCTAATATCCCTGCCTACATGTGAAATATCATTAGCGACCACTTCCACGAAGACATTGATACACTTTCAAGTACTTTTTATTCCCAATACGTTAATGATACATGTTCAACCTGTCGATATTTAATTTTGAAATTTTTTGATTTAATGATGTGACGTACTTAATAAGCCACGAAGATTATGATATAAAATAAAAGCCCTCCCGTGGTTTAAGGCTAGTATGTATGCAACGATCTTAAATCTATGGGGACGACAAGTCACAGATTTAAACATTTTTTAGTTGACCGTATGTGATAATTTTCTATTATCAATAATGGTACGCTATGTGACTTAACACTTGTGGAAACCAATTATGAACATCATAGCAAGCTAAACAATAATTAATTCTAAGTTCGTTTATTTATTATTAGAATGTTCGATAATTAACTGATGCCGCAATTAAGATTTGAATTTGTCAATTCGATCTCCGTTGACCCACGTCTTTCCGGCCCTTCTGTTCCGGCCCATTTTTTTTACTGATCGGCCGGAATGGGTTCCATTCCGGCCCTAATTGACAAGAATTTGTTTACCCTTCCCTCCGTATCACAAAATGGAAGCTGGCTACGCTTTTCCTGCTTCTTTTTTTTCGTATTCTAAGCGCATCTTTAATGCATCTTTTTCCTTGATGAGAATATCAATCAACTCTTCTTTTGATATAAGTTGTTCTCTTAGTTCTTCCAGTTCCTTTTTCAGAGCAGCCATTTTTTTATTAACTGTTGGCGCGTACACTGAATGGGACTTTCGGATGACGTCAAATCGTCTGTCAAAACGATTACGCTTTCTTCCTGGATATTAATGGAAATTAAGGTTATTAGTTTTAATAAACATAAGAGCGTTAATTCAGTAATGAACTAGGCTAATAATTAACAGAAAATTTAACTTGAAGTAAGAACAACAGTAGAAATTAACATAATCACCTTCAAAGAAGATAGTAATGTTGTGTACTATGAGAGCAGCGTCGTTATTCAACTGACATAACGATTTATAAACAGGGCGATCATACCATATCAATCATACTGTTTACAGTCATCCAAGGCAACCGAAGCAGCCATTTGGCTCGCCATTGAGCGTCTTCTTCATTACTGCTAGAAGCCATTAAATCTTTGTTTCTATAGGGAAAATATTATATTATTGGAACTTTTAAATTTTGAGCTACAACATTACCTAGCCTAGCATGATAGCCCTCGACAGGACTATCAGTATCTTATATTATATGTATCTTATATTATTATGTATCAGTATCTAGTACAGTTCTAATGGCCACATTGAAAGATGACCACATTTTGGGTTTCCAAATTGCATCTTTGATCCAATATTTTTCGACATAGTTAAATAGAGATTTAAGGTTGTTAAAGGAGCTTCTAATGAAACGATGGGGCAATAAATTTAAAGACATTAGTTTCATACAAAGCCGACGTATTCTAGGGTTGTTACAATAAAATTTAGATAAACCAAGCTTCTGAATCTTCCTGAAAATCGCTTGATAAAAATGAATGCAAAAACTATGAATTTCAATTCCCGGGAAAACTCTTGAAAAGCCCTTCCATGCTGCTGATTCAAAATCTAGACTAACTTCTAATAATTGTAAAGAACCACGAAGGCTATACGGCTTAATAAGTTCAGCAACAGCACGCAAAAGTTTGACATAAGCAATTGTGGTTCGAAAAGACATTAAAGCAAAGAGGAGAGGTACCGATTTAACATTACCCTTCTTTCTGATTGTAGTGTGGATTCCAAAAAGCTGATGGAAGGGTTTGGGGACAATAGAAAATGTACCATCTGCTTCCCATCTTCTTGCCTTTGCTAATTTCTTTAAATGGCGCTTAGTCGCACAAATTACAATACGCTGTGTGTTCCTCTTTGAATCGGTCCAAATAATATCTCTTTGAATAAAGTTTGACGTTAATCGTCTTGAGTACGAGTATTTGTCGCCTTTCGCAGAGGGAGTTAAGATAAGGTTGGTTTTACCCTTTTCGAATTGCGCAGAGTATTGGCCGCCGTTAGCTTAAAAAATCTTCTTTATGGCGTCACGCTTCTTGACTGATATCTGAGAAACACACATAAAAAATCCATGGAATAATCCATGGTTGAAGCGTTTATCAACACGAGGGCGATTTTCCCCACTACCAGCACGGATCGTCATTGTCGTCAAGGAGTGCTTTCTGCTCTTCCGCAATCCGCTGGCGCTGATGTACTTCTTCTGGCATCCGCCGCAAGTGTAGGGCCGCTCGTTGGTGTGCAATCGCTTGTGCAACTTCAAGAGGACGAACTGGGTGAATTTGGCCGGACAAAAATCGCAGGCGTAGGGCTTCTGGCCGGAATGCAGCCACAAATGTGTCTTGAGATTGGACGTGCTGCTGAATCTCTTCTTGCAAATGCCGCACTGGTGCGGTTTCTCCCCAGTGTGGACCAGGTGGTGCTTCTGGAGGTGGGTCAGCTGGGTGAAAATCTTGGTGCAGACGTTGCACTTGAAGGGGCGCTCGCCGGAATGCGTCCACAAGTGAAATTTCAGGTTGGACAGCTGGCCGAACGTCTTGCAGCAAATGTTGCACTCGTAGTGCATTTTTCCGTCCTTCTTCTTCAACGGGTACGGCAGCGAGCGGTAGCCGCGCCCTTGGCTTCCGTTGGGAGACGGACTGCCCGATCCGATGGGAGACAGCGATCCGCTTCCGGGTGAGGTGTGGCAGTGCAGGGCCTGGCTGTAGTTGGGACTGAGAGATGAAGCGCTGGATCGGATGGAAGATTTGGACGGGTCACGATGGTCCCGGCAACGATCTCCTCCGTTACCGCCGGATGACGAGGCGGCCGAAGCCGCTGGACTGTGCGGCATCGGTAAATGCAAATGGATGTGAGCAGCGGATGAGGAAGAAGAAGCCGAAGCCAGGGGGTGAGGGACGGTGGGAGTGCTGCCACTTCCTCCACCGGTGGATGCACTCGATTCGGCTCCGCCGTAAGCGTACATGTTGAAATGGACCGAGGAGTACATCTGGGCAACGTTGTTGACGTTGTAAAGTAAACTTCCGGCGGAGCTTCCGCCGGATTCATTATGCGGATGATGAGGAGATGGAGCCGATCGGCTGTTGGATCCGTTGCTGCTAATGCTGTGGAACTGATGCGAATGCGACGGTTACGGACTCCGGCTGTTGAACGGATGCGATCCGTGAGACGGATGGTGACCACTGAGGTGGTGGATGTGGTGGTGCTGCTGCTTACCACCTGCGGTCCACGACGAAGTGCTTGACTCGTTGCGGATGGATTTATTGATGGCTGTCGTCGAGCAGCTGGAATCCGGGCTGAGATGATTGGGATCCTTGCTCCTTAGGAGATCGCGCACATCCGATCTGGTCGGAATGTTGTAGCGATGGAGTTTCTTGTAAGGCGGATACACGACCGTCGAAATGGCCTCGGGCACCGTCGTCGACGGCGCCAGGAGCAGGTGGGAGGACGAAGGAGACGATCGATGATGGCCGGAAGAAGATGAAGAAGACGGAGGAGGTGGTGGCAGTGGAAGAGTCGCATTGGGCGGAGGCGGCAAAGATCCGGCAGACGAATCCGGATTGGGGTGAGATTCGTTGGCCACGATTACTTGGACGGCCTCCTTGAATCGCTCCCGGTGATAAACCTCGTCGTAGTACTCCTGGCGCAACAGCTCCGCTCCGCTTTCTTTTTTGGCCATATTTCCTTCAGTAAAGTTGTGACGTCCATACTGCAGAGCTCTTTGCAACACTATCCCAACAATTTATTTGTAACAGTGTTATCATATCTCGCATGCAAAAACCAAAGTAAGACCTTATTTTCTTTCAAAATTCCCTTTCCAGTTTTCATTAATCCCGAGATTTCTTCTTTGTTTGAAGTCGATTGATTTTAGTTCATTTTTGGATGATAAGCCTGGATAGCGTACATTCAAGTTTTCTAACATTTGCGCCGGACTTTTTTGTTTCTCTTGTCGGCTTCTTCTAGATTGTAGAAGCTTTCGATGATTTCACGATAGGGTTCTATGTATTTCGTCTCATACATTTGACCAATTTTCGGTCTTTTGGCCCAGTCACTAGTGAATTCGGGAGCTTGGATCTTGAGAGAGAGCAAAATGGACACGTTATCAGCTGCTTGGCTGAACGAGATTGCGCCTTCATCTTGCAACTATTAGTAATTGTTTGATCAAATACGTCTTCATATCTTTTCGACGATTTTGGAATTCAAGGTCAGCAACAGGATTTAAATTAGGCCTTATCTTGCTGCTTGTTTTGCGATATTGTGATCACATACGAATGTGATGCCTAACACTTTCCTTATAAGACTTCACTGTCAGCTTCAGGAGTGACTTCAGTTGTCACGTCTTCAATTTAGTCGTCAGCAGATGACGAATCGTCTTCATCTGATAGAGATTCCGAATCAGATATGCCTCTGGTTTGCAAACAATCTCCTTCGTCACAGGATCCCATGTCGCCTTATGCTTCTTCATTAACGCATGTTCCATTTGCAGGTAAACAGGTGAACTTCGATGGATTAATATTCATTTCTTTGCCTTCTCCAATATCTAAATGGGATACAAATGAAATGAAGTATTGGTCGAGCCGTCAACACATTGTATGGGAACTCAACAGAGTTTAATTTTCGCTCAGCTATCGTTGGTGGTTACCATCGCCATTACCTAAATGTAGGCATGTGAGTAGTGAAAATCTAGGTAAATTATGAATTCTATTGTAATTTTCAAACACAAAAAAGTATGTGATTTAACTAGCTTCTTAAAAGAAAAAATTATGTCATTCTCATTCACTCGGCATCATTCTTCATTTCACTTGGATGTTATCAGTTGCATAGATCGAGCGAAGTGGGCATCTAATAAGGACTTTCCGTCTTTGGTTTCCATGTGAAATAGGTGGGATATTTCTATTCCGTGTGCGTAAGACGGAAAGGGAAGAAGAAGCATCAACAACATTGGAAAACCCAGCATTGTCTGACTGAAAATAAATTTTTTCGATGCTAGGCATTTTTTTCTTTATTGCCAAAATTATCGCTTCAACAATGGAGAAAACTGAAAATTTATTTTGCTTGTTTTCATAGTTTATTAAGGCAGATTATTAAGGCAGACTTCTTTAACATTAGTGGAGAAGTTCTTTCCAAGTCCTCCATGGTGTAGTACTAGATGATTGAGTCATGCCAGCTCATACCCCTCTTTCCATAGTGATCTTTAGTCTTTTTCCGATAGTAGATGGGATCTAGTTTCATCTTTTAGTCAATGGACTCATTCTTTGGTCCTATAAGTCACGCAGTTCATTTTTATCAGGTTCAGAAACTTCTGAATGAAAACTTGCGGATTTAATACTCGAATTCTGTGTCCCATGAAGAGCAAGGCTTTTTCTTGGCCGTCGCTCATAGCCATCCTTGATGACTCCCTTTGTAGTTCAGCAGAGCATATTTTTCTGGTGAGGCGTGATGAGGAGAGGAGAGGGTGGGAAAAAGAAAATGTGTTGACAACATGCACAAAGTGGCGCGTCTGTAACAGTCGGGTCACGAAAAAGTTCAAATTGTTTGGAATGAGTGATGCAGGGCCGTCCGCCAGCATAACATCTTTTTCCTTAGCTTGACCATAGAAGTGGTTATGACTTTTTATATAATTGCAAACTTTTCGTTAATAAATAATACAAAATCCTGTGACATAATCTACAGCTTTCTTAGTTTAGCATCAGAATGTGTCAGCATCCCAGTCAGCATAAAAAATACTAGCGTGTCACAACTTATTAGCTGCAGGGATTTTTTTCCTCAGGGAATTTTTTTTACATATGTGCCCTGGTAGTTGCGTGACACAGAGGGAAACAGTATCGTCACGCCATCAACTTGAAAACTCTTCGTCCCCCAAGAGGTGTAAGAAACATTCTCCGGCGAAAGAATTAAGGATTTAGGACTTCCTCAGCAAGTGAATTGAAGCGCCAAACGCTTCCATTGTGGCAGTACACCCAGAAAGTAATTGGCGAAGATCAACTCTTGGGTATCTGTAACCATCTTTACTAATTGAAAAATCAGTGTGTCGAATAATCATTTGTGAAATTAGACGAATGATATTCCCATCTCACCAGAAATACGAAATAAGCGACTTCAAACTAATTTATTTACAATTAATTAGGGAGCGTTCATATATTACGTCACGCTTCGAGGGGAAAAAAATATTACTCTGTGCGGGAGGGGGTTTTAGTAAAAAAGCACATCATTTTTCCATCGCCACAGCCCTTTGGGAAAAAAACAAGCTTAGACATGTTATTTCTTTAAAAAAAGGGGTCGAGAATTTTGTGAAGGAGGGGGTATAGCTTTTTGTTACAGGCTGTGTGGTGGGGGGGGGGGTTAAAAGCGCAAAATCACGTTACGCAGTATGTGAAAACTCCCTTATCTGTCTAATACATTTTCTACCCGGTTTTACAGTGCTCAAGAAACTCTCCAATGAAGAAAATGGAATATCTCAGTCGATATTTACTCACGAATAATTATGAATAAGACTCGTTCAACCGATTAACACTCTCTGACCAATGCAATGGCAATTTTTTATGAAAAAATCAAAAGGGCCGCAGAGTTGGTACATAGAAATCCCGACAATATTGTCACGCATCGAGAGCGCGGGGACGTGGAGTCATCGGAGCGGCCGGACTCAGGGATCAGATGCCGCAACTGGAGTGCAAGGAACGGACGGGAATGAAGACCATTGAACTGTAATTGGGTGGGAAGGATGCGGCGTGGAGTTGCCAAAAAGGATTTTAAAAGAGCCGGGAGAGCAGGGCCTCATTCTAAGTCTTGTTCTCAAGTCGTCGGATAGTTGGAACGTTTATCTAGTTGTCGTGTAGTAAACCTTTCTATGCAAGTTTTTGTGTAGCTGATTCCATTTGTCATTAGTGCAATACATCCCTAACCTGGGCGCGCCTGCGTTACATGGTGGAGATTCAAGACAAGATTGTTAGCTTTTCGCAAAGGATAGATCCGCAATGTCAGAACCGGGAGTGTATTGATGGTTCACGTAGCGTGAGGCTAGAGAAAAAGGCGTATCTCGTATGAGACCTTTAAGCGACTACGAAGAGGTAGGAAAGTTGAGGGACGGCTAGAGAATCCAGACAGAATACGCCTTAGTTTCTGCTGAAAGTGAACCCCTTCTCTGGGGTCAGTTCTACAGGTACCTGTTCTATACCTCGGGTTCCGAGGTAGAACAGGCGTTGGAGCAGGCTACGAGGGCGGAGACCGAAGGGAAGAGGGCGGGCGCAGACACTGGGGGAGGCGCAGGTCAGGTCTTGATAAATCCAGTGGGGCACGAGGCAAGGAGTCGCTGTGGGTACACACGAAGAGCAAGAAAAGGTGAAGCGGGAAAATCGAAGGAGCAACCACAGCGGCAGAAAGCCGAGTGCCGGATAGTGGTTTCGGAGAAAGAAGTCGGTGGGGCCAATTTGACGGCCAGGGGGTCGCCGAATAGAAAGACTATGAGGTTCAACCAAGGCAGGGAGTCCAAAACCTCACTGAAGTGGGATTTAAGCAATTTGTCAAGAGAGCAGTGGGAAGAGTCACTAGACCCCGGACAGGACGACGTATTTAGCGGAGGGCTCTTGTTTTCGCCAGAAAAAAGGAAGGAGGCAGACCGGGGCAAACAGGACGTAGCATCAAGTTACGAGAGCCTTCTGACATGGATAAGTTTCGCGTTCAAGTGGGAAGCAGGAAGACGGACGATGGGTAACGAAGTCAGTTTCGGACGGCAACGAAAGTACGGACGTATTGTACAGGCAGTTACCGGAAACTTAGTCTGACGACGAGGTAGTAGGGAGCGGCGAGGTATTCTGGTAATAAATGCATTCAACCACTCCAATAATTTTTAAATTAAAGTTCAGTTTGTAATTATATGTGGTATTGATTCAATAAACAGTTTATTATTGTCCGGGGGTTGATCCATTGATATACGCCATTCCAGGCCAATGCATTACTAATGAGCTAGTATAGGGTCATTCCGCCGAGTTTTTAATTTTTTCGTCCCGAAACTAAAGCCCCTTGGGCAACTTCGAGATAATACGGTGTTAAATACTTTAGGAAATTTTTCATTTGCAGAAAAAACTGTAATGAAAGCATGGCCTTCTACAATCACGGCCTACATACTAGCTATTCCTATGTTGCCGAATGGATCCTGCCTTTCCCATCCCCTTTCTATGACTCATCCAAGCCAGAGTGCCGAAAGTAGTCTCAAAATGTTCCACTTTCCAAAGCTTGTTTCCACCGTTTGAAACTTACAATTCCGTCTAGTTACTATTGTTTACTTAAAAAGTGGTGCCATCTATGTTTGAAATGTTGAAATGCTGAAAAAAAATACAAAATGGTCGATCTTTTACTTTTTTAAATGCAAATAAAAGATAAGAATGTCACATGGGTTCATGTTTAAAGCATAAAAACGATGCGAACCATTATTAGTTACATTTGCCATAATGTAAATCTACCAGTTTTAGCTTTAAATTTAAAGTTTTAGCTGTTCAACGCAAGTATATGGCCTTCAATTATATTTAAAAGTATATATTTGGCCCTAACTGTATTTCGACGTGGTAATCCCGACTTTAACTCGCAGGCGTCCCCTCGATTCTCAACGTCCAGTTCCTTCTCCTCTGCAAATCGATAGCGAACTTTTTAAGGCCAAAATCTCTAATACACTATGTCTTCTTCCTCGCACTCCCTTTCTCAAAACCTCTGCTGTGGAAGAACTCATCGCAACCATCACCTCCACCATTGCAAATGTCGCACATGCGTCTAAAATTAATCTCCCTCGCCCATGCACTGTCAAAAGATGTCTCGGTGGTCCGAAGAACTCCGCTCTTTACGCTCTAAAACCCGCTCCCACTTCAAGGCGTGGTCCAAATGTAAAACTGCACAAAGCGCGCTGTAATACAAGCGCAGCAAATCCACTTACCATCGTGCTCTCCGTGCTGCAAACTGCAAATCGTGGGCTACTTTTTGAGCCAAGGCGACAACGGGCGATTCGTTCAAGGCCCTAGAGTCCTTCACTTGCAAATCAAAATCCATTTCGCTGCCACACAGTCTTTCCATCAACGGAGCTCTCAATTCCGATCCAGGGACAATCTTGGAAGCTTGCGCGAACCACTTCTTTCCAACTGAACCGCCTTCAGATGAATTGCACAATGTTATTGTCAGCATACTGGTGGTCTTTACTGCCCCCCCCCCCCCCGGTGTCCATAAAGAATGCACGGAACGCGTTGATGAGACGCCGGGCGGTTGTGTTTTTGTCTGCGAACATGGTGACGGCCGGCCAACCACTGAACTGGTCGACTATGACCAGGAAATGCCGGCCTTCTACCTCGCTGAGATCCACGAGAAGAAATTCAAACGGCCGAGTCGCTGGTTCGTGGTGTTGCAGAGGTTCCGCCGGTAAAGAAGGAAGTTGGCTTACGCATTCTTCGCATGAGGCTGCGGCGTGGGCAATATCAACGTCCATGTGGGGCCAGCAGAGCGATAGCCTGGCTCGTTGGCGCATCTCTTAGGTGCCCTGGTATATGCCAACGAGTGCCTGGATCATTTCTTTCACCATTGATCGTGGGAAGGACGATGCGTGCGCCATAAACGAGCATATCATCGGCGTCGTCTATGGCGAGCTGGTGGCGAGCGTCCCAGAACGGGCGTAGGGCGACAGGCAGATTGCTCTTTTCGTTTGGAAAACCTTCCCGTATGGTGGTGAGCAGCACCACTGCTGCGCTTTGCTGTATGATCTTTCTCTTTTTGGCAGCTGGACAGCTGTACGATTCCTCGCCCGGGTGGGCTTAGCTCGTTTATCCGTCTTGATGGCCGGCTGATCACGCCCCACTGAAAGGTTTGCACTTGTGTCAACTAAAATTGTTTTGTAAACGTTATCGGAATGACGGGTAAAGTACGGTTTGAGATTGCAATCATGGACTCGATTGGGGATCTTTTTCCTGCCGTTGACGGTTCGAAAGGTCAGGAATGTTATAAGCATAGTTTTCACTTTTCACAACGAAGTTCGGGTTACTACTCAATGACTCGGAAGCATGACTCACGCGGTAGCCTCGCGTTCATGTAGCAGATAGAAGGGCGTTAAGCCAGTTGTCTCCTGCCGACTGGTGTTTTAGGCGAAAACAACAAAGTCGACATCATGGCAGAAGCTAGAATACATCGATAGTATCTCGTCAAAGGTGTGATTGAACCATTCGACCAGGCCGTTGCATTGGGAGTGGTACGGGGTTGTTACGAAATGTTGGTCTGCAAGGCCCTGTACATTTCTTCAGCGAATCCAGCCGTTAAATATTTTCAACTGTCGAATATAAGGTATCGAGCGCCATGCTGCAATACTATTATTCGATTGAAAAAAACGATCACTTCCCTGGTTCCCGCATGCGAAACTGGTTTAGCCATCACCCATTTTTTCAGGTAGTCGACTACAACAATTATATATCTATTCCAGGTTTTAGTCAGGGGGAAAGGGCCTATGAAATCGATTCCCACTTTTTTGAACGGTTGCTGGTTTTTCACGCTTTTCAATAACCCCGCAGTCTCTTGGCTGAACGTTTTTTTTGGCAAATGTACATGAGCGTACATAACGGGAAACCTGTTGGGTTAGACTAGGCAAAAAAAAATTGTCTCCAAACTTTAATAAGCATGCGAGTGACTACCAGATGTCTGGCGGTCACGTCGTCGTGACAGGCTAGTAGGACATCGTTTATTAGTGGTTTGGGAACATACTGAAACCCCAAATTTAACGGCAGGAGAGGACCTCATCCCAAAAAACAAATTTATTTTCGAGGCGTCGTTTTGCAGCCAAGCTCGCTTTTGAACATGGTTCCTCAATGACTAGCCTCCACCATGAAGAGTTTTCTTGCTCTTGTTTATTGATCTCGTCCTTTCTTGGGGTAGTAGGAAAACCGTTGGGATATCATATGTTACCCCAGGCTGTTCTACCGGGTTTCGTGAAAGTATTTCTGAGTCGGAATGGAGTTTTTCACTTCGGTATACAATTTCGATATCTAGATCCTGGAGTTCTAGGCTCCAGCGGGCGAGTCTACCGGCGAGATCCTTCTTTTTCAAGAACCAACACAAGACGTGGTGGTCGGTGATTACTTTATCTTGGCCCCCGACCCCCAAATATATGGACAAGACCTCTGTACAGAGAAAATTAAAGCTAGGCATTCCCGCTCGGTGATCGAGTAATTCGTTTCGGCCTTATTTATCAGTCGACTAGCACAGGAAGTCACTCTATCTCCCCCTTCCTGATGCTGGACTAGGACCGCTCCGAGACCTAACTACTCGCATCAAAGTGGATTTCCATAGGCAACGCGTAGTAAGGATGCCCGAGAATTGGATGTGACTATAAAGCGTGTTTAAACGCGTCAAAACTTCTCTGTTGTTCATCATTCATTGCGAAAGGGCGATTTTTCCTAGTAAGCTATGTCAGTGGTCGCGCGATAATCGTGAACTTTTGGCTGAAACTTCAATAATCTATAATTATAGGTTATGATTTTGACTCACAGGCGAAGCTCAGAATATTGAGATATTGATATGTGCTTATTTGTTGTGTCAGTGTCGATTTGCTTCAATTGTTGGAAGAAGACCAGGCCAACCTCAAAAGCGACCTCCTGAATGTGAATTTACACGTCAGTTTGCAACCCTCTCAATGTAGCCCTGACCAAGAACGGGTTAATCTCCTCATTGACTGGGGAATCATGGATCACAATGGACAGTTGAATATTGCTGTTATAAATGCATATAATCGCTTCATGGTAGACAGAGTTAACACTGCATAGACAGTGACGCTGAAAATAAACAAAATACGAAAGCTAGTATGCAGCATTGCAAAATTTGCTGTATGTAGATTGTAGAGCTCCAGCACATTCGTAAAGCTGAAGGTGGGTCAACTCATAGCCTTCTCTATTTAGAAAGCCGAAAGGATATTCCCTCCCTTGTAGGAAAATAAAAGCATATTTTGCTCACCTTACTTCTTATTTCCTTTCCTCCGTTTGGACCCACGAGAGCCACCTGGTGGTAAGGGGAATCAATGAGCAACCGGTAACTTTTTAAAAATTTATGAAGCTGAACGTTCAGTTTTTTTCCTGAATGGTTATCATGAATATGTTGCATGTACTTTTATTTTTATTGAAGGTGCTTTTCTATCATTTTGAACGAGCCACCGTGAAAGAAAATGTGTTTCATTACATTTATTATTGAAGGCTATATTACAAATACAAGAATACTCCGGTCTTCTAATATAAAATTAAATGTGTGAATTAAATTTGTCTAAGAACAAAACAAAACTTACAAAACTATCTTAAATGAGATCTTGTGAATTGTTACGTGCCAGGATGAAGAACACATTTTGGTTAACAGGGGAGTCGAACTGCGCCGTTTACAAAACGGCGACTTACTCAACTCACCTACCCGTTCCACACTCCATAAGACGCGACGGTATTGACTTTTCTTTCTTGCTGTCATCTCCTAGCAGACATTTAAATTAATATTTTGATTTTGTTAGCGAGTTGAAATGTTTTAGAGGATATGGCGTCAGCCGTCATGCCCCTCAAAAGTCTTGGAAATAAACTTTAAAGCCTACCATTAAAAGGAAAAATGGAAGAATAGACAGTGAGAATCAGTAACAGGCAATATACAAATAAAATAAACGTTACGGCTATGTAATGTTCACTTTCTGGATTAGGAAATAATCAAAGGTGGACATTTTGATTAAATTTTGATGAATTCCAAAGGTGGAATTCATCAAAGGAATTAACAGAGTCAAGAGTCATTGTTTATTCGTTTTTTTGCAACATTACGTACACGGGTAGAGCTTATGTAACACATACAGAACTTTATGTATTGATCCATGAATGGAAATTAGCCATTCACTTTTGAAATGCTGGAATAAAAAAAAAATAACAAAACAAAGACACCATAAAAAACTTCGCTGAATTTTTTCCACTAACCGGATACTACTTCTCGAAGTTTTTTCTAAGACACGAAATATCTCTTTTTAGTCGAAACCACAGTTGGACGTCTTCTATCACAAAGTGAAAAGCCGACGGGAAAGTATAACGTACTCTCCAGCCGACTGTTTCAAGGTGTGGAATGGGATTATGGGACACATGGAGCCAAACCATCCTGGATAAGTTGTATCTTGGAGTTATTGTTAAATATAACCATATAAGTTGCCGCATTGACTTGTCAAGATTTCCCTCATACTTATTCAGGGATTTGGATTCATTAGATTTTGGAACAAATTTGCTGGGAATCTGAAGAAATTAAGTGAAACGGTTTTTAACCGAAAAAGAGCTAATATTGTCAGTACTTTTTAACCATACTATTCAGTATTATTCAGTGCCTGAAAATAACGCCAACACTCGATCAATTGTTAGAAGATAGTGACTGTCCCATTCCAATAACCCCTGATGAGTACGTCAAAATTGGACATTGAAATAGAAGACGAAGATAGCAATAACGAACAATTTGAATCTGAAAATGAATCGGACGAAGACCACACGCCTGAATCTGGAAACCTTCAAGAAGATGATGTTCCTGACAAAGATGCTTTCTTAGTTGACCGAGAAAGTAAAAAAAAAATGTGCTGTTCTTAAAGCGATAAGTCACGGCAACACCTACCTCGAAGGCGAAAAATATCCAACAGCTACCTGTGTCATCCTCTTAATTTTGTCACTAGAAAAACACTTCACAATAACTAAAGAAAAGGACCCGATTTAGAGACTTTAATGTGACCTTTGGCTTTATGTAATGAAAACGAAATTTGAGAATTTAAGTCTTTGTTTTTTTAAAACAATCTATCTTTCTACACATGTGTTCTTCGAATTCATCTTGAATCGAATATTCTTTGTTTGAAATGAGAATGGACTAAATGACATTGCTTGGTAATAATGCAATAGGTGGTGGAAAATTTGCGTGCTTTCTTCTACCATGTGTAATGGAAAATGGCATTACATTCGTAGTTTCACCATTGAAAGCAATAATGTTGGAACAAGTGTACTACTTGAAACCTCTTGGGGTAATTTAAATTATTATTATTTCAATAACTATACAACAGTTATATTGAAATGTCTTTTTAGATTAATGGCAATTTTTTCTGTGTTGAAAGTGATGAAAACGCAGATAAATTCTTTTCGTCATTGACAAAAGTCTCAGGTTTAATTTACTTCATTTGAATTTGAAAATCAATGTAAATTTTAATTTTGGATAGATGTTAAATTTGTCTTTATTATCCCTGAGAGAGTTACTGATGTCCTTGAACGATCTGGGAGACCGTAATCAACTCAGAAATGTTCTGGAGGCTCTTTACCGAAAATGCTTTATTCTTCGTTTCGTCATAGACGAAGCACATTGCATCAGAAAATGGGGCTCTGAGTTTCAGTTATTGGCAAAAAATTATAAATAACTTTTTTAAAATTATAATTTTTCATATTACGAGAGAGGAATACGTTGAACGTTTGGCGAATCATGTTTCCAAATGTCCCAATTATGGTGCTGACTGGCCAATGCCGACACTCAGTAAAAGATTTTGTCTTCGCTTATGTTAAAAAATCCACTTTTGTAATAGTTTTTGATCTTTGGAAGTGTTAATTTTTAGTTGAAATTGATTTATTTAGGTCTGTGACTAGTTGCGTGTGACCAAATCTACAATTGGTGTTAATTGCAAAATTAAGTAATGCCAACAATCTAGAAAAAGATGTTGACATTATTCAAAAACATCACATAAGGGATATCGAAATTATTTGCTGTTTTTCACGTAAAGAGTGTGAAGCAATTGCTGCTCATCTTCTAAAATTTTGGTTCTCTGTGGCAGCTGAGATTATCACGCTGGTATATCCCATGACAAGGTGAGAGCTTCTCTTCAGCAAAGTTGGATGGTGGGTTATTGCGATATTGCAATATTGTGTGGGTTAATGCGAAGGTATAGTTTTTAAAATTACAATTATTAATTTAAAAAATCAGAATAATTTGTTGATTTGTTTTGTTGTAAATAATATTACCGGTGGTCTATCTATAGATTATGTGTGCGACTGTGGCATTCTGAATGGGGTAAACAAACACAATAAAACCGTTTTTCTTTTTTAAAATATTTATAAGACGTCAAATTCGTTTCATTTATCTAAGCCTAGCTCAATCGATGCATATAATTAAGAATGCGGAAGAGCAGGAAGGGATAGGGCCATGGCATCAATATGTGTGTTGTTCTATCAATACTCTGATTACTATTTTTAGAAACTTTTTATTTATGATTGTATTGATTTACCATTATTACTGTTTTTAATTGATCATAGTAATTGCTTATTATTAAATTTGGCAATGAAAAAGTTTCAAGAGTCTAATGAAATAGAGACTAAAGCCCTGATAGAAATTCTTTATTTTTGTGAAAGCGTTTTCGAATGTCGCAATTTTTGTATTACCCAATATCTTGGAGAGTGGCCTAAAATGTGTAACGAAGATGGATTTGTTTGCTGCGATAATTGCATCGATTACGTATTACACCGTAAATTTGAAGTGTTATATTAAAATTGTTTAAATTCAATTGTAATATAGGAAGTGGCAGTCAAAGTGTGTGTTTTGAAGAGGTTGAGTGTGTAAGGGACACGATAAGTACAAACTTTTCGTTTACCATTTCAAAAATTGAGGACGTAGTACGATCCTATACATCCTATCGGAACCATGGGTGCCAAAACCAATTATCTTGAGCGATGACTTCATGCCTCTGATATATTGATCAATCGCCACGGTTAGATGTCGTAAGCGCGATTTTCGTAAACACCTTCTGCTTTTTTTACTTTTCCTTTGCTTGTTTGCCTTCTTTGATCATATGTCTTATGTACGTTTTGAAACAATTGGAAATTGCTATTTCCATTTGGCCTGATTTAGATGATGTTGTATGTTTACCTCTCTCTCTCCTGAAAAATGGAAACATAAATTTAAATATGTTGTTTTAAAAATTGTAATAAAAACATTACCATAGACTTGCAGTAAAAGTCCTATCATGCTTGTTGTACCATGTTTTTTGCATGTACGTAATCCCAACCTTAGATGGTAGGAAAGCCAATAATCGATGGCTATTACGGTGGCCGTTGGCGGGTTTAAATTTCACTGCATGCCTTGTACGCGCTTTTTGGAGTGGGAAGACATAAAAGAGACAAATCATTTTTACTAAAATCTTAGACGGAAAATTTTCCTGGAGAACGTCGTGAAAAGATGTTTTGATGCTCATAGATTGTGCACGGCACCACTCCGTGAACTTATATTTTCTGATTAGGGACTGATTATTATCATGATTGTGGTACCCAATGTCCGAAAATATTCCTTGCTCTTCGTTAAACTTGTTCTGCATCTTCTTAATTAATTTTTGTTTAAATATTTACCTAGTTACTCCACGAACAACACCATTTTTGTGAAAAATGAAATTATCGACCAAGTCATACGTCGTTATCCCTGCGCAAACCAGGTAATAGCTGATAACGCATCATTTTAATTTTCATCTCACGGAAGAGTTTGAGCCAAAATAACTCACGAAGATCGCCATTTTTACGGAATTTTTGTCCATCTCTCAAAAAGAGGGATTTCAATAAAGATTAAAGGTCACCACGTTACATAAATAAAGAATTGTTAGATAATGAACCGGTCATGCAATATGGAACACTGATATTCTTCGTCGCTGGCAACGTGAGATGCCTTAGCTTGCAGGAAGAACACATGAATTCTGTGGTATTTAAATCAAATCACCCTTCCATGGTAATAATTTTTTACCAAGGAAGGTTGATCCGATTTTTTTATTTTATTAATTAATAAAAGCTATTAATAACAGCTATTTTGTAAGACTACAGCTAAGTAAAATGGGATTTAAAGCTGGACACGACTTATTACAGCAATCGGTTGGCACACAAAGAGGAATCTTTATGCCTGAATACAAAGCAAAAATTATTAGATATTTGAAACAATAGAAGTACAGTGATTGATATGATACAAATTGGTAATGAGTTGGTTTTTAAGTGTTATTATAGATTCTCAACAAAGTGGAGCTTGTAATTTGAATGTGTTTTATTGATTAGGTTTTTCATTTGCGAATAAAAGTTTTTTGCTCACCACGTCACCACGCCAGGAGTTTATTCACCAGAACAGGAATTTGTGATTGTCCTTAGCGATAATCTGACCCGATAGACTTCGCTTGTTCAGTGGAAGATTTCACCTCTGGATTCACTGGACGACGTGTTGGAATAGGTACTGGTATGCGAGATTTCCTTACACTATCTGTTGAGTGAAAAATAAAAGTTAACACATAGTAGTCATTCACAAATGATGTGCTTTACCTTTTTTATATTGGATTGGGATAATTCCAGCACCGTGACACAGTCTGTTCTTGGGGCTATTCTTGGATTGTTCAATTGTTATGAACCCACACATGACAGCATGGCTCTCCAACTCTGAACAACTCTGAACAACTATATACGACACAGCATCCGATGTAATTGTCTCGAAACGCGACGAAATTTAAGGCACCGTTCAGGGAGGGCTTTCTCATTAAGCCACATACATCTGTGTGTACCAACTCGTCAATTTTTGTTGCACGATTTCGTTCACCGGTAAAAAAATTGAGGCGATGACCAAGCAAGCACCGGCACAGAACTGCACAGCAGAATTTTGAGCGTCCTTGAGGCCATCAGCTATACGTTCAACTTACACATTTTGTTCCAGGCGTTCATGCCACAGTTGTAATGAATGGTGTGTTTCAGGAAAAAATGTGTGTTAAGAGCTTCATCTTTAAGAGACATTAAATTCATAGGTAGAGAGTTTTATTGATCCTATTCCTGTGGCGACTGTATTTGATGAACTCAGAGGGGACGATTACACAAAAAGGGGATTCAACGCGAGGGGTGGCCAGCTGGAAGGCAGGGCTTCTCACACAATAAAAAGGTGCTTTATCGCGAGGGGTAGCCAGATTCCTCTTAGCCGTGATGTGGCTATTGATATTGTTTCCTTGTTCAAACTCATAGCTCATGAATTTTGCCATCAACAAATGTTTTTTTTTTTACGTAACATGCTCTCATACTTTAACCGAATGTTCAATTACCTTCTTTTTAAATTCCAGAGATTACACTATTACAGGGCCACCGTTGCAAAAAGGATTAGGATGCAACAGGGCACTATCTATCTCGGCATAAATGTAAAGAAGAAGTAAATAAAAAATGGTAAAGGTAAAAATTATATGTTTTCACATTGTCATTTTGTGCCTATGATTCAGTTGTACTTCTAAATTACAAGTACTTAAGTATTTAACTGAAGCAACAATTGGTGGTTCAATTGCCAAAGCCCTGCACAACCCAATGGAATTATTCCTTTGATTGCTTGAGAATTCTTCTCAACATTAACAAAAAGCTTCTTAATGATTTGTGCATTAAACTTTTAATTCCTCAGTTGGACGATGAAGATTATGAGATTCTCTTTGAGTACGTAAGCATCATGAAACCGATTTCTATTTATTTAGATTTATTGCAAGGAGAAACTAACTGCTTTTTAGGGTTTGTTTTGCCCTGCATAATGGAAATCAAAACTGAATTGGAGGCAATGGAACTTGAAGCTTGACAATAGGTTGGATACCAATATTTATTTCAATAAGCTAGCTTATTTAATAATATAAACTCATATTTAAATATAGATTTGGTTATTTATTTCGAGTTGACAATTATCTTCTTGCAGCAGTTTACCACTTGAAACTTAAATTTTTCTTGCTCAAAACGAACACTGGAAAGTGGTTCGCTAGGGATCGTCTGAATGCAAGAATCGTAAATTTCGTTATGGTGTCTTCACGAACATGTAAGGGAAGTGAGGATATTCCCCTCAATTTCGACAACGATGTTTCTCCCACTAAAGACGAAGTGGATTCTTATGTTTCTGACAAAGATAAGAGCCTTTCTATGCTCGATAGACACCCTGCAATGAAGAAGGTTTAGTTGTCGTACGACACTGCCTTGCCTTCCAGTGAACCTTTCGAAAGACTATTTAGTATTGCACCTCTAGTTTTTTTTAAGATTTATTTCTAGAAACTTGTATAACTTAAAATAAGTCGCAAACTGTAAATCAATGTTCATATTTAATACAAATATTCTGAATGTGTTACTTACTGTATGTTAAAAAACTATAGTTTCGTGTGATTTAAATCGTGATTTCAATCGCGATTTAAATCAAAATCAAAAGTCATGATTGATTGGTTGATTTTATGTTTTATAAGGTGATTGATTGATTTTGATTTGTTTTGTTTTTGTTTGCTTGTTCTTTTTTGATTGATTGATTTTGATTACATTTTAATTTTCAATTGATCTTTTGAACACTGCTTCTAATGGATGAAAGTGTTTTTAATTTAGAACTCTTGACTTTTATTGCGTTCCACCCTTGTTAAGCCAAGTAATTTTATTGATGTCGATGGCAAAGAGCTGGCGGCAAAAAGAGAATCAAAGTTGGCTGACAAAAATGTGGAAACCGCAGCTGTTGCTACCATGAACCCGGACCCCTTCGCACTTTCCCCAAACTATTTAGAATTGAAAGTTTAAGGTTGGAGGTGTAAATGTAAGAAACAGGTTGATTCACTAGCAATTGAAGTTTATTTAGTTAATTTTTACTTCTAATCAAAACTGTCTTCTAAACATAATACCACTGTGTTGCTATTGGGGGCTTGCTCGAGATGTTCCAGTCCTCAGTTCATCTATACAACTGGCTAAGTTTTCGCCAACAATTTAGGTGTAAATTTGTCTCTCTTTTTCTGAGAAGCAATAATCCATACATTAATTGCTGGTAAAATGATCTTCTTTATACTTAAAAAAAATCTAAATGACATAGCACACATTTCCAAAGCTATCTTTCGAGCGTATGTTTTATTGGTGATTATGCCTATGGCGGAGCCGACACCCCCCACCAGCCTCCAAATGTAGAAGCCACATAGTTGTTGATAGCTAGGAGAAATTCTTGCTCATATTAATAGGACTAATTGTGTTCTTAAACAGAACTGAATATTGATGGCTCCACTGATGTGGCGGATGCTGGATTTCAAGATTTCTGCTTAAATCAAAGATCCTTTACAAATTGTGGAACAGATGTGACGGATTTCGGGATAAGATTTTTACTTCCACATCTATTAGAGCTAAGAGAATTTGAAGAATTTGAACATTGGAATTTCAGTTTTGATATTCTGAAAAAAGTCTTCTTCTTTCATAGTCTTCTTTCATCTTCAACTTGTGTTACCAAAGGAAAAAGTCTAGTACCTCCACCCGTTGCTACGGCCTCGGTGCAGCCTCCTATTTCCGTTCTATCGGATCCTTCCACCGTTTCGAGACCCAAGACCTCATCTTATCGCAAACATAAACGTTGAACTCACGATCATTGAGGAGGTCGTTTTTTTAGTGTTTAAACTCTAAATTGACAAACTATTTATTTCTTGGTGCTTAGATGATCTGAAAACGATCGAATACGCTTCAGAGCCGACATTGAAAACCTTAAAAAAAATGTCATTTTCACTGCATACACCACGCAGGAAGTTAAGTCCCGAATCTTTTTTCAAATAAATTTCCTTACCCTAAAGATACAAGAAAATATAGAAAACTTTATAAAAAACTGGAGCAAATACGGAGACAAGAAATTCCACAAGCCGGAGATCTCACTAAAATCTCTAGAATCAAAAATTGTAATTTTTCATATTGTCTATCCTTCCTACAAGATTTAACGAATATTCAATTTATTTCCTTAGATTGCTCGATGCATTATGATTACAAGTGCGTCTGCACCAAACTAGCGCAGTACCAACAAACAAATAAGATCAAAACATTCTTTAAGGATCTTCACAAACGCTGCGAAGGTATGTGTTGGGAATAATCCGCAACAAACTACGACGACGAGATCCGGACGCCGCATATCAACACCGGCGCACTTGCGCGACTATTGCGTAAGGGGCCCCCGATAGGTGGCCCCAACTCAACTCGTTATTTCCCTTCTCTCCAATTTTTTACGCCCCTCTAAAATTACTGTACAATAGGCAGTGTGTTAAATAAAACGAGAGAGAAAGGACACGGTTGTTGTGTCCAATTTATTTCTTCTATTAAAACTGTAAGTACAGGCTTGACACGCC
Organism: Daphnia pulex; assembly: GCF_021134715.1. Taxonomy (NCBI): domain Eukaryota; kingdom Metazoa; phylum Arthropoda; class Branchiopoda; order Diplostraca; family Daphniidae; genus Daphnia; species Daphnia pulex. Next base: position 7,871,961 of record NC_060024.1, on the reverse strand, counting down.
GAACATTTCATTACAAGTTTTAACATGGTCCTTCGAACGGTTTAATTCAGTGAAACACCGTGTCCTCCCTCTCAAAACAAAACACTCAAAACTAGAAACTGTGAAAGCCGGCTGGGGCTACACAAAACGAGACCCCCCCCCCAAAAAAAAAAACGTTGATATTTGTTCCCCTTTTGTTAATATTTGTGCAAATTAAACTAAATTGTAAGAACAAAAAAAAAGACGAGTAGGGGGGGAACCTATGCCCAAAAATTCATTAAAATCCTTCCCAAAATTTTCTCGCATTTCATTGTCGGGTTAGCCTCAGGGGGCGGCCATTAGCCACGCCGAACCAACATCGGTCTACAGATTGGCCTACAAAAAATCGTGCATACCTCCCTTTCTTCTGTCTGTTCGTGTGTTGTGCTTCCGTGTCCGTTTCTCTCGCTTTTTGTTGATGCTGATTTGTTGATTAGAAATAACATTATTTTTCTCTCTGTCTCAACAAATTATAGAGGAGCCGAAAGGTCTCCAAATCAATCAACTTAGGAAAGCGGACTCAAAGAATCAAGAGGGCGCAGTTGCGCAAGGCGGGGCTGTTGCCAGCTTGGGTGGAACCGCCACTGCGTCCACCACCGAGGGAGCCGATCCCACTCGACCAGCTGCCACCAGGTGCCCTTGTTCCTCAAGTGCAGCCGATCTTGGAGATAGCAAGACGGGTTCTCAACGTGGAACAACTTGCCGAAGCTCTCCGCCCGAGATACTACGGCGACATCCGCTACCGTCCAGTCGAGGAACCGGCCCCACAACCGGTTCCACCGCCTGCTCAGGACTTATTGCCGGAGCCAATCCAGGCACCTCTGCCCGACATCGAGCAACCACAAAGCGCAGTACGTTACCGTCAGCAGCTCGTCGGAAGAGGTTTACTTCGGCGAGTAGTATTTCATCAAGAAAGACAGGAGGAAGCAGAAGCTGCTGCAGCTCCAAAAGAACAAATAGAAAGTGAGTCGGAGGAGGAGGACGAAATCCAGCTTTGCTACGAAAGCTCGTCGGAAGAATCTTCGGTCGAAAGCAGCCCCACAGGAGAAAACAGGCGCCATTTTGAGAGAGAATTGGAAACAAATCCAGCTCTCAGAAGAGCTTACGACAGAAGCGAGGCAACGAGGAGAGAACGAGGCCATTTCAACGCACGTCCTGGCCAAATCTTCACAAGGAGATACACAAGAGGAACGGAGAGGAGGAGCCCAAACGTCTAAGTACAACTTAATTGTATTCTTGAAAATGGCGGAAATCTCCGCTAAATACAATTGTTGAATAGGTATCATTTGTTTATCTGTCCTTCTTTGAAAAAAAAAAAAAACCTTTCTTACATAAGGAGCCTGAGAGATCAGTGCCTCCAAAAAAAAAAAAAAAAAAAAAAAAAAACCCTTTTCCAATTCTCTCGCTCAGTGTATTCTCAAATATTTGTTTGCACAAATATTGATTGTTTACGCGATTTTATACGTTTATCGTTCCAACATCATTCGACTACAAGAGAGCCAAGAAAAAGCTCGTTCCGGAATAGTCATCTTTACCATAAAACAAATCTTCGGCTTTGTATACTTTGTTTAATTTTTTTTTTTTTTTCAAAAATTTGTTGTACACCCTGGCTTTGTGTCGTGTCTGATCCATCCGGATCAAACACATGGTTGCGGCAGCTTCTAACCACCATCACCTAATGTCTTGTCTTTAATAGAGATTAAACCCTGTTGGGAACATTTAAACCCCGACCCCGAGGAACCTAGTCCTTCTGTTGAAATCACTGGCGAAAAGAGCTCGCGACACAAAAAGGAAGTGAAGTTGGCTGACGTGAAAGTGGAAGCTGTATCTGTTGCCAATGGTGAGGAAGTTGCACAACATCGCTGCCTGCACTCCTGTGGTTGTGCACTCCGCCCCTAGTAGAATTTTTACTTTAGCCTATCTTTATTTCTTTGTAATATACGGCTGGCTGCGTTTTTGCCCAACATATTTTACCCCTGACAGATTTCTTACTTCTGTCTGTCGGGATTTCAACTTTGAGGAGTTCTCAGCAGAATTATCGGGAAAAAGATTCCCCGGGCTGTTGAGGAAACCCAAAATGTTCTTTTTGAATGTCTGCCGTGGACATAAACTGAATGAAAGTAATTTGTTTGCTAAAATATACATGTTCAATTTCAGTTAAAGTTTTATTTTTTATTTGTGCAGTTATGATCCCAGCCTTTTCTTCAGTTGCTCCGCCGGGGAAATCGAGTGGGGAGAGAATGAGTATGGAGAGGATTACCATACGTACTGCCGGGGAGCTGATATATCGTGATAGAGAAAAAGAAGCAAATAAATCGGCCCCCTACGATCAATTTATTGTTGCCATCACGTCCCACGGATATTAAGTGTCCTTCCAGACGAAGGAATTTTGATCGATATCAAATTTTCATAAAGGACAATCTGCAGCCGGGGGGTGGCGTTTACCCCCACGTTGCGCAAGTAGCATTGGATAACATCATCAAAAATAACTTTTGGAAGAAATTTGAATATACTCATCCAAGAGGAGTCAAGTATTCCTGTACGCTGGTGTTGAAACTTCCTTATCGTTTAAGTATGTACAAATATTTTTATTTTATTTGTACATTTTTATAATTTCGTTTTATTTTGATTTTTTAGAATATGATGTAACAATCATTGATTCCGTTAAGGAGAACGTGATACCGGACGCTTACATGAAGCTTTACGAAACCCTGTATCGGCACCGAAAAATCCCCGGATATGTTTTCCGCAAGAAGGAAGGAGTTGCAGCTGCTGTGTTCCATCATCCACCTGCTGTGACTACAACTTTTGTTGCTGGTGTTGAATTCTCTAGTGCGGATATTCGGTACCGCAACCGCCCTGTGCAGGGATATCAAGTCATTTTTGACGGCACTGCAGCACAGCCCTTGGCCGAGTCGAAAGAGGAATATTTAGTCGGAGAAGAGAACAAAAAGATTGAAATTGAAGAACAGAGAAAACTTGAAATTGAAAAAGAGAAGAAGCAGGTAGAAATTGAAGAAAAGAGAAAGTTAGAAATTGAAAAAGAGATAAAAAAAGGCAGCAATGGAAGAACTAAGGAAACAATATGAAGAATGTGAACTAGAACAGTCAAACATTAAAAAAAAATTGCGGAACTACAGGAAGAGAAAAAGCGGACGGAAGAAAAGACAGCGGCGCACGAGCGACAACTAATCCAGACGTCATATTCCCAATCAATTGGGATGGACTATTTTCTAAGGTTAACGCAAAAAAATTAGAAATATTGACACCATTTGCCATTCCAACCAGTTATCCCTTTATATTACTTCGATTCTCCCTTTTATCTCCCTTATATTACTTCTAAAATTGATTAATTGTAAATATTTATATCTAAGCCGTGTCTAAACAATTTAGTAACGCATACGCATGAGTAGACCCAAAATGTAAATATATAAAGATTGTACGAGATATTATTGACATCTTAACTTCTGAAGTTATTTCTGATTATTTAATAAAGTGCAGTTAAGAAAAACGAGATCTTGTTGTTATTCGATTTCCGTTACTTTCGTCGGCAAGAAATGAAAAACATCTGCATTACTCACACTCTAAGAGAGAAGCGGCGACGTTGCCAAGTTACAACAATGTCCAAGAAAAATTAGGTTTCCAGCAAATTTCACAACGCAGCTTTTTAACTAGATGAGCTACCATTCTCCATCTAGTGGCCAAAAAAGAACTAAATTGTCTGCCCGAAGCAGAATCAGCATCGGCAGACTTTTTCTACATGACCTTATGGGAGCCGCGCCTCCTCATTTCCTCCTTCATGCCTCTTTGAAGTTAGAAGCCAATAAAAGCACGAAATTACCTTGTCTCGACTTTTTCACCCGAGAAACTCGAGGAGAAATAGAAACACAAAGAAATACAAATGCATCCTTTTAAGCCAATTTGGCTACAGTGTAATATAACTAACGGATGCAATAACTAAAAGGACGTCCATAAATTACGTAACGCGATTTTCGGTTTTTTTTCCACCCCCCTCCCCTACGTAACAAAGTGTAACAAAAGTACGAACCCCCCTAAAAATACGTAACAATTTTCTAACCCCCCCCCCCTTTTTAAATTGAAATGCAATTTTTCTAAGAAAAATTTTCCATTTATAATTGATAATACATAAACTAATTTTCGTGAATGCTGTTTTATTCATAAAAATTAAGAAGCGGATGACGAGATGACTCTGAACAGAGTCTTCTCTGTTCAGGAAATGGCTATTCAATATGTTGATTTTTCACCGCTAGATGGCATTTGCAATAGCAAAAATTGTAAGTAACGCAGCGCAAAATCCTTCCCCTAACCCTATAGATGTTATTCCAAAGAAAAAGTAGTAGACATGCCCAAAAGTCGTGCGCAGTTTACGCCGATGCGCACCACAGCGGCCATTAGCAGAACTAAGATTATTATTACGCTTGACACCATTTGTAGGCTAGATCCTTTGTTCGACAAGCAGAGGGTTCTCGGGGGTTTTAGGGTTCCGATTGAAAGATCGATGGTGCTGTCACCTGGGTCGTCCGATAACGACGCGATTTTTTTCTAAAATTAAGAACTTTATCATTCCGTTAGCGCGTTCTGATCAGTATTTTTTCTTTTGTTTTACTTGAAAATGCAAAATCACAATTATGAATGTATCAGCAGACGTTCACAAAAAATTAAAATCGATGCCACGAACATAGCCCAGAGATAAGGAGATGGGTCGCTATGTAAAGTCCAGCAGTCGACATTTTGCCTCCTCCCCCTCCTCGGACGACGAATTTGACTGCGCTGCTCCTTTCGGCGAGCTCCGGAAGCATTTCCCAGTAGTTCTCCCCCTTCAGGACCTCCCCTACCGCCAAGTAAGCCAAAGCTTCATGATGGCATTTCGGACCCTACCATTTCGGCCCCGTACCATTTCGGCCTAGTCCGAAAAGGACCTACCAATTCGGCCCCTGTTTACCTTTTCGGCCCCATTTTCATTAATATTTTTGTTTAATTGTTAAATGATATAATTTGTTGAAAAAATAAATAAAAATTTTGAGAGATAGTTTACAAATTCTTTGTTTGTTTTGGGAGGGAGCTTCTTTTCTGGTCAGCTGTTCCGAGAGTCGTCTGTAGTTCAGATTTCAGTTGTCATTAAAAGTCAGTCAAGTCCGGTGTCATCAGATCAGCTTTTTGTCTAAATACTATGGCTTCCGTACGTTTTCCCAATTCCCAGGAAATATGTCGAAATCGCAACCATCCTATTGCAGGACGCTCACCTCAAATGTTGGAATGCAATTCTTGTCTTCTTTACGTGCATCGAACCTGTTTGCCAGGGAAAGGTATTACAAATTGATTGCATGTTTATCTCTCTTTATTAAAAGTAATTATTTTAGGTATCAGCAGTACTGAATATGTGCGCTTGAAAAAGAAAAAGGAAGCTTTCCATTTCAAATGTAATCCGTGTAGCAATGTAGAAGAATTTGTACATTTGGGTATTGGAAATGGACGTGATATTGATCAACCTGTAGCTTCATCATCATCTGTGGAGGCTGATGTTGATCAACCTCCAGCTTCATCAAGTCGTGGTCGTGGCAGTCCAAGAGCCGTGGTGGCCGATGTTTGTGATCAACTTCCAGCTTCATCAAGTCGTGGCCGTGGCCTCGGACGTGGACGAAATGTAGAAACACCACCTGATTCTATGCCAGAAATTGATCAACCGGCATCTTATTCCAGCCGTGGCCGTGGAAGTCATACAGTGCCACCAGTTACTACTATTGCGTCACTCACAGTAAATATCGTGTTACCTGTTTCAGCAAGTTCACCGATGGAGGACTTACCCCTTGAATTGCCGATTGCAATGAACTTCACTTGTCCTCAGGATTTAATATCCCCATTGTAGCTGGAATTACGTACCAAGTAAAATACATTTTCTGGTCTATTGTTAATTTATGTCATCTGGTCCTTCTTTCTAAACTGCGGTTCTAAGCTACGGTATAAAAAAACCTCGTCTAAACAACGACGTGGCGATGTAACAATCGTGCAAAACCTAAGGAATGTGGAGCTCTGGTGTGTCAACGAAATGGCACATACATACCAGAGAAAACTAAGCACACATGCCAAAAAAAATTCAAGAAAATTATTGTAGCTGATTCAAAGGCAAAGGGGAAAGAAGAGCGGTTCACAAGTGCTCGGCGCGTGGTTCAACCTATTCTTCAAAAGAACTTCGATGACGCACCGGAAAAAGAACTGCCAAAAATGAAAAACGTCATCCGTGCTGTTCAACGCAGAAGAGGACTACATATACCGTCAAATCCACCCGACTTTCGCTTTGATTGGGGTAACATACCATTTCAATTACTAACATTTCAATTTTGCTTAACTAAAGCAATATTTATCGATCATAGAAACCTACAGTGAATTCATCGAACCGGGATTCTATCGTGGTGACGTCGTGGTGGAGACTGAGTGCACTTACGCACGCCATCTGATATTCGCAACGGATCGTCAACTGGAGCTGCTCCGCAATGCAAAAAGATGGTACGGTGACGCTACTTTTGGTATTACGCCATCACCTTGGTATCAAGTTTATTCTATCCATGCATTCATTCGACATGGCAATTTAGATAACCAAGTCCACCTTGTTTTTGTTCTTATGGCACGCAATAGGGCTTGCGATTATCGAGTTGTGTTCACACACATTTTGTATTTACTTATGGTACCGGCGGTTGAAGAATTTGTCATGGACTTTGAAGCTGCTGTATGGCGAGTTTGTAAAAGCTTAATGTCTCATGTCAAGCTTATGGGGTGTGCTTTTCACATCGCTCAAGCTAAGTTTAAACATTTAAAGGAACTTGGATTAGGCCCATCTTATCTGCTGCTTATCTGCTAATTTGCTCCCTGCTGAAAAAATCAGAAAGCGTTTCGATAAAATTAAAGAGCAAATTGAGATGGAAGAGGATTTGCATGATCTTTTATCCTTTTGCATTTATGTTGAAAACACCTGGATTAATAGCTCTATCTGGCCCCCCGAAAATTGGTCTATGTTTATGCAAATGCGCAGAACCAACAACCATGTCAAAGGATTCCATAACTCCCTCCGTGTTCTTGTTAACTCCAAATCCCCAAATCTCAAAAAATTTATTGGAATAGTGCGTTCAGAGGCAGAATCCATTGATTTACAGGCCAAACTGTTATCTCAAAATGAAGCTTTGAGTAACTTACGCGAACTTACGCAAAGACACTCTAGAAATGCAGCACTGTCTTTCCACATTTTGGCAGGATTATAATGATCAACGGATTGGTTCTGAAAACTTCTTCAACTATGCGCTGCTCTTTTTGCTAAGCACAATAGGGATAAATTTAGGACGTTGATTGATGACCAAGTTTATGACGACCAATCGATTGAGTCACCATAATAATATTGTTATGCCTATATCAATGCAAAATAAACAATACAAACTAATTTCTTTCTTTATATTTTTTTTTATTATAACAAGCCATTTCGGACCCAGTTTTGGACATTTACGGCCCCGGGCCGAAATGGTTGAAAAGGGCCGAAAAGGTTTGGGGCCGAAATGGTAGGGTCCGAAACGTCGGACAAGGGATTGGATGACCATAGAAAATCTCTCGTCTGATTGACAATTAAACGTTTGAAACCTATGAATAAATTGCAAATGCATTCGCGTAAATACTGTACGTTACCGTCATTCTTTTTATTCTGTGAAATTAAAGATTAAAACTGGTAAATATTCCGATCAAATAAAAAAGGTTCAAAAAAGTATTTTTTTTTTTTTAATTACCGAAATCTCTAGTCTCTACTCTTGTCTTAACGTCTAAGTCTGACCATGGTCTGACACAAATTTCAAATGTAAACCATTATTGATGTGTTTAATCAAATCTTCCAGCTTGTAGTGGAGTAAAGTTAGATTTTTACCTAGAACAAATTGCAAGAATTGATTTTTTTAATGAGCTTTATTACTATCAAGGTAATAAAGAGTTTTTTAAAACCCTTCGAAGAAATAATTATATTTACTATTAAAAATATAGGATTTAAATTAAAAATTTCATTAAACTATTAATTAAGTACCGAATTTAAAATATTAAAAATTAAAAAAAATCATGAAATGAAACCTTGTGATAGGCTACATCATATCACCAAATTTGAATGTTTTCTGTTGAACGGTATTTTAGTTGTATAATTTAGAAGTTGTGAAATTTTTAAAAATTTTACAGTGCCGCCAAAAAGGTTTAACACGGTCGCTTATGCCCGATAGTCCCTAACTAAAGTGACGATAACTTATAAACTATAGGACCTAAATTTTTTCTATTGTTATTAAAAAATAAAGAACATACTAGCGTATAAGAATCGATCGTTGAAATATGGTGTTAACAGGACTTTTTCTTTAGTTATTCATACTTAAAGTTAGTCTATGATTTGCCTTATTAAAAGTAAGTTTACAAAAATTCCCACCACGAGCGTTGTCATCGTTTTTTTGTCAAGGAAGTTTTGACATGTCTGTTGTTTTCTTGTAATGTGCTTTCCTGTCAAGAATTATTAAACAGAAATTTCGCTTTACTTATTAATGGAATATCTGTGTATTTGCATTATTTGGTATTCAAAGCACATTACAAGAAAACAACAGACATGACAAAACTTACTTGACAGGAAAACGATGACAACGCTCGTGGTGGGAATTTTTGTAAACTTAAGGCAAATCATAGACTAACTTTAAGTATGAATAACTAAAGAAAAAGTCCTATTAGCACCATATTTCAACGATCGATTCTTATACGCTAGGATGTTATTTATATTTTAATAACAATAGAAAAAATTTAGGTCCTATAGTTTATAAGTTATCGTCACTTTAGTTAGGGACTATCGGGCATAAGAGACCGTGTTAAACCTTTTTGGCGGCACTGTAAAATTTTTAAAAATTTCACAACTTCTAAATTATACAACTAAAATACCGTTCAACAGAAAACATTCATATTTGGTGATATGATGTAGCCTATCACAAGGTTTCATTTCATGATTTTTTTTTATTTTTAATATTTTAAATTCGGTACTTAATTAATAGTTTAATGAAATTTTTAATTTAAATCCTATATTTTTAATAGTAAATATAATTATTTCTTCGGGGGGTTTTAAACAACTCTTTATTACCTTGATAGTAATAAAGCTCATTAAAAAAATCAATTCTTGCAATTTGTTCTAGGTTAACATAGCCTTTTGGCATAACTTTACTCCACTATTGCTGCTGATGATTACGAAAAATGGTATGGGTTGCCAGAAAACCTAATCTAAATTTTTTTAAATAATGATAAGCGCGCGCCAATCAACAACAACGTTGCCATAACAAAACTACCTTACCTTCAATTTTTTGTATAGTAAACTGAGGACTAGTGGTGGAGCCCAAACTCTGGAATCTGAATCGGTTATTCATTGATTGCTCCTTTATAGAAATAAAAATGTATTTTAACAACGAAAACTGAAGCTACACCATATCCCATAAAAATTTGGCTTAAAAAAATAACGAATTCAACTTTTTTAATAGACGTCCGTTCGAAATATGGCGACCAATTTAAAGTTTAGCTTTAAATATCATTTGGATTGGGACTTGGAAGCTAAGCTTCACCGTATGTCTGACAACCCAACACATAGCGGTGAAGCAACGCGTTACCGTACTAAATTTGTTTGCTGGAAGCATAGCCTGGCCGCGATTTGAAGTTCAACCTTCTAATTAATACGAAAGGAATGAGTACTAAAGGCTAGCTGTCACGCAAGATCGTTGACCCGGAGGCTTTTATTTCCAACCTGTACGCTCCTTTAGAAACACTGCCCCACTTCAGACATCCTAGCGGACGAAACCCCCTTCTTCGACTAAAAGGGCCGACCCTCCCAGGTCAGAAAGGCGGAGACAACCAAGACCAATGTGGTAGCCTGTGTACAGGACTGATTGTATTATATTCGTAATCATGCCAGCTCTGGAAACTTCCGCATTTAAAGAAACTGCGCTCTTGGCTTTCAAGGGGGCTGCTCACGAGATAGTCGATCGTCTCTGGTTCGGTCACCGTCGAGTGCGAGTGTATTGTGTAGTCCTCCTCCAAAGGGAAAAAGAAACATGCAATAACACAAGAAAGAATCGTGAAGTGGGACGCTGACGAACGACTGGCGAGTTTGTCCTAATGTGGTTGCCTCGGAAAGGAAAAGGGAAAAATCAAGTTCTGCCAGTTGGTTCTAGTGATTGGTCGTGAAAAAGTGTGGAGCTTCATCACACAGTGTTCTTTGCATCCGTACGGGAAAAAAACTATACTCGAAATATCACAACGTTTCTCAGATAGCATTAATCACTACGAGCGGATGAAATGAAGATTCAAATTCAGAATTTTGTGTCTGCAGGAATGCTGTTTTTATTCAACGCTCTGGTTGTCGGGGCGCTTGTTTTGGAAACTGATGACGCAATAGTTGTCAAAGGTAAAATCGGCACAAACAATTTTAAAAATTAATTAACGCACGCCTCGGTCGAAAACTTGTTTATTGCTTTGATATTAGGACTGCGTGACTGTCCAAATGTCGTTGTAATTATTGTTATGTTGTTTTGATCTAATCAGCGGATAAGGGATACCATACTGAAGAAAATGTTGGATTGGCGCGAAATTCAAAATTTGGTGATCAGAAGCCAGAAACGGAAGATTTAGGTGATCGCTCATGCCTCACCTTTGACAGACAGGCTGGTGTTTGCTTGCCCATTTCAGAGTGTTACCCTTACACCAAAGTGCACAAAACAATCAACAATCACGAGTCATGGGTAATCGGCTCTCGGGGTACGTGCAATTACGTTGAGCCCGGCAGCAAGCAGGTAAAATCATCTGCAGTCTGGCCGATAATAAGTTTACTTATCCCTAGGATCTAATTTTGAGAAAATCTGTTTAAAAAATGGGTTTCAGCTACGCCCAGAGTGTTTTTGTTTTTTTGTTTTTTTGTTTTTTGTTTTTCAATTTTTCAATCTAGAAACAAAAGTCATCTCTGCCTGGCACAAAAATTCTATGAATGCTTCACCCGTTTTTCTTTTCCCATTTACAGATTAATGGCGTATGCTGCCATCCGCAGCAACGAAACAATCGCACTCTGAAGTTGGACAATTTTCCCGAAAATCAAACGCTTTACTCGGACGTTACATCGCGGATCGTAGGCGGATGGAATTCTCACATTGGAGAGTATCCCTTTATGGTGACAATGCATTTGAATTTACAAATTATGAAGTAGTAGATAATTTAGATTAATGATTTCATTACTCGACTCATATAAAGGCAGGTATTATGGGAAACGGCAAGGTTTACTGCGGGGGCTCGTTGCTTGACGATATTCACATTCTGACGGCTGCGCATTGCGTTCACAGGTGCACAGCAGAGAGCCCTTCACACCAGTTTCCAAATTAATGCAGATATTTAAAGCCCTTTTTGTTACTTTCAAGGTTGTCATCGCAAGGCGTTGCCCAGCTCACGGTTATAATGGGAGCGGTGGATTTGCGAGACCCTGCAATGGTTGTCAAGCGAGTTCACAGTATCACACGCCACAGGGGATTTGACGCCACCAAATTAGTAACTTTTTTTTCAATTTAGACAGATTCCAAATCACGGGATTAATAGCTATTTTTGAAATTGATTATGTGGTTTCTTCAAGTATAACGATATCGCGTTGGTGACCATGGATTCTCCGGTCAAGTTTACTAGCAACATCTCACCTGTTTGCCTGTACGACGACCAAGGAATCAATCACGACGGAAAAGAAGCAGTGGCCATCGGATGGGGAAATTTAAGGGACGGTATGTTCATTTTAAAAATAAGGTTTAAAGGTTAAAAAAAAAAAAATTCATAAATTTCGACGTCTTCTTTATCTGGGTGAAATGAATGCAGGTGGGCCTAGAGCGGAAACGTTGCAAAAAGTCACGCTTCAGATCAAATCGCAAGAAGATTGCCAAAAAAATTTCGGCAGTCGAGCTCCGGGAGGAATCGTGGACCATTTCATTTGCGCCACAGCTCCGAGGAAAGACTCTTGCGCTGTAAATACAATCATTATCAAATAATAATCATAATAAAAAATTTACATATTTTTGGTTGTTGTCGGTGGGCCAATGTTTTTATGTCGACAGGGTGATAGCGGAGGGCCGCTGATGATGAATCGTGGCAACAGACAATGTCAAGTAGGAATTGTGAGTTGGGGAATCGGTTGCGCAACCGACACCTACGGTGTGTACACCCGCATTTCATCTTTCGAAACGTGGATCAATCGTAATCGAATTCGATTCTAAAATCGGATGGAAGCGGTACAAGTACAACTGCGGAACAACTTTAAAAACAATAAGTAAATTGTCATACAAACCTGTTGCGTTCTGTCTCCAATAACGATTTAAACCTCTGCCGAACGACAAATATAGATTTTAATTTTCTCACTGATTACCATATCAATTGCGAATGTTGATGTCTTTCTTATTACAATTTTAAAATGGCTATATGACAAATAATGCGAAAAGAAAAAGAAAATCCTGACTTAATGTGAAGTACACTTGATTGATTCATCATGTTTAAACACATCAGTTATTATTTTTCTTTTAAAGGAAAAAAAAAATCATTTTGCATTTACCGATGCGTAGCGTTTCGCCATTTCCCTTTTGTAAATGTAATCGCCACTGAGTGTGTTCGTGATTGTATATTTTCCGGGGTCTTGTTCGTCTTAGAAACGTGAGATGCAAGCTGCAAGGGAAAGACGATCATTCGCAGTCTCGCCGTTTCTTTCCCATCGATCAGGGTGCCCTGATTAAACCGGAACAAAATAAAACGGATGCTGTTGCACTGAAAATGGAACGTTATTCACATTTCGTTTTTCTTTAACGTGTTCATCTTTTATTATTTGCGAAACATTTGATTCCAAAGATTGGAAGTTTGTCAAAAACATTTAAAAATCGTTATTAATGAGCACCTCCAATGAAATGTTTTCCAGATTTTATTAGAATCAATAAAGAACTGGCTAAAGACTATGAGTAAGTAACATTGAACAACTTATAATCTTTGTTGAAAACCTAACCTTGCTACGCAGTGATAAGTCAGGTAATCGTGATGTACTAAAGTTTAATCCGATCACCTATGGTAACAAAGTGCATGATAAGACTAATGCATCAACAAATGAAAAATTATTTATTTACACTAATATTCCGTGTTGAAGTGATAACCGATTAAAAAATAAGATACACATTTTAGTCACGAAAAAAACAGTTGGCCAGAAACATGTTGCGTTTATTACTTGGGGTTAGTATTACATTTTTGCGCAATAGTTACGTTTGAATAATCGAACGTGCGAATCATTTGGAGTCGCACAACCACAAGAATTTGATTTCTTGATTTAAATATTTATTTTTCAATTACTTGATTGAAACAACTGTGCTTCTGAAGCCACGTAATCAGAAGTCAGAATAAAATTAGCAGCCTAATTTATTTCAACCTTAAATTTTTCTTTTTTTTCCCCTCTGGTGCGTGAAGTTGCTGATTTTAATTGGCGCAGAGTGCCATGAAACGGTACTATCTCTTCAAGTGGCACGGGAAATCCCAGAAGAACGTCTGGGGTCGGCGTGTCCAGTCGAATTGGACTACAGTCCTCAGTGCATCTGCGATTTCTGGCCATATGAAACCTACAACGTCTACTGCAATGCGTCATCAGCCGAAGAATTGAACGTCATTACGCAGACCTTTCAGCGCACTCCCATTGTCAAGCACACTGAGGTGAAAATCAGCCTCACTGAATCCATGTCTATTCCTGCCAATTTTTTCAGCAATAAGACGGCCGTTTCAATCATCTTCGAATGCATAGGCGATTCAGGAAAGCTCGGTCTCATCGACCCCCAGGCATTCATACTCACGGCCGCAACGACCACCGCGTTCGGGATTAATTTCTGCGACTTGACAGAATTCGATTTCGCTTTTCTGGCTCAGCTGAGGGTTTTGGCATCGCTTCGGTTGTACAACACCACCATGACCACCCTGGCGAAAATGCCGTTCATGCCCCACATGCGAACGGTCGAATTATTCGGTCTGACTGGACTCCGCGAGTGGCACGATCCAGCTCAAACTCCATTCCTGGATACGATTACCATCAACGCAGCTATCGATACGGATCAGGAAACCATGGAAAAGATCTTGGAAACGCTGTTGTACTACGCCAACTCCCTGCGTGGCTTGTACCTACCCAATTTAGGACTCACTAGAGTCCCTCCAGCTGTTAGAAATCTAACATACCTCAACACGCTGGATTTAAGCGCTAACCTCATCAGCTCACTGCCTACCGGATCGTTGGCTTTGTCATCCACTTTAGATTCCCTATGGCTGGGTAACATGCTAATTCAAAGTGTTGAACCGGGAGCTTTTCAAGGTAAAACACCATCTCCTTCCGAAATTAGAATTGATTACCTATTATAAATCGTGAATTTATTGTTAACACAAATCAGGCAACTTCCGGCCAACTTTGGTCTACATGGTTTTCAACCGGCTAATTAGCTTTCCACGTGAAACATATGAAGACATATTAGAAGAAATGATTTACTCTTCCGGCTCTTTTAACATTTACGGAAGTAGGTCATAGTTATTCCAGAGAATTTACTTTTTAAACTTAGACCAGGTTCATTTTCCTTATTTTTCTTTTCAGATCCCATAACATGCAATGACTGCCACCTGGATTGGCTCATCAACGAAAAAAGATACCTGCTAGCAAGAGTGACGGACGGGATGTGCACTAATGGCACTAGCTTCGACCAGTTAGACGCGCAAGTTTACAAAGCCCGTTGTGCAAAGGACAATCATGCGACATCTATTCAAACACCGTTTTTGCTGTTGATTTCGATGCTTACTTTCTACAGACTATTGCTTTAAAAACGTCAAAGGAAACTAAATAAACAAGGTCCTTGGGTATACGCCTTCGGGTTATTGTGGCTATTGGGATAACTATGTATTCGTTTTTTGTCATCCCCCCCCCCCAAGATGGCAGTACAATAGCTGGAAATAATGGCAAATGTTGAGGTGAAAGAGGTGGCAGTAAAATCGGGGCAATATATAAACCATAATCGTTCATTTTGTAATGATGGGTGTGGTCGCTAGGGGAACCATATGTATAGGGTAGTGAGGGAATGGTATCGTTAAATTCGTTATGTGCAATCTTTATGCATGGCTGTGTTCTTAATAGAGTTTTTTATATCGGTGCATCATGTCGCACATTGCAGGTCCGTCGCCCAAAAAATTTAGGTCGTCTTTGGCGACTTCATTGAATGTTCCTGTGTCCAGCAATAACCAAATTTCCCATACAGCGATTAAAGATCTGTCTTTAGAGACACAATCGTAAGCACAACCGTGATGTATTTTCTATGTATATTTTTAAATAATCATTTGCGATTTAACGTAACCGTATGTCTGCGCTACAAAGGTCTAAAAATGTTTAGTGGATGTCATGTGATTTCTTATCGGCTTCCCATTGGTTTAAACGTTGTGTGAACGGTTTCCCATTGGTTCGGTAGTTTAGTCATGTTTAGGGAACAGTTGGCGTTCACACTTTGCGCTTTTCGGCATTATTTTCTTTATCAGCTGAATCTGCGTGAAAAACTACAGGGAAAGATGTAGTTTACATCGTGATTAGTTTAACATTTAAATTAGATATTTGTAATTTCAGAAACGCCACAGTCCTTAAAATAAATTAAAACTTTGAGAGTAATGAAAAGGTTTGTATCAATATCTTTCAACCATATCATGTGAGAAACATAACAGCCAAAACGGCACTTCCAATCGCCGAAATACCAGCTAGACATTTTAACTCCATAGATTGAGGCAAATCTAATATCAAGCTGCTATGAGCCAGCAAACAATAGAGAGCAAGTCAACCACATCAGGGATAATCAAATCATCTTTGGCGTACTGTGGTAACATAGAGAAATGGGAAATGGAGAGAAACCAGAAGGCAGTGAATGAGAAATAAGGACTAGCTATGGAAGCAGGCAACGTTACTAAAAGGATTGATTTCTCAAGGACGTGATAGGAGAATAGGAAAAATGCAAGAGACACGTTGATCAAAGAGATATGCAAATTACGCGAACTGTTCTTAAAATATAGATGAAGTCCACAAGGGAAACTGAAAAGAGCTGTTAGCAGTAAACAATATCTAGCGATAGCGGTGGGTTCCATTATTCGTCGGATTTTGACCAAAACATTTAATGTGCACCAGAAGTTGGCAACATAATCTTCAAAAATTCCGCGGTTGAAAGGAAAGACTCTGGAGAGAACTTGTTGCAAAAGCCCATTATGAAATTGTAAAAATAGATACCAAATAATGGTAAAAGTGGCCAATGTTACAATCCCAATACTTATCAAATTTCAAAGTTGATATTAAGGAGGAACCCCTACGGTGACAAGAAGCCAGCAAATAGAAGAACATGGGTATAGCGTGATAAAGCTCCATTTGCTTAAAGTTTAGTTCTGCTGAAAAAACAACTTGAATGAGGTGACCAGGAAAAAAGATTCTATCGTGCAAGCTCTTTCAATGAAGCCAAAGTGCTAATAGCCAGATTTAGAGGAATGCAACCTATGATAACAAATAAATTAGCTTGTGACACTTTAACGGTAGAACATATAATTGGATACCTTGTGGCAGGACAATATTCCCAAGACAATGAGTGAGACGAAGTTAGCACAAAGAACCATAGATGCTTCATTGTTTTGCACCGTCTTGAAATTTATAAGCCAATTCCAAGGCATCAGGAGCTGTCAGTGGATGATCTTTTGATAGACCAACGACTATAATATGGAGTAAAATGTATCCTACATGATGGAAATTAGTAGTCAAAGTCAGTAGTCACATGAATATTCCAACGAAATTTTTAAATACCTCCATAATTTGTTGAATCCATTTTTCAGAGAGTTTGGCTGCAACACGTCACGATTATGCACCAAGTTTTTTGTGCACTGATACAAATTTAAAACAAACAGAAAACATGACGTATCCTAGGATGCAATGGCTACGAGTCTTTCGACCACGCTTGACAAAAGTAAAGGGAATGAAAATTGCGGAAAGAAGTAGTGCCTGTAGTGGAAAATGGATACGGGCGTTCACATGCAAAGGCTCACAAACATGCAGTTGCCCTAAGACTAGAAAAGCTACACATGGGGATTACGGAAAAAAATAAATAAAAAAAACTTAAACAGATACGAACGAAAATATCCAGTAATACTCAAAGAAATTAAGTTAAGAAGGTTACCGAAATTTGGAATAAATCGGTCAAGTAGAAAAAAAGAAGATAGCAAAAGACCAAACTGACAATAAACCTTTTGGAGCCCAACTCCAAGAAGGTATCGATTACTACGATACGATACGATACATGACATGATCAGAAACTTAAGAGCCTTCGGTATACTAGAAGTATAACCCTCAGGGAAAATTTAGTCTATTTGCACAAAATACACGTAAAGGAATAATGAATCTTGAATCTCATTTTTGGTTTACCGAGAGGAATGCCGTACAGGCTGGAATATACAGAAACAAATAAAACAGCTGTCAATCGCTGAAACAGCCGGTGTGGCCTAACAAATGGTCAGCTTTTAGACAGTTGCTACTGAAGTGCCAAGAAGAAGAATTGGCTTTCCCTACACTGACTGATCCCGTGATCTGACCCTTAAAAGTCAACCGCAAAAAGGAAATCTCCATTGAAATTTTTTGATTTTTGCCTTCCTTCAACAGGATCTCTTTGTTACAGCTTTTATTTAAAACAAAAAAGTTCCAAGCGCTTTATAAGTCAACTTGACTTGAGTCTACTTGACCAAACTGCTGTGTTCTATTGAAGTTGGTAATCCCGCTACCAGATGGCCTGATGAGTCTGTAGTTCTGCGCCCACCAATGACAGGAAACCTGATCACGTTTGTAATAAATTTTAATGCTGAATCGCTCATTTGTCCTCGTACGAACTCAGGGAATTGCCAGTCCAGCTGACACAATAGAGAAAATGCTGATGTCTAATCAACTGAGTTCAAGCTGAGACGAGCGATGATCGCATTTGTAGAGACCAGAAAATTGTCCAGATAGCGCCACCCGTACATCTTCTTTGCAGCGCTGCGATAAGCAGCCAACTATAAACGAAATCATTTATTCAGCGGCAGTCGTCCGGGTTGATCGAGGCATTTCTCGTTAGCCTACCCCTTTTTTTTTTTTGAAAACCGGTCTCTTCAGTTCAGCATTTCCTTACATCATTGATACTAGGGTAAGTTGAGACTATTTAACTCTTGAGATTCATTTTCATTCTATACATCTACGAGTGGGCCTCAAGCGTAGAAATGGCGCTTGTCTCGAATTTGATCCAGCGCTTGAAATTCTAAAAATGTAACTTTGAAATGTCATCGCGAGTGGATAACATTTCAGCTGCCCAGAATCCCTAGTGGATCCATTTCCAACGTCGCTCCAACTTCCGCATTCACCCATCCATATGAACAGTTTGAAATAAACACAAATGGAAGTCAATTTCCTTCTTCCGACTCTTCCATCGCGTCACGGCTAAAGCGAATTTCATCTTCAACAACAACTAACAGTTTGCGCTTTTCCTTTAAATGTCGATCTAAGACGGCTGGCTTCCCCACCAGCGTAATAAATCACACGACCAGTTTGCGCAAATAATTCGGTTTACTCGCACGGCTGAACAAACAATCCTGCCGTCAATTCAAACCCATAGGCGTCGAGACCGGATGATGAATTGAGCGAGCTCAGAGCAGACAAACATCAAGACTTGTTACGTTTATCTCTTTCGCGGTGAAGCAGGCTATACTACACTATACGGGTCGCTGTTTTTTCAATTTTCCAAAAATACGACGAAATCCTATTTCTGAACTTTTCTGAACCGTTCACAAATTAGACACCTACAGAAGCTGTCACTAAGCTGGTTATCTGTAATGACCCCCATTGACGATCTCGCATCTCTTACAAAATCGTTTACTTGGATGGACGTTAGACTTTGGAGATTAAACGTTACACACAGTAGAAGTTTTTTTTGTCTTTTTAAATTGATTGACATTATTTTTGGATCGATTTTGAGATTGTTGTAGTCTTGAACGGAAATTCCCACCCATTTCAGTCCTATTGACATTCCTTAAAGACGGGGGGACACATTTGCATTCGAGTTTCACCCACGTCACTTTCTAGACGGTTGTGATAACTACGTCTAGTCTATCGATTAGACTTTGGTCGTAAATTTTTTTTCCAATGTGGCCCCTCTCATCGACCCTGCGACGATCTTACATCTCTCCTAGGAGCTTATCAGGTCCGCTGGTTTTTGTTTTCCTTTTTTTCCCTATCCGGTAATTTGAATTGAATGCCGGTTTCGAATAACGCCAACGGAACGGAGCAAGAAAAAGTTCAAGAGTAAATGAAAATATAACAAAAAAAAAAATAAGAAAGCAAATGAATATTTGGGCTTGTCTCTCTATCTATATTCCTTTTGGTTTATTTCATCAAATTTTCTCTTTTTTTCTTATTTTAAATTAAAGGCGGGGCTATATAGCGACTATATAGGGGCTATATACCTATACCGGCTGTTCGCAATTAACTTATCCGAGCCTTTTCGCTTTCTCCTTGGCACATTTGTAATGATCACGGTCACATCAGGGACAGCTGTGGTTGCGCCGAGCGTCCAAAATAGCTTTTATTTTCTCTTCGCGAAATTGAGTTGTTTTTAAATAATTTTAAAAAACCTGATAATTACTCGACCGTATTGTTGGTCGGTTGAATAAAGAGAATTCACGGCCGCAAACATTTTACTCATTAAAATTCTTCGACTCCCAATTTGTAATTTAATCACGTAGCGCTGGGCATCTCATTGAAACTTTTCGCACCATCACTCGAGAGAATGGACGTAATTCAATGCAACGTTGTTGTTATTATATTTTATTCGATTTTATTACCATCAGTGGTAGAGAGAAGTTCTTGAAACGGTCGACTCCATTTCAATCGATATATGAGGGAAGAATAGATAGCACTGACGCCTACATCTTTGTCTATTTTCTCCTTTCAACATCTAATATAATATTAAGTTTGGGTTATCTTCCCTCAGCATCGTGTTGCCCGTTTGCAGTTGGGGAAAGTCTAAACTCTGAAGAGTAGATAGGGGGGAGAAAAGCGGATGCAGAGGGGGAAGAACTAGGGGAGTTACATAGGGTCTACAACATCAATACGTAATATCTCTCCCCTCATCCGCTCGGCTTTAGCCCTCGCTCTCTCTCTCTCTCTCTTTTTTTCTCCATTGTTACGTCAAGCATCTCCCCTCTCTCTCTCTCTATCCGATGTTAGACACGCCCCCACACGAGGCTTAACTAACTCCTCTGCGTAAGGGGGAAAAGGACCCAGGGACGCCATGATGTCTTTCCCACTTTTTAGCCGAAAAACGTTCAGTCACTCTAGAGCATTGGGCAACAGAGATCGTGACGTGTGAGCAGTCGAGAGTTGCCATTCGTTCAGAGTGCGCGGGCGCCAAGTTTCGAGTGGCCAAAAAAACACGTCGCCGAGACAAGAAAGAGAAAATAAAAACGTGTATGGATTTGTGTGAGATCAATACGCCAGGTAAAAGAAAAAGGACGTAGATTGTCGTTGATTAAAAGATTTTGTCTGTTTCAGGCCGCGTTTTTTTCCCCCCAGTTGTATCACAACCAAATTTTGAAGGAGAGATAAAAACGAAAAGGGGCAACGGTGAATGTGTGTGTATATGCTTGTGGTTGTGGCTTGCATATCTGATTACATAGACACCACGTGGCTCAATTACTTTTTTCTTTTTCTTTTTTCGTCGTTGCCAAAACTGGATAAGAACTGCGTAAAGTTTCTGTCACTGCCACACTGGTGTGCTTTTACATATGTAAGGTTGGATGTTGGAAAAAGCCAAAGAGAAAGGAAATATTTTCCCAGTCGAAATGCCTCCTTTTGGAAGTCTCTATTACCTCTACGGTACACCAGTCACACACACAGAGGGCACAATTTCTAATTTTAGATTACAAGTGAAAAATAAAACAAAAAAACAAAACATGCGCATTGGGCTTGTACAAGGAAAGGTTTGTTATTGAGGCCTCATTTGATCACGTTCCAATGAACTACTTCATATTATTATTATACCAGTTTGAAATGACTCCGCAACGCAATACTATTTATTTGATCTATTTGATAGCCCTTGATAATAATATTGAAGCTAACGGAATCTAACCTATTTTCTCTTCGACTCTCATTTACAATTCATCAAGGTGGAAACAATGCCGCTAGACAAATGCTGATGGAAAGTTGAAGAGACGAGAAATTTCTGATTGAATGACCACGAGCGTAGAACTTCTTTAACGCCAACTATCAAACCCGACGAACCGAAACTTGCGCTGCGCTTCGAATTTTTCTTCCGTTCCTTAAGTTGTTCCTATTCGAAGAATGACTCACGGCGCTCCAGCGAAAAAGAATCCGGCCAACGACGATGAAGAAGTGATTCCGCCCCCAGACGGCGGATGGGGCTGGGCCGTCGTATTCGGTTCCTTCATGATTCACATTATCGGTATAGTATTTTACCCGCCAAAAAAACAAAATTCATACTGTCTGAGAAGATTATATATCCGTCAGCCGGCTTGTCAGTTTGAGCGTTAACCAATTTATAATCATCTTACAGCTGACGGATTCACGTACACGCTGGGAATTTTTATCGTCGAGCTGATGTGGTATTTCGACGAAGGCTCCGAGCGGACCAGTTGGATTGCTTCCATCATGGTTGGCGTCACACTAGGATCGGGTAACATCACTGCACAATCTCTTGAATGCGTCTAGACCGTTTTGAACTTATTCAGTCTACATTTAATCCTGATGCACAGGACCTATTGTCAGTTCCCTGGTGAACAAATATGGCTGCCGGACCATCACAATCGTCGGAGCATTGATTGCAGCCTTCGGGTTGGGTATCAGCACGTTGGCGACGAGTGTAACCACCCTTTACGTCACGATCGGATTGCTAGCCGGTTGGTTTTTTAGTTCTTTTAATTCTCCATTAGCAAAAGAAAGTGGTCTGAACATCGTCTAAATATCGACAAATCATGTACCTCTCTCTCTCTCTCTCTTAAACAGGTTTCGGTTTCGGACTGATTTATCTGCCGGCCATCGTGAGTGTCACGTGTTACTTTGAGAAAAAGCGTTCGTTCGCCACGGGCATCGCCGTTTGCGGGTCGGGCATCGGCACTTTCATTTTCGCTCCTTTAACCGAGGCCCTCATCAATACGTACGGCTGGCGCGGAGCTTTGCTCATCATCACGGCCATCACCCTCAATTGCATCATTTTCGGAGCACTCTTCCGGCCCCTGGAGACGGCCAGGCCGCGACGGAAGAGAACCACTTCCGAAGTGGCTGTCGAAATGGTCGAGAAGGAGAAGCTCATGGCCATCAACGAAGAGTCTGCCAACTCACCGACTCATCCTAGTGGATCGGATCCCGTTCGGCGTAGCGTTCACGACGTGCCCGTCAACGGCGAGATGCACAGGATCAGTCAGCAGGAGAAGAGCACCAACAACACGCTGACTGTCAACGCGGCCGTCGGAGACGCCTCGATCGCCCGGATGGCTCGCAGCCAGCCGCAACTTCTCCAAGTGCCAACGGCCGACGTGATGGCCGGCGAGGAGAGCCGCAAGTTCGGCAGCTACGGCAATTTGCCCAGCAGCAATCGGGCCGACGCCGAGGCCGGCATGTCGGTTTCCAGCCGCAAGGGCTCGACGGCCGGGTCGCGCTCCCACCACGGAGGATCGGGTGTCATGTACCGCAAGGACGCCCTCTACAGCGGCTCCATGGTCAACATACCCGAGTATCGGGCCGACCCCAAAGGTTTCTCCGGCTCGGTGATGCGCATCCCGCCGGATGACGGCTGCTCCGGAACGACCGACTCCAACGAGAAGGTCAAAGTCTGCGGCTTGATCCCTTGCAGCAAGACATCCTACGACGCCTACAAGGAAATGATGGACTTTGGCCTCTTGAAAGACCCCGTCTTCATTCTTTTCACCGTATCCAATTTCTGTACCAGCATCGGCTTCAACGTACCTTACGTCTACATCAAAGTAAGCTCATCAAATGAATTTTTTTAAAAGGTGTCTGTAATAACTAATAACTCGTATGATTATCGATAGGATAAAGCCCTCGAGTTGGGAATTCCATCGGCCAATGCCAGTTTCCTCTTGTCCGTCGTCGGAATCGCCAATACCATCGGTCGTGTTATTCTCGGCTACATCTCCGATAAACCTTGGCTCAATCGTCTTTGGCTCTACAACGGAGCTCTGACAGTCTGCGGTTTAGGTAAATCATAATTTCGGATCAAATTCATCCATTTGATGTTCTTTAATCATTTGAATTTCTTTAGCTACTGCCTTCAGCGCTTTCTGTGATGATTACGTTTCGTTGATCGTTTACTGTGCATCATTCGGTTTTACAATTGGTGCCTACGTCGGCCTCACATCCGTCATCTTGGTGGACTTACTCGGACTGGAGAAATTGACCAACGCCTTTGGGCTGTTGTTGCTCTTCCAAGGCATCGCCTCCCTTGTTGGCCCCCCTATAGCAGGTAACGTGAGATTTAGTTAGCGTATAAATAGGGGCACAGTTTCTTCTCAGGTGATGTGATAGCAAAGTGATTCGAATTTCAAATGACAGGCCGCTTGAAGGATAATCTCGGCTCGTATGACGCGGGTTTCTACTTGGCCGGCTCGATGATTGCCATCAGTGGTTTGATGCTCTTCTTCATTCCGTGTCTACAACGCTGGACAAAGTCGAAAGAAACGAAAGCGGCCGACATCAGCACCAAAGCCGCTTTGACGCCTATTCATTAGAGTTATAGG